>NC_143015.1:16217148-16517148 GCF_055824585.1 Amblyomma mixtum
CACTGCGCCAGGAGAGGTATGAGCATTCCCAGCGACCTGTGAATGTGACACTATTTGCGTAGTCACGTAGTAGGAAGTGGAATATAATCACAACTGAAGTAGATTGGCGAGTGAAAGAAGCGTGCATCGGTTGCACCACCGGAAGCCCCAAAGCAAAGAACGCAGCTTGACAGGACACCACAGGAGGATACTGCCCTGTCACGGGTTCGGTGACTACGCGACATTATCACCGAGTCCGGACAATGAGGGGGTGGCCGTTTGATGGCCGGCGTAGCCGGTAAGCAAACGTAGTGACTGAGACCGAGGTGTGTTAAGAGGTGACAACAACGAAACAACGTTTATAGTTTCGATTGAACAATGCGGCAGCTTTCACAGATACATAATTAACATTCTACAAAACAATTGCGGAAAGCATATAGCAATAAACACACTGAATTAAGTTATACATTGAATATTTCTACACAGGTCAGAACACAAGTGAGAGGCCAATTAGATACAGTCGATCAAAAGTCAGAAGATGAACAAACATGCAGTCAACCGGGAAGCGCGGCTGCAGTCCATCCACAAACACGCAGTCAGTGCGGCCCCCGAAGGCGACGTCCGTCCAGGGCAGCTTGCGCTTTCGAGGATGCGGTGCGGCGGCTCGGAGACCCGGGAGTTCGCGGCGGTAGCGTTTCCGCCAACGAGCGGACTGAAGTTCATTTCCATACGGCTCCCTTTTAAAGCCCTCGGGCGCTAGCGGGCGAGCACTCGCGGCGCCACAGCGTCGGCGTCGAAAAAACAAAACACCAAAAAGCGCAACAAGAGCAAGTAGGCACATACACTGACTCTGCATGGCCGCCATCTTGGAGGACGAAAAATTACCCCACAACTAAAAAGAAGCCCTAGGCTTCGACTCGAAGATTCGGTGACCTTGGAGCCGCAAAAAAGTAAAACACAACAAAAAAGGCAGTCACGTACGCCGCCACTCCTTTCCTGCTAATGGTCAGCTCGAGTCTTCGGCAGATCGGGGCCGACTTTGAGCCGCCTCCACCTTCGCAATGGGAGGGGTTGTCTAAATAACTGAAAAAAGCGTGCATGCATTCTTGCTCTTCCCGAGACACACAAAGAAACGCGGATGCATCAGTTTTATACAAACGAAAGTAATTTACAGGCTGCCGCCACTTCTGTGACACGGCCCCCCACTTTCGGAATATTATCTAATAATATTCTAAACCCACAGAAGTCGGCGAGCAGCCCTGTGCACAGATATACCACTTATATAAAACTAGCACACAATTCAAGTCAGCGTGTAGACATGCACCATAATACTTGAATAAATTAATAGCGAAAATTAACCGCGCGACAAATCTACAGCCTGCTAAGAAAATCAGCACCGACATTGTCCTTGCCCTTTATATGCTCGACGGTGAACTGATATTCTTGAAGCAGCAAGCTCCAGCGCAGGACTCTGCTGTTTAGCTGTTTCGCTCTTTGGATGTAGCTCAGTGGTTGGTGGTCCGTCTGAACTAAGAACGGTACACCATACAGGTAGGTGGAAAACTTCCGTATTCCCCAAACTAACGCTAAGCACTCCCTCTCGATTGTGCTGTATGCTGCTTCCCTGGGGAGCAATTTTCTGCTCGCGTATGACACCGGGTGAAGCGTTCCGTCATGCCGCTGCATTGATACCGCGCCAAGGCTGGTATCAGAGGCATCCGTGCGCAGCACAAACTGTTTGGAGAAGTCTGGCAGCCATAGTATCGGCAGCCGTAGA
This sequence comes from Amblyomma mixtum, assembly GCF_055824585.1. Lineage (NCBI taxonomy): Eukaryota > Metazoa > Arthropoda > Arachnida > Ixodida > Ixodidae > Amblyomma > Amblyomma mixtum. The sequence goes on from NC_143015.1 coordinate 16,218,905, forward strand.
CCCGACGCTTGAGCTATTCGAAGGCTTCCTGACGGGCCGGCGTCCACCTTACGACGTTCCTCTCTCCCTTTCTCGTCAGCTTTGTGAGGGGCTCGCTTATTCTTGCGTAGTCGGGTATGAAGTCGCGGTAATACCCCGACAAGCCAAGGAAAGCGCGTACCTGACGCTTTGTTCTTGGAGTTGGCGCCGCCTGTATCTTGTCGAGCGTTTTCCCGAGTGGTGTCAGCTCAACTCTGCCAATGCGGTGCCCGAAGAACTCGATGCTTTCCATCCCAAGCTTTCCATCCTGAATTCGCATTTGCTTGGTCGTAATGTCAGGCCGGCCATCTCGATTCTCGCAAACAGCTGCCTCAGCGAAGAACGGTACTCCTCCCACGTAGCACTGGCAACGAGGACATCATCATAATAGTGCTGCACTCCGGGAATTCCCTCCACCACTCGTTGCATCAATCTTGAAAATACTGCCGGGGCAGTCTTTATGCCGAACGGCATAAAACGGAATAGAAAGAGACCCGACGTCGTTGAAAACGCCGTTTTGGGCTTGGACTCCTCAGTCAATGGGATTTGCCAATATCCTTTGGCAAAGTCTACCTTTGAGAAGTATTTCTTCTCTCCAGCTGCAGCGAAGACCGCGTCCGCTCTGGGCATTGGCTCCGAATCGGCAATCAGGACGTCGTTAAGGCGTCGGAAATCAATGCAAAGCCGGTTCGTGCCGTCTGGTTTCTTCACCAAGAGGACCGGTGAATTGTAGGGTGACTGGGACTTCTCGATTATTCCCAGTCGCTCCATCTGCTGCATCGCTCTCTCTACGGCTTCTCTCGTCGAAAACGGAAGTGGGTATTGTTTTATGTGTTCCTGAGTGCGGGTAGTGAGCTCTAACCGGCACTCGGCCCAGTCCGTCTTGCCCGGGACGTCGGAGAAGATGCGAGAGGGTTCTGAAATCACTTCTCGGAGATGTCCCCGTTGATCCGCCGTCAAATCATCAGAAAGTTTCACATCTCGCTCGGCTTCTGACTGTTCAAGCGTCGGAACAGGAATGGCTCCCTCGGTGTCCGATTCGGTGACGCCGCGGATCGCGTCGCACACGCGTTCTGTTGGCTGGCTTTCCCGCTCTTTCTCTCTAGTCTTTCTCTAGTCGCAGATGCTCTATTTTCAAACGCATAATCTCTATCTGACGTTCGTCAGCTGCCTTAGCGGCCGCGCGCTCCTGCTCCGCTCTCTCTCTCTCGGGCAAACGCCCGCTCTTCGCGCTGCTTATCTTCGACCCATCTTCTGAGCTCAGTGGTCAGCCCCAACTGGCTACCCATCGCTATCAACCTTTCCAAATCCATGCTCCTATCTCCAAGAATACTTTCGATAACATAGCTACAAGCTCAGCACAAAGAAAATTCTGTTGATACACGCCACCTCTCTAAAGTCGGCAAAGTTCAACACCTCAAGAAGTCTCCGTCTCAGTTCACCAAGTTCTCTTCGCATCAAAGGTCCTGTCATCATCACAGAGTCCGGACAATGAGGGGGTAGCCGTTTGATGCCCGGCGTAGCCGGTAAGCAAACGTAGTGACTGAGACCGAGGCGTGTTAAAAGGGTTACAACAACGAAACAACGTTTATAGTTTCGATTGAACAATGCGGCAGCTTTCACAGACACATAATTAACATTCTACAAAACAATTGCGGAAAGCACATAGCAATAAACACACTGAATTAAGTTATATATTGAATATTTCTACACAGGTCAGAACACAAGTGAGAGGCCAATTAGATACAGTCGATCAAAAGTCAGAAGATGAACAAACATAGTCAACCGGGAAGCGCGGCTGCAGTCCATCCACAAACACGCAGTCAGTGCGGCCCCCGAAGGCGACGTCCGTCCAGGGCAGCTTGCGGTTTCGAGGATGCGGTGCGGCGGCTCGGAGACCCGGGAGTTCGCGGCGGCAACGTTTCCGCTGACGAGCGGACTGAAGTTCATTTCCATACGGCCCCCTTTTAAAGCCCTCGGGCGCTAGCGGGCGAGCACTCGCGGCGCCACAGCGTCGGCGTCGAAAAAACAAAACAAAAAGCGCAACAAGAGCAAGTAGGCACATACACTTTGACTCTACATGGCCGCCATCTTGGAGGAGGAAAAATTACCGCACAACTAAAAAGAAGCCGTACGCTTCGACTCGAAGATTCGGTGACCTTGGAGCCGCAAAAAAGTAAAACACAACCAAAAAGGCAGTCACGTACGCCGTCACTCCTTTCCTGCTAATGGTCAGCTCGAGTCTTCGGCAGATCGGGGCCGACTTTGAGCCGCCTCCGCCTTCGCAATGCGAGGGGTTGTCTAAATAACTGAAAAAAGCGTGCATGCATTCTTGCTCTTCCCGAGACACATACAAAGAAACGCGGACGCATCAGTTTTATACAAACAAAAGTAATTTACAGGCTGCCGCCACTTCTGCGACACGGCCCTCCGCTTTCGGAATATTATCTAATAATATTCTAAACCCACAGAAGTCGGCGAGCAGCCCTGTGGACAGATATACCACTTATATAAAACTAGCACACAATTCAAGTCAGCGTGTAGACATGCACCATAATACTTGAATAAATTAATAGCGAAAATTAACCGCGCGACAAATCTACAGCCTGCTAAGAAAATCAGCACCGACATTGTCCTTGCCCTTTATATGCTCGACGGTGAACTGATATTCTTGAAGCAGCAAGCTCCAGCGCAGGACTCTGCTGTTTAGCTGTTTCGCTCTTTGGATGTAGCTCAGTGGTTGGTGGTCCGTCTGAACTAAGAACGGTACACCATACAGGTAGGTGGAAAACTTCCGTATTCCCCAAACTAACGCTAATCACTCCCTCTCGATTGTGCTGTATGCTGCTTCCCTGGGGAGCAATTTTCTGCTCGCGTATGCCACCGGGTGAAGCGTTCCGTCATGCCGCTGCATTGATACCGCGCCAAGGCTGGTATCAAGGGCATCCGTGCGCAGCACAAACTGTTTGGAGAAGTCTGGCAGCCATAGTATCGGCAGCCGTAGACCCGACGCTTGAGCTCTTCGAAGGCTTCCTGACGGGCCGGCGTCCACCTTACGACGTTCCTCTCTCCCTTTCTCGTCAGCTTTGTGAGGGGCTCGCTTATTCTTGCGTAGTCGGGTATGAAGTCGCGGTAATACCCCGACAAGCCAAGGAAAGCGCGTACCTGACGCTTTGTTCGAGGAGTTGGCGCCGCCTGTATCTTGTCGAGCGTTTTCCCGAGTGGTGTCAGCTCAACTCTGCCAATGCGGTGCCCGAAGAACTCGATGCTTTCCATCCCAAGCTTTCCATCCCGAATTCGCATTTGCTTGGTCGTACTGTCAGGCCGGCCATCTCGATTCTCGCAAACAGCTGCCTCAGCGAAGAACGGTACTCCTCCCACGTAGCACTGGCAACGAGGACATCATCATAATAGTGCTGCACTCCGGGAATTCCCTCCACCACTCGTTGCATCAATCTTGAAAATACTGCCGGGGCAGTCTCTATGCCGAACGGCATAAAACGGAATAGAAAGAGACCCGACGTCGTTGAAAACGCCGTTTTGGGCTTGGACTCCTCAGTCAATGGGATTTGCCAATATCCTTTGGCAAAGTCTACCTTTGAGAAGTATTTCTTCTCTCCAGCTGCAGCGAAGACCGCGTCCGCTCTGGGCATTGGCTCCGAATCGGCAATCAGGACGTCGTTAAGGCGTCGGAAATCAATGCAAAGCCGGTTCGTGCCGTCAGGTTTCTTCACCAAGAGGACCGGTGAATTGTAGGGTGACTGGGACTTCTCGATTATTCCCAGTCTCTCCATCTGCTGCATCGCTCTCTCTACGGCTTCTCTCGTCGAAAACGGAAGTGGGTATTGTTTTATGTGTTCCTGAGTGCGGGTAGTGAGCTCTAACCGGCACTCGGCCCAGTCCGTCTTGCCCGGGACGTCGGAGAAGATGCGAGAGTGTTCTGAAATCACTTCTCGGAGCTGTCCCCGTTGATCCGCCGTCAAATCATCAGAAAGTTTCACATCTCGCTCGGCTTCTGACTGTTCAAGCGTCGGAACAGGAATGGCTCCCTCGCTGTCCGATTCGGTGACGCCGCGGATCGCGTCGCACACGCGTTCTGTTGGCTGGCTTTCCCGCTCTTTCTCTCTAGTCTTTCTCTAGTCGCAGATGCTCTATTTTCAAACGCATAATCTCTATCTGACGTTCGTCAGCTGCCTTAGCGGCCGCGCGCTCCTGCTCCGCTCTCTCTCTCGGGCAAACGCCCGCTCTTCGCGCTGCTTATCTTCGACCCATCTTCTGAGCTCAGTGGTCAGCCCCAACTGGCTACCCATCGCTATCAACCTTTCCAAATCCATGCTCCTATCTCCAAGAATACTTTCGATAACATAGCTACAAGCTCAGCACAAAGAAAATTCTGTTGATACACGCCACCTCTCTAAAGTCGGCAAAGTTCAACACCTCAAGAAGTCTCCCTCTCAGTTCACCAAGTTCTCTTCGCATCAAAGGTCCTGTCATCATCACAGAGTCCGGACAATGAGGGGGTAGCCGTTTGATGCCCGGCGTAGCCGGTAAGCAAACGTAGTGACTGAGACCGAGGCGTGTTAAAAGGGTTACAACAACGAAACAACGTTTATAGTTTCGATTGAACAATGCGGCAGCTTTCACAGACACATAATTAACATTCTACAAAACAATTGCGGAAAGCACATAGCAATAAACACACTGAATTAAGTTATACATTGAATATTTCTACACAGGTCAGAACACAAGTGAGAGGCCAATTAGATACAGTCGATCAAAAGTCAGAAGATGAACAAACATAGACAACCGGGAAGCGCGGCTGCAGTCCATCCACAAACACGCAGTCAGTGCGGCCCCCGAAGGCGACGTCCGTCCAGGGCAGCTTGCGGTTTCGAGGATGCGGTGCGGCGGCTCGGAGACCCGGGAGTTCGCGGCGGCAACGTTTCCGCCGACGAGCGGACTGAAGTTCATTTCCATACGGCCCCCTTTTAAAGCCCTCGGGCGCTAGCGGGCGAGCACTCGCGGCGCCACAGCGTCGGCGTCGAAAAAACAAAACACCAAAAAGCGCAACAAGAGCAAGTAGGCACATACACTTTGACTCTACATGGCCGCCATCTTGGAGGAGGAAAAATTACCGCACAACTAAAAAGAAGCCGTAGGCTTCGACTCGAAGATTCGGTGACCTTGGAGCCGCAAAAAAGTAAAACACAACCAAAAAGGCAGTCACGTACGCCGTCACTCCTTTCCTGCTAATGGTCAGCTCGAGTCTTCGGCAGATCGGGGCCGACTTTGAGCCGCCTCCGCCTTCGCAATGCGAGGGGTTGTCTAAATAACTGAAAAAAGCGTGCATGCATTCTTGCTCTTCCCGAGACACATACAAAGAAACGCGGACGCATCAGTTTTATACAAACAAAAGTAATTTACAGGCTGCCGCCACTTCTGCGACATTCCCTCATGTCACAAAATCACTACCACGGCCACTGGTTTGCTGCCTAGAGCACAGCCCACTGCAGGAGCACAGAAGTATTGGCTGTTTTCGTGTCTGGGCAGCTATGCATCTTACATCCACTGCGTTGGTTACGCACACAGCCACCTGTTTGGATGTTTCTAAACTGTGCATCTAAGCAACAACCAGCACTCATCCTCAGCAGCCGTGGCATTCCGTCTGCTGATCCCAAAAACACAGGACTGAATCCCTGCCGCAGAGCTCAAATGCAGACACACTGGTGTGCTGTGCAATGTTAGTGCGCGTTTGAGAACCGCAGGCGGTGCAAATTGATCCGGAGTCTTCGACTCTGGTGTCTCTCATGGCTCATGTGTAGCTATGGGCGCTACGGGCATGTTTAGTACGTTCTTTAACTAAATTTTACTGGTTAATTATCACAGCAGCTTCTTTGGAACCAAGAATGTATACGCAGTCGATTTTGAAAAACGACTGCTTGCTAGGTGCCAGGGAGTCATGCTGTAAGTCGTCACAGTGTGGTGTTGGGACTGAGGCATCCCACCGCTGCCACCACTGTTGGGACTGGGAGTCCGAGCCAGGAAACGGTCGAGGCGACGGTGAGTAAAAGGACGTTTATGTACAGTATGTACAAGGGCTTTTACATGATACAAGGGTCATGAGCACCACGGGCAGGCACACAGAAGAAGGGCGGCCCCGGCGTCATGGCTCTTCTGCTGCCCGTCTTCTGCTCGGGTTCAGCGCGGCTCCGTTTTTATAGCCGCTGGTAACGGTTACGGCAGCCAGCCGTTCAAATCCTCCAATCACTGGCCACCGTTCAAATTAGACCAATGGTCGAGAGCCGGCGAGCGTCGAAGGAGTTCGCACCGACGGAGAGGAGGAGAGGAGGAAGGGTCCGTGTCGGCGCCGCGGCGGCGGGATGAGTCACGCTGCATGTCGCGACTTGTCCGAGAAAGTCTGGGCCTGCTTTGAGCGCCGGCGGACGCGCAGCGCTGGTTTAGACAGGCCCGCCAGCGAAATATGGGCGCCGGCACGACAGCACCACCGCCGCCAGACAATGCGCCACGAAGACGAGCTACTTCCGCGTGGCTCGGATGCGGGGCGCGCTCGTACGCCAGGCTCCTCCAAGTTCTCGTCCGGTGTTCAGCCGCAGGTAGCTCCAGGCTCCTTTCCGAGAACGGGTCCCGCTCGTCAGGACAGGATCACTGCTCCGCAGCTTAGTCGCCCAGGTGACTGGATCAGCTTCGCTCGGTCCTTCGGAAGAGCTTGCTTCTCAGCATCGGTCGTTGATCGTTCTGCATGTTGCGAAGAACCGACCGACAACAGGCAACACCCAACACGAGCAAGTGCCTTCTGTCACCCGTCAATACACCAGACTTAAAGGTCACAAAACTCCGCTAGCAATAGTACTGTCCCCTTTTCGCTCCCTCTTCAACAAGAGACACATGTGGGATACCAGAACTCTTAAAATAATAAACTCAAACTAAGAGTCAAACACATGAAACACTCGGAATGAAATGAATGCAAAATAAATTTGCTCTCTTGAGATCACTCGGCCAGGAAAACACAAAGCTGAGGCCACAAATGAGGATATCAATTTTTCCCCCGATCTGCGAGCGAACTTTAACAACCGTTCGCGAAGAGACAAAATGTAGGTCACGAGGAGGCGAAGGCAGCCTTGCTTAGAACACACGGCTTAGTGCGTCTACGCCAGCGTTTAACTCGGTTAAACGAAACCCGCTACCGCGGAAGCTAATGACTGCCTCTTTCGCTGTAGCTGCGCTTTTCTCTCTCTCTCTACTACCGTGGAAGCTAATGTCTGTGCCTCTTTCGCGGTAGACGCGCTTTTCTTTCTCTCTGTACTTGTCTTTCCAGTTTCTACGGAGGGTACAGTACGAGAATGATTTGCTTTCTCTTACTGACGACTTATCCCGTTCTTTGCGCTTCGCGCGCCAGTCGCGACATCCCATAGCGGGTGCGCAACGCTTCCGGTGGGACCTTTCTTTCTTTCTCTCTGTTCGTGGGGGCAAGTCAGACCTTGCACGAGTCTTGACTTTCTCGCGCACCCGTTTGCCTTTCCGCTGGATGTGTAGTTCGCCTCTACACGGCCTTTTGATTTTACGCCTACTAAGTGGCGTCATTTCGAACCGCGGCTTTCTATCGCGATAACTGTGCTTGGCTGAGCGCTTAGACGGTTTCTTCTTGGCAATTTTCTTGCCCCTGTCACTGCGGCCTCGTACAATCTTTCGCTCTTTGAGCTGTACACGCGCTTTCCTTCCGCGCGCGTGCCGCTTTCTATGGGATGTTGGGGACGGGGCCACACAACCCACCGCTGGAACCAGTGTTAAAGATGGGGCTTCTATCCCACCGCTGGAACCAGAGTTGAAGACGGAGGGGTCCTGGAGATGACTAACTCGTTTAGCCTCGCAGGTACCGGCTCCGAATGACGATGTCGGACTGCGTTATCGAGGAAACTGTACAGAAGGGTTTATTCTACATATTTACAGATGAGAATCGAATGCGAATGCAATGCGAATCCATGCGATCACACAACAACATCCCGTTAAATACGGTTCGCGTTCCCTAGATCCCTGACTGGGGAACTTGGTTCGAATAACGTTGTCCAATCGGATGGGCCATTGATGACGCTGGCGGAACCACCCACGGCACGGGGCGGTGCTGAAGCTCTCTCGCTCTCTCACAGCTCGGGGGATGAGAAGGGGAAGACAGTCATCAAACACAGATGCGTCACCTTGACCACTGCCGCAAGTGTTCTGTGCGTTGCCTCCGTGGTAAAGCAGAATCCCGCAGACTCCTCGCAGGTGGTTGAACCTTCTCGAACTCCCCCGCCGGATGGCCGAAGCACGAGACCCCTTCGACACAGCGTCTTTCAATTAGCAGCCTCGCTCAGCGTGACCTTGCGTAGCATCATCCCGTTCGGTGAGCCGAAGGCCGACTCGGCCAACGTATACCGCTGTCCGCCGTGCTTCATGTGCATCTCTGCTTCCAGCGTTGCTGCTGCTGTCCCGAGTTCTCGCCACATCGTTGCCTAACGACGACACTCGTTTGACAGTAATTTCTCCCAGGCCCGTGGTAGACAGCGTCCTTCGATCGGTTAGGTGATTTGGAGAGCAACAGCCCCGGCCGTCGTCGTCTATGCTTCTGCCGCCGGCGCCAGGTCTCGTTGTCCACTCTTAACAGCTCGTCCGCGGCCCGAAAAATCTCGAATGGCCAGCGTTCACGACCGCTGGGCAGGAAGAGATGAGGCCGGAGTCGGGTGGAAGGGCTGGTTTCCAGAAATGGCATCCAAGCTCGAACATTCAACAAAGAATGGCATCAGTGGACTGTTCCACGAGACAGGGCACTGACCCACAAGCAAGCGCTCGGAATCTGCCAAAGACCCACCAGGCTTCCCACAATGACAATAAATGTTTAATAAAACATTACTGAATTTTGGCGTAATTTTGGTGCCAAGAAAGCGCGAAATATCCCCTTTGAAATCGCCAAAGACGGACTGCTTGGACCAAGGTTAAAAACAAAAACCCACACACAGTAGGTGGTCCTACCAAGTACTCCTGTCTACAACAATCGGCTGAATCCATCAGCATTTCCGTGCGGTTTTCCGTTCCTGAAACGCATCGAGAAATTCTGTTTTTGGAGAGCAGGACTCCGTCTAAGCAAGCGACCATTTTTGGGGGGACAAAACTGTCATAAGCATGTTTGAGACGATGATCAGTGTCAAATATGAACTTTGCGCCGTTCAAGTAGCTCTGGTAACCCGACAACATCTGTGCCGTCTAAACCAAACGCGCGCTCTTTCTCTAAAGCGCTTAACGCTTCTCTACATGTCAGCCTGCGGCTGACGTACTGAACATGGTGCTCTTCGTGGCCGTCGCCAACTTGACTTAAAATAGCACCCAGTCCTCTATCACTGGCGTCACACTGAACTTCTTTACTGAAATAAGTGGCCTGAAGCAAAGGTCTGGACACGAGCGCTTCCCCCAGACGAGTTTTCTCTTCGGTCATTTCAGTGTATGTCAGTGAGGCTCCCTTTGGTAAGGTGTCAGACAATTAAGGGATCAAATCTCCGTCTACGCGACTCTAAGCGTAGTTCTACGCGAGCTGCACTCCTGTGAGTGCCGTTATCACTTGGTAGCATGGGAAATCGACACCTGTGATTTCTAACTCAGTGACGCCCTAGCCTTTCTAACTCAGTGACGCCATAGCCCTTGTCTAAGGTAAGGGAAAAAAAAACAGTAACCTCCGATCAACTTGTTTTAACTCAAAAGTAGCCTTTCCCTTCCTGATTTCATAAACGCACACAGAAAAAAAAAAGAGGAATAAAAAAAACGAAACAGCTACTTCGAGTCGCCACGCGGGGGGGAAAGCTGACTCCCCGCCGCCGAGTTGAAAGGATTAGTCTTTCAGACGCGCCCGCCGGGGTCGCGCTTTGACTGATTGTACTGCGGTCAACTCGTGACAAAAGGCTGCAGAAAAAAACGATCCCCGACTCTCACTGTCGTTTCCGCGCCCCCTCGAGGCTCTACGAAAACCTTGGTCGCGCCTACAATGTCGATAACCGACTCTGGCTCTGGACAACGAGCAGTGACCAGCGCGAGAAGGTACCTCTTTCTCTCGCCCCACGCAGGAAGCTCGGCTACCCATTCGCCATGCGCGCTTCCTAGAATGCGGTGCCAAATGTGAAGGACGATTCCTTTTCAAGTGCGCCCGCCGAACACGCCTGCATGTGTCGTCTCGGTTGTTCGACTCCTGCGTTCGCATGCGCTGAGTACCGCGCAACCTTGCGGTTTCTGATCTCTTGGGCCGCTTTGCCTTTTTCCTAACTGGCTTTTTGTCCGGACGGCGCGGTCTAGTCTTTCTTACAGGCCGATGCCCCTTGAAGCACTTCGCGCCTGTTTTGCTTGGAAGACGTGCTCTCCCCTTTTCATTACTGCGGTCAGCCTTTGACTCGCGTCCCGCCTGACCAGTAACTGCAAGCGTAAGTTTACGAGGCGCAACGCGGGAAGGCTTCGCCTTTCCTTCCACCGCATTTCTTTCTTTCGCACCTGTGTGCGCAACCGAATCTAGGGCTTTGAATTTGATTCGTTTTCTCTTGGTTCTTGCCCTTTTTCTTTTTCTGCGCCTAGACTGTACCGCATGCGTCTCCTGATCATACCTAGCTATCTCTAGTTTTTCAGTCGCACTTTGGAAATTTTCCTCAAATTCCAAACTGGCCTCTGTGCCTTCGCAGCAGAGTGCCAGCTCCACGCAGCTGACAGACGGACATGAATCTGCCCCTGAGATCCCTGGCTCATTCCTTAGGGAGTTGTCCTCTACCGCGTGCCTGTCGCTTTGCGCTCTATTCTCTGCATTGCAGTGCTCAGCCACAACTGAGCCCGCCTGGCTGTCGCTCTGCGCGCCATTCTCTACATTGCAGTGCCCAGCTACAACTGAGCCCGCCTGGCTGTCGCTCTGCGCGCCATTCTCTGTACTGCAGTGCTCAGCTACAACTGAGCCCGCCTGGCTGTCGCTCTGCGCGCCATTGTCTACATTGCAGTGCTCAGCTACAACTGAGCCCGCCTGGCTGTCGCTCTGCGCGCCATTCTCTCTACTGCAGTGCTCAGCTACAACTGAGCCCGCCTGGCTGTCGCTCTGCGCGCCATTCTCTGCACTGCAGTGCTCAGCTACAACTGAGCCCGCCTGGCTCTTATGGCTATCCTTTTCCCCGGCAGCCTCGCACTCTTCTTGTGCCAGTATTATCAAGGTAGCCTCTCCGGAGCCTTTGTCACTGAAGCCACTGTGACATCCCAACTCGCTCTTACCGCGGTTGTTACTCTCAAAAGGGGTTTCCGCTGTTTCAACTTCGAAACCTTTCTCGCTAGGAAAATCTCCCTTTTCGCGGTTCTGCCGGTTTGACGCCTGTATCGACTCTACTGAAAGGGTCGCGCTCGTAACTGTCCCGACAAAGCTGTCCATTGCCACTCCTACCTCACTTGGAGGAGAATCCTCGCACTCGTGTCGTTGAGACGCTATCTCGGAATGCTCTCTCTTAGCATTACGTCCAACTACACTGGACACGGTCTCGGATTCTGCGGCATTCCTTGGACTACCGCACCGGTTGAACGCGTTCTCTGCCACTTCCCTCGTGGTGTCGCGATTTACCAACGCGGCTACGGTCACCGACTTTTCGGGTCTTATCTGCGGACCTATTTCATAAGCATCGCTTGCTCTTTCAGGAGTTCCGGCTCTCACACTACCGCCCTTTCTTCGTATTTCATTTTGAAGTTCTAATATTTTTAGTTTCCTTATTTCATCTTCAACCTTCCACTGTTGCCGTTGCCGTTCCCGTTCCTTCTCTTTTTCGCACTCCCGATCAGCTTCCTCCTTACGTGCTTTTTGTTTCTCCCGATCGGCTTTCTCATTAGCCTCCTGGTCGGCTTTCTCTCTAGCCTCCTGGTCGGATTTTACTTTGCGGGCTTTTTCCCCTTGTACCAAATTCCACGTATCTACCAGCAACTGATCGTTATGCTTGACTTGTTTCAGAATGAATTCGCCCAATCCAATTTTGGTTAGTTTGCTAGGCACTTCAACCGACAGTTCCTCGCATATCAACAGCAAGTCCGACTTGTACAACCTCATTAGGTCCATGACAACGCTTTCTCCGCTTTGGCTCTGCTAACACAACAATGCCTTGAGAATAACCCCTCTCAAACGACAAAGCCCTGATTCCCAGTGGAGATTATTCTCTGAATCTTAAAGCCTGGCGAATCCCATAGCAAAACCAAAACGCTCACCCGTGGAGAAAGCACGATGTCGCACGGTCCATCCCACCGCTGCCACCAGTGTTGGGGACGGGGCCACACAACCCACCGCTGGAACCAGTGTTAAAGATGGGGCTTCTATCCCACCGCTGGAACCAGAGTTGAAGACGGAGGGGTCCTGGAGATGACTAACTCGTTTAGCCTCGCAGGTACCGGCTCCGAATGACGATGTCGGACTGCGTTATCGAGGAAACTGTACAGAAGGGTTTATTCTACATATTTACAGATGAGAATCGAATGCGAATGCAATGCGAATCCATGCGATCACACAACAACATCCCGTTAAATACGGTTCGCGTTCCCTAGATCCCTGACTGGGGAACTTGGTTCGAATAACGTTGTCCAATCGGATGGGCCATTGATGACGCTGGCGGAACCACCCACGGCACGGGGCGGTGCTGAAGCTCTCTCGCTCTCTCACAGCTCGGGGGATGAGAAGGGGAAGACAGTCATCAAACACAGATGCGTCACCTTGACCACTGCCGCAAGTGTTCTGTGCGTTGCCTCCGTGGGAAAGCAGAATCCCGCAGACTCCTCGCAGGTGGTTGAACCTTCTCGAACTCCCCCGCCGGATGGCCGAAGCACGAGACCCCTTCGACACAGCGTCTTTCAATTAGCAGCCTCGCTCAGCGTGACCTTGCGTAGCATCATCCCGTTCGGTGAGCCGAAGGCCGACTCGGCCAACGTATACCGCTGTCCGCCGTGCTTCATGTGCATCTCTGCTTCCAGCGTTGCTGCTGCTGTCCCGAGTTCTCGCCACATCGTTGCCTAACGACGACACTCGTTTGACAGTAATTTCTCCCAGGCCCGTGGTAGACAGCGTCCTTCGATCGGTTAGGTGATTTGGAGAGCAACAGCCCCGGCCGTCGTCGTCTATGCTTCTGCCGCCGGCGCCAGGTCTCGTTGTCCACTCTTAACAGGGAGCGCGGTTTCTCCCGTGAATGCAGCGGAAAGCGAGAGCCCGCATGAGAGCACGTGCCTTTGCGCGTCTCGCTCTCTCTGTGCTGGCGGCAAGATTCACACTTGTCCCGCTCCTTAATTTTTCGCCTCCCGGGCAGCGCTCTCTTGAATCTCGGTTTGGTGCCTTGGTGCACTTTTCCGCGCGAATGTTTGCACGATTTCTTTTTGCAGTTTATTATACTGCCCAGACCTATGTGCCCCGACACACTTATGCGCTTCGCTTTGCGCGATAGTGATGCCTCGCACATATCTCTAGCTCTGGTTCTGACGTTAGTTTCAGGGCTAACGACGTGACTGACTTTACTAGTCATTTTGCCGGCGACGTTGGCGCTTCCGATGGTGGCAACCCGTCTCCGCGCGCTTGCCCTTTCTCTCTTTTCGGCAGCGCCCGTCTTTCTTATGCCTGCCTTTCATCTCTCGGCGGCACCACTCTTTCTTTTGCCTGCCTTTCCCCGTCTTTCGGTGACAGCTCTCTCTCTTGAGCTTGCCTTTACTGTCCTTTCGGCGGCAGCACTGCTTGTCTATCACCTTGTGGTGATAGCTCACTTTTCGGAACTGGCTGTTACTTTCCTTCCGATTGCAGCTTTCTTTATTGTGCTTTCCTTTCATTTTCTCCTGAGGAAGCACATGCTGCTTCCGTCGCCTAGGTTCCTGTTCTCTGACAATGTCACTATGATTCTCAACCGATTCACGTGCGCTATCTAGATCAGACCTGTCTTTGGCGCCTTCACTAAGTTCCTCAAAGCTGCTCTCTTCCTGCTCAGAGTCTCTGAGTGCGCATTCGTCCTCATCTTTCTCGGAAGGAATGACGTCTACAGCCCCCATGTCGTCTGGAAGGTTCTGTTCTCCACTGTCGTCCAGCACCTTAGTTTCTTCAGGCGCAGACGAACCAGCGTTTTCAACTGACATGAGTGATGGTATACAGCTCTCGTCATGCTCCTGACGCGTTTCAGCCAATTTCGGATGAGGGTCGGCTCTGCACTCAGTCGCGGTGTTCCCGCTACTGCAGCTGTTTTCTGGAATGTCGCCGAGCTCAGAGCAGTGCGAAAGCACGGGACTCGTTTCGCATCGCTCGCTGCAAACACTAGCGCACAACTCAGCGTCCGCAAACTCTATATGCGTCCGCATCCGTTGATCGGAAGTCTCAGGTTTCTGCATTTCTGTTGAATGCGCTGCACAACACGGTGTGCAGTCCTCGTTTACTTCGCTTGCGTCGGCGCAGGCGTTTTCATTAATGTCCAGCCGGACGTCCTCTCTGCCCTGTTCGGCAACTTCTCCTGCTTTCGACACGCTAGGAGATTCGCTTTCCGGTAACTCCGCCACAATCTCAATGGGCGAGACCTCTGTTAGTGCATCGTCCGATGCTGTGACTACCTTATCCGATGGTGTAGAGGTTTTCTCAGTTGGCGAATGCAAGGCAATTCCCAATGTTACAGCAGCAGTTACATCTGCCACGTACGGACTACCTTCCTCTGTGCCGCACTGGCAGCTCTGCTCTACAGCTACGCACTCTACCTCTGCGTCACGATCTTCCGACCCTTCAGCATTTTCGAGCCACTCTAAAATGTCGGCTTTAAACTGGTACGGAAAATCGTTAAACGATGGGGTGCTATTCTCTCGCAGGTACCTTTGGCGAAGGTCCAGCGGTGACACGTTATATCTCGCCAGTAAGAAGCTTTTCAGCTCATCGTAGTCCGCCAAGCCGTCGTCCAACAGGCGCTTGACAACGTCATACGCTTCGCTGGAAAGCAGGGCTACCAACTTCTGTGCCCAACCATTCCGCTCAACGCGCTTTCTCTCGCAGACGCGCTCGAACTCCGCTAAATATTTCGCCATATCTTCGGCGATCACGAAGGGCTGCGGCCTGTCTCTCAGCTGCTGACCGTTAGTCTCATGCAGAGCGGACAATGTTTTATATCTCTCGAAATCGATCTCATGCGCTTCAAGCTCGAGGCCCCTCAGTTTCCTGACGCGAGCACGCCGTTTTATCTCAAGCTGCCTCCGTTCTTTGATCTCATCCCAGGCCTCATTGGCTTCCTCAGCCGTTACATTCTCCTCCCGCATGATCTCAAGAATCGCATGCTTTCGTTTTGCGGGGCCCAAATCAATGCCCAACTCTTCACAAATTTCGATGAGTTCCTTCACTTTGAAGTTCTCCATCGCGCACAATAGCCTCTTGCAGTTTGCCCTTTTCTTAGAATTCCCTTGCCGTTCACTACTATAGCGCTACTAGTATGACACGCGCAAGTAATTCTTTCCAACAACGCCTCGTTTACTCCCTCTGCACCAGCTTTCGTTCCAAAGCGCTCCGACTTGGCTCGAAACTGCAAAGCTCTCTCCAGTGCAACACACAGCCCTACTCTAAACTACAATCACGTGTGCTAGAGCAGTCTGGCGAATTGAGGGGAAAACATCAGGCACTCACCGCGCCGAGGTAGCTGACGCCGGTCGATCCCGCAGCTGCCATCCACTGTTGACTGTTGGGACTTTGGGGCATCCCACCGCTGCCACCACTGTTGGGACTCAGGCATCCCACCGCTGCCACCACTGTTGGGACTGGGAGTCCAAGCCAGGAAACGGTCGAGGCGACGGTGAGTAAAAGGACGTTTATGTACAGTATGTACAAGGGCTTTTACATGATACAAGGGTCACGAGCACCACGGGCAGGCACACAGAAGAAGGGCGGCCCCGGCGGCGAGCGTAGCTCCGGCGTGATGGCTCTTCTGCTGCCCGTCTGCTGCTCGGGTTCAGCGCGGCTCCGTTTTTATAGCCGCTGGTAACGGTTACGGCAGCCAGCCGTTCAAATCCTCCAATCACTGGCCACCGTTCAAATTAGACCAATGGTCGAGAGCCGGCGAGCGTCGAAGGAGTTCGCACCGACGGAGAGGAGGAGAGGAGGAAGGGTCCGTGTCGGCGCCGCGGCGGCGGGATGAGTCACGCTGCATGTCGCGACTTGTCCGAGAAAGTCTGGGCCTGCTTTGAGCGCCGGCGGACGCGCAGCGCTGGTTTAGACAGGCCCGCCAGCGAAATATGGGCGCCGGCACGACAGTGGGGTACTTGTGCATGCTATTTAGCCACGCTAGTTTCGGGCCTACACTCCCATTAAGCATGAGTTCCTGTCGCCAAGAGGTGGTTACAGTTCTCTAAAATCCAACACCATCCATACCTAGTTACAGTGGTGGTGTTGGGTAGACAGGTTTGCAAGAGGGGGCAGCAGAGGGTTGGGTGGGCAGATAAGATGGGAAGTGTGTGCTGCCAGAGCTGGCAAAGGGAAGGGAGGCCAATCCGCCTTTTTCACACGGTCACTCTGCGCGCGCATTCCTCTCCTTCCTTTCCTTCGAAGTGTTCCTAACCTTACGTGAGGCCTCCTTTCCGCGAATCTTCGATGGAGGAAGCCAGCTTACTCTGAGAGCTCTCCTCGCCTCTCCTCAAGTAAGGAACGCATGCCGCGTGTCTGGGTTTGAGGATTCCTTCACATCGGCCAATAGGACGCCGAGTAGGAAGCTGCACTCCCGCAGCGACAAGCATGACGGCGCCCTTCGAAGCTGGACCCCTGGATTCGGTCTGAATTCGTCGTCGTTACTGCGTGTTTCAGTGCGTTCGCTGGCCATAAATGGGGCATCGGTTTTTCGCCTCATCTCATCTTGCCTCTAAGGAAAGTATGAGTGATAAATTGGCCTTTTTTTATTTAGATTGGCAATTCTGCCGCTTCTAGGCTTAAGAGGACGATCGGTTTGTTCACAGAAATGGTTTCCGTCCTAACAACCAGATGGCGCCACAAGGCTGAGCTAGTTTGACCGTTGGCAGCCGGGCCGTGCGGACGCAGGTTTAGGTGCTCTTCGGATCACTCGTGGAGACCGTGACCGGACCGACTGCGGGAGCGACTGCGTAAAATAGATGAGTACTTTCCTTTAATATTTTTAAAAGTGTGTTTAGTTTTTTAGGCTGTTAGGGGAAGTGCAGGTTAAAGAATAGAATTTAGGACAGTGACCTATATTCGGCCGCGACTATTTGGCCGGCAGTTTTTTCAGTGCTTATTTGTGCGTTAACTTTTAGAAAGTGATCTATCAGCATTTGCGGTAGTCAGAATTTTATTTTATTTGTGCACGTGTTTTCAAGTGTTTTTTGCCTTGAGCCTGTAGATATCTTAGCATTTGGTGGAAGCAATAATCGAGTGTTGCTAAGATGGTTAAGCTACTGAAAGTTAGATGTATGAAGCGTGAGGCGTCGGTGAATTTAAAAGAAACGCGGTTCGGTTCGGTGGAGGAGGCCGAAGGCGCAGTTTTTATGCGCAAATTCTGCGTATTAGGTGCACGCCTCGACAGGGCTGAACAGGCGAACAGCAAACTAGTGCTAAGGATGGATGCTCTAAAAACAGAGTTACAGGTAGAGAGGTCATAGAAGCGCTAGCTTCAAGAACAGCTTTGTCAGTTGGAGTCAAAAACGGCTGACTCCGCCATTGGAAGCCACAATGGCGGGCATTTCAGCGCCAGCCACGTGGATGAGGCTGCACTGGCACGGACAGTGATAAGAAAGCAAGACAGACATGTTCAGACAGGAACAGCTACGCACAGTGCGCAGCTAGGAAGTGGAGAGGCGATACTGAGAAGGGGATGAGCTAATTCCAGGAAATGAGGTCACAGTCGCTGATAATAAGCAGCAAGATTCGGAAGTTAGGAGGGAGGGGTAGAGTACGCTAGTGCTTATCGCTGGTGACTCAAACATGAGGCGCTGCAAAAGAGCTATCCTGGACCGTGTAAAGGGTGATAGGCGGGTAGCAGTCGGGGTGTTTCCAGGAAGGACAATGGACGATATTTTGAGAGAGAAAAAAAAGTTTTATTGGGGTTTAAAGTCCCAAAGCGACTCAGGCTGTGAGGGACGCCGAAGTGAAGGGCTCCGGAAATATCGAGCACCTGGGGTTCTTTAACGTGCACTGACATCGCACAGTACACGCGCCTCTAGAATTTCACCTTCACCGAAATTCAGCCGCCGCAGCTGAGATCGAACCCGCGTCTTTCGGGTCAGCAGCCGAGTCCGTAACCACGGGGCCGCAGTGGTTCAGAGAAAAAAAGTGAACTTTCCGAGAATGTTGCAAGGCGTAACTTGGTAGTGGTAGCGCCGGGGCTAAATAATGTCCTGAATGGTGACGCCGCACAAGTAGGCAAAAGATTAGCTGAGGGATTTGACGGTATAAGGGCGATAGCACAGCAAGCGCAGATCGTGGTGTGTACAGTGCCGGAGGTACAAGGAAGGAATGTAGAGGCCGCTAACGACGTTGTGAATCTTAATCGAGAGATAAGGCACTTAAGCCTCGAGAAAGGCTTTGAGGTGGTAGACATAAACAAGGAAGTGCACAGAGCAGGTTTGGGCAGAGACTTTGGACGAGATGGCATGGCATCCATTTCAGTGGAAGGGTAGGAAAAGAGATAGGCTGGCGCCTGGCAGGCCGAGCGGTAGCTTTTTTAGGGGCTCCACGGTGGCTCAGGGCGTAGGGGTAGGTAGAAGCGATGAAGTAAATCTAACAATGGCGGCTGAGCCCAACAAAATGGCCACTAGGAGGCCCAGAAAGAAAACTACGAAAAAGAAATTTAACGCCAGGATCAGTTACATAAACATGCAAGGGGGTAGAAAGAGAGCGAAATGGCTAGAAATAGAACAGCAGTTAAAGGACAAGCAGTAGGTGTGTGCGCTCGATGCGAGACATATCTGAGAGATCTAGAAGATCCACCTTTAATCGATGGCTATGTCTGGGAAGGGTGCAACAGAACAGCAACGGAGAAGAATGGAGGAGGAGTAGGTATGCTGATACATCAAGGAACAAATTGGCAAAGAATAAAATCAACTTGCAAAGAACATGTCTGGGTATCAGGTACAATTGCTGGCAAAAGGACAAGGCTAGGGGTGGTTTATTTAGGGACCGGGGACAAATGCAGGCAAGGAAACAAGGATCTAGTTAATCGCCTCAATGACGATATAAAGCAGATTGGAGACGGTGTGGATATTATTTTGCTTGGAGACATGAATGGCCGCATCGAGGATCTGGATGGATACACAGATTATAACGGGAAGTTAATGCTAGACTTCTGTGAGCAGCACAACCTAGTTATTGTCAATAGAGAAACTAAATGTGAGGGACAAATCACGTGGGAATCCCGTAACAGGCAGAAAACCATTGACTACTGTCTAACGTCGCAGGGCATCTATAACAAGCTCGCAATAATGGAAATAGACAAAGAGGGAAAGTACAGCCTAGGAAGTGATCATAAACGTATTAGTCGTATTAGCCCTAGTCAAAAGAGAAATGCAGCGAAGTCAAAAAGACAACGCAAAATTAAACGATGAACAAATAGCGCTAATACCAGCCGATATAGAAGAAGTAATCGAGAACGCCCCATGGAAAAGTGGGATTATAATCAGTTAGAACTGCTCATCGCTACAAAAATGAAACAAGTGAAAGGAGTAAACCGCTGGAGAGGAAAGAGGAAGCCACGAAGCTGGTGGAATATGGAAATTAAGGAGGCCATCGAGCAACGACGGGTGGCTTCAAGAGAAAACAGAGAAGGAAAGAGGGCGCAGTTATTTGAAGAGGAAATAAGCGAAAAATGGGAATCTTATCGACAAAAGAAACAGCAAGTTCAGGTCCTAGTCCGGGCTAAAATGAAGCAGTCCTCTGATAAATGGCTGGCTGAAGTTCGCCAGGCAAATAAAGGAGGGCCAAGAAAATTCTGGAACCATATAAGCTGGTTGGGAAAAACAAATCAATTAACGCAGGAGCAGATTATAGATGCTGAGGGAAAATGTTTAGAGGGAGACGATGCTGTGGACTACATTACGTCATTTATAGCTGCGTCTTTTAGCAACGCCAATGGGGCAATCTCCCCAAGTGAGGCGGCAACACAGGACAGCACAAAATAGAACAGCTTAGAACTGACTAGTCTTAACTGGGAAAAGGCGGAAGCGAATATTCCTAAAACCACATCCGCAGGGATAGACGAAATTCCAATTAAGCTGATTAATGAACTTGGCCCACGAAACAAGGAAGCGCTGATAAAAGCATTCGAGACAGTCATAACAAATAAGCAAATTCCGCACCGCTGGAGACAGAGTAAAATGATTTCATTTCATTTATTTCATGGACTGAAAGGACATGAGGGGGCGAGAGAAAAAAGCTGCCTTACGGGCAGCTTGACAAGCTCTCACCCCCTATTGCATGCGGACAAGGGCAGACACAGTACATGCGCGAAACATTAGGAATTACATATTTTGTAAACCCATTAGAGTAATTAGATAGCAATTATCAAAACACATGACAACTCTATAAATACTGTAATAACATGCAAATTTCACAAACCAGAGAGCGGCAATGGAAAATGTCGACATAATACACACCACTTTCACACACACATATACACATTAGCTGCATTCATCAAAAATCATATACCATAAATTAAATATACTGTACAAGACGTCAAGGTTTCTAATATGTTCATGCATTGTATGGCCTTTATTAAGATAATTTAACAGTGTTGGTATTACATTACACAACATTTGCATTCCATAGTTTGTTCGTGATGAGGGAACTCATAAAGGGATTTGATTTATAAAGGTAAAGGAGATAAGGTGAACATAAAATCCTTCCGTCCGATTACGATAACATCTGTCATGTACAGGCTGGCAATGCAGGCGGTGAAATTAAGAATGCAGTAATGGGTAGAAGGTAAGCAGATACTCGGAGAACTTCAGAATGTGTTCAGAAGGGGTAGGCGCTTAGATGATAACCTTTTCGTGCTTACCCAATGCACAGAAATAGCTAAGGCGGAAAACAGACCTCTGTATTTAGCCTTTCTGGACATAACCGGTGCATACGATAACATGAACAGGTAACTCCTGTGGAGCATATTAAGAGATTTAGGTATCGGCCATGAGGTAATTGATTTTCTACAGGACATCTACCGAGATAATGAAGTTGAAATTACATGGGAAGGGAAAAAAAGTACCACAACTATGGGGGTGCACAAAGGATTAAGGCAAGGTTATCCTCTATCACCGCTGCTGTTCATGCTGTACGTGATAAATATGGAAAGAAGGCTAGAAGAAAGTAATCTACGTTATAATCTGTGGCACAGATTAGGCGGGAATGTAGTTGAGCAGCGGCTCCCGGATTTAACGTATGCAGACGATATTGTACAGTTAGCATATAGCCAGGAAGATTTACAAAATTTGTTAATTGCTGTGGAGACGAAGGAGGCGCTCTAGCATTCAGTTTTATCGCAACTAAATCAGGTGTGATGATTTTTAACGATACAACTGATCAGGTGCTTACAATACAAGGGCACAGAATACCCAAAGTGGCCGAATACAAATACCTCGGGATATGGCTAAACGAAGGGCATATATACACGGAAAAGCATGAACAGGTTCTTAGGGCAAAAGGACGAAGAGACGCCGGGATAATGAAACATCCTTTTCTCCCCTGAATGAACCATCTGCGGGGCACCCAGAGCAGATTTGCTCCATACCCTCTACATTTGCTCTGAGCTCCAGCCACCGAATGGCAGCTCACCGACATAAAGCGATGGCACATCGCGGTCTCCAGCTCAGTCCCGACAGCACAAAAGCAGCGGGGGGGCTGGGCTCGACAAGTCGCTGAGAGCCACAAGATCACGGCCACCCTGTGCAATCTCTAGCCGACCTATCCGTAGGCTGTAATCATAAGGCTCGAGAATCAATAAATGTTTTCACCCCCACCACGCAGTCGAGAACTTCTCACACTACGCAGTTCGACCTTCCTGGACAATAGTTTTGCCCTCTGTATAACCTAAACTACCCGCCAACTATCCCCTCCATCCACCTATGGAAAGCTGCGACTGTGACTTGGTTTCAGTAAACTTCCCTGATTCCCTCTAATCATTCTTCAGGAGGAGAAATATCCGTATTCACTCAACAAGTTGTGGAAGCGAATCTTCTTCGCCTCTTCTAGTTGTCACCTTTGGGGGCCTCTTTTATGCGAAGCATATTAACGTAGGTTTCGGGCCTTCGCGCGACGCCCGGCGGTGGCCACCATTGACCTTCAAGTGACCTTCAAGTAGGTCACGGGACATGACGTCACGTGATGACGTCACACCGGCTGCAGATGGGGCCTCATATCGCGCCGTCGGTCGCCTCCCGGCGGTGGACACCGTTGACCTTGAAGTGAGATCACATGATGTGACGTCACGTGATGACGTCACACCGGCTGCAGATGGGGCCTCATATCGCGCCGTCGGACGTCGCCCGGCGGAGGCCTCCACGTAGGGTGCCTCGATGCCAGCGCCGCCGTCACAGCGCTGGCATCGAGGCACCCTAGCCTCCACGCTTCGGTTCGCGCCGCGGCGCCACCATCGCTGCATCACGTGATATGTGACGTCACGCCAGGGATGAGGTGGCGCGCGCCCGCCGTCGCGTCAGTCTCTGTGCCCGCAACCGCGCCAGCGTCTTTGCGCCGGGCGTGTATACGGTCAAGATGCCTCCAAACGCTAAGGACATGCTTCGCATCCACTGGGCTTAACCTTGATAAGCCTCCAATTTTTTTCTTCATCATCCTTGCCTAATGCTGGCAACAACTGCTCTACATCGAGCCCATGTATTTTTTTACAAGCGGCACGTTGGCAGATTTGAAGAGTAGAGAATTTTCCTGTTCTTCTCGCTCTGGTTCTTGTAAGTTCACCCAGAGCCCTTGGCGGCACCTGATCGTGGGAATAAAATTTGAATATCATTTGCTTTGGAGGAAAGACGGTATCACAGAGTCCAGGGGTCAAAGGGGTAGATAGGTGCATGAAATTTTACTTCCACGCCAAATGTGACGTTGTTGAGATGTTTCTGTGGCTCATTTTGTCGTACACCACAGGCGTGCTGGATAAATAGGAACGCCAGTAAAATAGGCGGAGGGTAGCGCATTTATCGCGAGCGTTTTCTAAAGCGTCGAGGAAAGAGGAGGTGAAAGTGCAGAAGAGGAAAACGAAAGATTTCAGTGCATGAAGACATGTTGCTTCCACTGCGCAGCGCAATCGTTGTTACGGTGGGGCTGCACGTAGCCTTGTGCTACTCGGACCTGTTCACTTCCACGCAGGACATGCAAGAATCCATCGACACAGAAAGCACCTCGCTTGAGGACGGCCGATTCTTTCTCCTTCTGCAAGAGCACCACCTGCACGAGGCAAGGGCTCTCCATGAAAAGCTCGAGAACGTTGCGCGGCGACGACGCGGGCCCGAGGTATTGCGAGTATTCCTTTCTGTCAGCCGCCTTGCAGTCTTCCACGTATACTGGTCGGTCTGGAAAGAGCGTCCCGCCTTAAGCCGCCTTCGCGCGGCTTTCAGCTCGCCTTCCTTGCGGAAGTGGTGGCCTGCGGACAGTGACGTCACCGGAGCGGCCGCCGGGATTTGCAAGCTCCAGCAGGTCTACGACATTCCAACTACAAAGATGGCGGCCATGAAATCTCGTCTACTGCCGGCCGCTTCGCCCGAAGACCTCAAGGATGTGGCAAGGGGTTGCTCCACGGTGGGACCGTTCGGCAACACGTCAGCCTGGTCCCGTGCTGTGTTAGCGACTGCTTCTACTCTCGACAGCGGCAGATCCCGCAAACTGCAGTTGGGTCTTCGCTGGCTGCAGGACAACGACGAGCGGTGGCCGCTGCTGCGAAGGTCGAGAAGGTCCAAGCGGCCGCTTCACTACCCTGCACCGCCGGAGTCGGATGTTGGTGGATATAAGTCCGTGTGCGTTCAGGAGGGAGATCTGAGGCCATCTGACGGACAATTTTTCTGCAGTATGTCTACAAACTACGGAGACCCCCGTCTGATCCTGCAGCCGCACAAGATTGAAGTGCTGTCGTTGCAACCACGCATCGTAATCCTCCGAGGCTTTCTCACTTCGGCGGAAGTGAACTACATCCGAGCTGCAGCGCACATGGAATTAACGCCGGCCAGGGTCTTCTCACCTACGAATGCGACGGGTTCTCCCAGTTGGAAACGTATTAGCAAGGTGAGATGGAGGAAGAGCACAACATAACTTTTCCGAAAGATGGGGGTACGAAAAGTAGTAGTCTTACCATGTCCATGGTGGGCCCCTTCCTAGGCCGGACGCAAGGTCAGGACGCTCTTGTTATTCTGGGTTGAACTGGGTAGCAACCATGCGTCTTCTACGGCCGCTATCTCATTTGGGGAGGTTTTTCGTCTTGATTTAGACTGTTTAGACACACCAGATAAACCAGCTCGAAAATTCAGGGAACTCTTTGACTGTCTGAAGTGCGTAGAGGCGAAAGTGTTTTCCGCACCGATTCGACTGCCTTTCTGGCACTGGTGACGTCACTGCATGACATCGCACATAATGAAGTAGTAATTACTAAGTGATGACAAATAATAATTACTAATTACTGGCTAATGACTAAATACTAATTGACTGTTAACGGCGCTCGAAGAGCTTCGCCTTTATAAGAGTAGGACGCGAACGCGTGTTGTAGCGCTGCCAAGGAGTTCAAGGAACGCCACCACCCGTTCGGCGCGACGCTTTTTGAGGAAAGGAAGTGGCGAAATAATTCTCTGTCATCTCGGTGGACACCTGAACCGCACCGTAGAGGAAGGGAGGAAGTGGGAGTGAAAGAAGACAGGGCGCGTAATGAAGGAAAGGAAAATTGTATTTGAGGAAAGGAAATTACGCAGTAACTGTCTCGCATATCTCGGTGGACAACCGTCAAAATTCAGGGGGGGGGGGGGGGGGGGCACTTTTATGACCTAAAGTGTGGTCGCTAATGGGTGGTTAAGATGTTAAGCTTCGCCTCTAAGAGCGGAACGCGACAGCCTCTTGCAACGCTGCCAGGGAGTCCATAGAACGCCATCGCCCATTCGGTTTTAGGCCTCGCTCGTCGGTAAGTTGGTTTTTGAGGAAACAAAATGTATCTGTCTCTCATATCTCGGTGGGCACCTAAACCTCGCCGGAAGGGAAGGGAGGAGGATGGGAGTGAGCGAAGACACCGTATGCACTACACGCGCCTTTGTTCATTCCAAACCATCGAGCTGGCATGGCGGAGTCATGCCAGCTCGATGGTTTGGAATGAACAAAGGCGCGTGTAGGCATGGCGGAGTGGATTCTGCTTCCGGCAGCCGAGCTGAACGGATCGCAGGGTCATGGGCTCCAGCGGAGCAGCGATAGCGGCCTTTGACGGCCGCGGAAACAGGATCGATGACTGCGGTGATAAGGATTATCAGATTATTTTGCCGACACTGCCAACAGGACGTGTTGTTTTCAACACCGTTTTTCTTCACGGGGACGTGCGAGCGAGGCCGTTCCGGGTCGAGGATTTCCGAGACGCCCTGGCCGAGACCGGTATGCTCCCCGACGTGGTCGCGTTGGGGGCGTACCAAATCAACCACGTGTGGGCGGTTACCCTGCGGAACACGGAGGCAGCAAAGAAGTTGCTCGCCTTCAACGAGCTGCAAGTTAAGAAACGCCGCTGCCTCATTATCGACCCGGAAGACCAGCAGGTAAAGCTGCGGCTACACTGGATGCTTCACGGTGTGGCCGACGACGACATTCGGACGGCATTCGCGGCGTTTGGCAAAGTGACCGACGTTACGCGTGAGCGGTGGCGGATACAAGGCGTCAATGACAAGAGCTCAACGACAAGAACGGTCCTACTGAAGTTGAAGCCTGGCTTGAAAGTGGATGACCTGCCACACCAGGTACGTGTCGCCGGAGAGTTGGCTCTTGTCGTAGCGCCTGGGCGTCCAATGCAGTGCTTGCGCTGCCATGGTACAGGCCACGTGCGGCGTGAATGCAAGGTTCCCCGCTGTACGAAATGCCGGCGGTACGGCCACGCGGAAAATGAGTGTGTCCGTACTTATGCGGTGGCTACGGGCGGGGCGTCGAAAGACGACTCTGCGGAACTCCTGATGGATGTAGTAGAGGCTGAAGAATCTGCGAAAGGCATAGAGGAACCTGAAACGCAAACAGGATCGACGGGCTCTTCGATGCCGGACGCCAGCCGATGCCGGACGCAGCAAGCCGCTGCCGGACGCAGCGATGCCGGACGCAAGCTTGAGGGGGCAGAACCTACTAGAAAGGAGACGGAGGCGTCGAGCGGTGAAGTAAGCGTGCCAGCGTTCCAAGAAACCGAGCCAGCGTCTCTGACCGAGGAGAACCTTGACCAGAGCGGCGCCCGCACGACCGGCGTCCCTGCCCCAGCGAAGCGGCCACACGCCCAGACCGGAACCGAAGACGACAAGGCGGAAGCCCCCAGCGTCGAAGAGCCGCCGGCAAAAACGACCCAAGGACGGCGGTCGTCCATCCGGACACGATCAACTGTGTCGACGGAGAGGAGAGCCCTTGACAAGCCGCCCCCGCTGCCAGGCCTGGCTCCAGCACCGGATGGCTCCGGTGTCAACGATGTCGTCTAGCCAAGCGCTAGACGTGAAGGGTAAGCACCATGTTCCCGGCCTCTTTCTTCTGCTTTAAAATGGCTCCTGCGTTCCCCATGAAAGTCGGTACACTTAATGTCAGGGGACTGGCAAGTAAGAAGAAGCAGAGCCAGGTGTACCGCCTTTTAACTGAGCACGACATTGACGTCCTGGCAGTGCAGGAAACGAAAATTGACGGGGAAGAGGAGACCGGGAGCATGGTGAGACGTTTCACGTCTAGGTTTTTTGCAGTTGTCGCCCACGCTGTAGGAACGTCTGCGGGTTGTGTCATCTTTGTAAAGAATGTACCGGGACTTGAGGTTCAGGCATATACGGCGTGTCCTTCGGGTCGATTTGTTTTGGTTGACCTCCTGTACGACAAAACATATTGGCGCATCATTTGTGTGTACGCCCCAAATGCGGTGGATGAGAGGACAGCGTTTTTTCAAAGCGTACAAAAGCACTTCAGTTGCGAGAAATGCCTGATCGTAATGGGTGACTTCAATTGCGTCCTGAGGGGCTGTGACAAAACCAGTGCAAGGGCATTTAGGGACAGAAGCACTGAAGTACTCTCAGAAATTATAGACACGTGCAACCTCGATGATGTGGCCGAATGTTTAGAAGGCGAGCGTTGTGTGAGACTCACTCATTTTCAACGGTCAAGCCATGCACGGCTAGATCGCATTTATGTGTCACCGAACGTTATTTCAAAATGCAATAGCTACAATGTAGTACCGGTATCATTTTCGGATCATTGTTTAGTGAAGTGTGGGATAGGGACAAAGAAACGAGGAAATCAGTTTTCTTGGGAAATGTGGAAATTAAATAATAAGCTCATTACAGACGACATCTTTAGCAGGAAAGTAAACGAAGAAATCAGTAAATTAAAGCCGAGCGGGGAACTGAAAGTATGGCAGCAGTGGGAACTTTGCAAACAACAAATAAAAATAGCAGCAATCGAAAGGTCAAGCTGCATACGACAAGAGGAGAAGCGTGAGGAGGACAATTTAAGATCTTTACTAGCTAGACTTCTCGAAAGAGAAAGCGAAGAGCCTGGCAAATGGATGGATGACATTAGGAAAATAAAAAATAAGATTGAACTCTTTGAAGAAGAACGCTATCGTGGCGCACTGGTGCGGGCTAGGGCGCAAGATATAGCTGATGGGGAGACACCTTCAAAACGAGCGCTAGGAATGGAAAAAACGCATGCTCAACGAAACCACATTGAACAGATTGAATGGGGCGGGGCGTTATCTGGAGAAAGCGGGCATATCCAGCAGGCATTTCTTGAATATTATCAGGCGCTGTTTGCAAAGCAAGAAGTGGATGTGAGCGCATTCAAGGAAAAGTTTCTTGGCGCTTTGCCGCGATTAGATGACGAACAGAAAGAAAGGCTGCAGCTGTCGATAACTGCGTCGGAGGTCGAGCAAGCGATAGAAAATTTGAACCTGGGAAAATCTCCTGGACCTGATGGGTTAAGCGCCGCTTTTTACAAAGCATATAAACGCGAAATAGTGCCAGTACTGACAGCAGTTTTTAACGAAGCCTATAAAGAAAATGAATTGCCTCCGTCTTATGGTAAATCCCATACAGTGCTAATCCCTAAATCCGATGACGCAGAAAAGTTAAAGCAGGTCACAGCATATCGTCCTATCGCCCTCACAAACGTGGATTATAAAGTTTTCATGAAGATTTTAGCCTGTAGACTACAGTAAGTAATTCAGGATATAGTCGGTCCCCACCAGACGTGTGGGATCAAGGGACGCTCTATTGTTTCCAATATTCATAAAGCGAGGTGTGTGCTGGAATGTTGTGATTACACAAATAGCTGTGTAGCCATCCTTCAGCTAGATCTTGAGAAGGCATTCGATTGTGTTTCGCACGATATCCTGTTCTGCATACTCGACCATGTGAATTTAGGGTCCATTATTTGTGAGGGAGTGGCCTTGGCGTACCGGAGCTGCACGACAAGATTAATTGTAAATAAGAGTTTGGGGGCCCCCATTAGCCTGCAGCGTTCGGTGCGCCAGGGTTGTCCCCTCAGCCCTCTTCTATTCTGCATTTACATTGAAGCGTTGTGTTTGAATATAATGGAAAGTGAAAAAATTCGAGGATTCCAGCTACAGGCAGCAGAAGTTAAGCTGCTGGCTTATGCGGATGATGTCGCGGTGTTCACAGTGAACCGGGAAGGTATAACCGAGGCCGTGGCATGCGTAAAAGAATTCACCAAGATCACCGGTAGTAAAGTGAATTGGTCAAAGTCCCTGGGGCTTTGGCACGGAGAATGGCCAACGAAGCCCGGCAATTTTGCAAACGTGTCCTGGGTGACGACCCCAGTAAAGTACTTAGGCGTTCCACTGGATGGTTATCGCGATAGCGATTCGTACTGGAAAGCACAGACGCAAGCCACGCGTGAAAAGGTGGAAAGGTGGAAAGGGCGACACCTTTCAATTTTCGCAAGGGCCACAGTGTGCAATCTGTTTTTTATGTCTAGGCTGTGGTACGTGATGCAAGTGTTGCATTGTGCAAGGATGCACGTACAGAGACTGCACCGGATCTTTGCCGTTTTTGTGTGGGCTGCGGACTGGGAACGATGTAGCCGGACCAATTTGTTTAGGCGGGTGAAGAATGGCGGCCTGAGTCTGGGTCACTTATTTCTGCGGCAGATTGTAAGCAGATTTTGTTTTGTGCGCGATGTAAGCGATCCGTTTTTGCGCACTGTGTGCCAATTAAGGCTCGGAAATGCACTGCCGGACTTTGTTGTCACAACCGAAAGGTTCTCGGGACGTATTTTTGGTTACTTTAGAGAGGTTGTCGTGAGTGTTCGATTCCTGTCTGTTCGATTTTCGTATGAATATTTATCTTCTGTTAGCAGGAAGAAGTTGTATAAAGATTTGTGCGATGTAGTTCTTCCACAACCTATGTACAGGGCCTTATACAATGGAGGCCAGGGACGCGACGTACTTAAGCGTGTGAAGGCGATGCAGGTGCCGCCAAGTGCAAAAACTTTTTTCTTTAAATTACATACCGGAACACTACCAGTAAAGGAATTCTTGGAAAGGAAGCAGTTATTTCTACCTTGGGGATCACATTGTTTAATTTGTAAACAACCAGAAACAATAGACCACGTTTTTTTGCACTGTTGGGAGGGGGTATACTTTTGGGACATTTTGCAACGGACTTTAAAAAAGGAATTTCCGCTCGACGCTCATGGTATTCGGTACTTGCCTGTGGAGAGTGAGGATGGGACACCATTCGACCTCATTATGCTAATGGGCCTCCATTGTATTTGGCGCTCCAGAATGGCAGGATATCATTGCGATCCTGATGCAAGGCCTGCACGGATCTATTTTCGGGAGTGCATGCATAAGTATATTGAAGTTCAGAAACTTGCTCCTGAAGCTCCCGAGTGGCTCGAAAGAGTCGAGCCTTTGGTGACGCTTAAGGAGTTTTAATATGATGTGTTGTTAATTATTGCTCATTGCGCTCTGTAAGTGTATTTGTGTACTGTGGTTCTTGCCGAAGTCAGGCAATAAATAAAAAAAAAAAAAAAAAAAGCTGGCATGGCGGAGTGGATAGCACGCTCGTCTCGCACGCCAAAGACCGGGGTTCGATTCCCGAGCTCGACCAATTTCCTACTCGGTTTTATTTATTTATATGGCCTGACTAGAAAAGTTAATTATGCTAATTGGGTAATTAAGCAATTAACTAAGCTCAGTCCCACTTGGAGCATCACTACACGATGCCTTCAATTGGTTGCATGGTTACTAGGAGGAGGAGGTAAACTTTATTAAAGAAGAGGTCTTAGGCGCGGATTGGGGTCATGTTCCCCTCCCCGCGGTGGGCTCCTCTTCTAGGCCGGACGCCAGGTGGCCGACCGACGATGTCGTTCGGCGACCTCTTCGGCTCGCTCTGTGGCTCGAAGTTGAACCTCCGGGTCCGAGCTGAGCAGCGCGGCCTCCCACTGAGATTGGGTAGAGAGCTGCAGACTGTGCGATGGCTTGTCTTGAGTACATGAGTATAGGATGTGCGGTGTGTCTGCCTTTTGGTGCCCACAGAGAGAACAGACGGGGCTGTACTGCTCCGGGAACCATATGGAGTACATGTATGGATTAAAGAAAGTGTCTGTTTGGAGCTGCCGCCAACTGACTTGTTGTGTTTTACTGAGGGATGTATGTGGTTCTGGGAAGATCTGTCTTTCTTTCTTGAAGTGGGTAGTAATTTCTTTGTAGGTTGTCATTCGCTCCTTGGCCGACCTGAGCTCGGGGTAGCGCACCTCCCGGTTAACCACGAATCCTCGGGCAAATTGGTGCGCCGCCTCGTTTCCAGGATGGTCCGAATGGGCGGGAACCCAGATCAATGTTATCTGGCGGGTATTGGAGATTTTTTGTAAGATTTTGATGGCTGCTGAGTGGGCCCTTCCTTTTGCAAAATTTCGAATTGCTGTTTTGGAGTCACTTATGATGTATTTGGCAGTGGTGGAGGTAATGGCTAAAGCTATGGCAGCTTCTTCGGCCTCCTCCGGAAATTTTGTTTTATCTATAGTCGCCGATGCAAGGGGAGAACCTCGATGATCGACAACTGCCAGAGAAAAGGCGTCTCTGTCCGCATGTTCTGCCACGTCCACGTGCGCCGTGTCTTTCTGAACTGAAAATCTTTCGTGAAAGGCTTCCGCCTTAAAATACAAGATACACACTCACTACCATCGATGTTTGTCGCCAATATATACCACCCACCATCTCACCCGATGGCTTCATTGGAAACGCTACTGCGAGATCTCCACCGTCTTGCAGGCAAGCATCCATTGATTATCGGAGGAGACTTCAACAGTCAGCATACTGACTGGGGCTACCGCACCACCACTGGACGAGGCCGGCGTCTCTGGTCCTTGGTACAAGAGCTCCGCCTCACAATACACAACTTTAACACCCCCACGAGGATTGGTAACAGTGTCAGCGCGGACACCAGCCCGGATTTGACACTGAGCCGCAACCTTGTTGGTATTACGTGGGCCACAACGCGTCATACATTAGGAACCGATCATTACATCCTCTCCGTTACAGTACCGTACAAGCAAAGACAGGCCCGTCACCTAACACACAAAATCACCAACTGGGATGCTGTACGCTCCGCACGGGCGGCCCTCCCTGACGCTTCCATTATAGACATCGACCAGTGGGTGGCATCACTCATGAACGATGTCTCCACACACACGCGAACCCTTGTCACAACAACAGATACGCCGACCCTCGACACTCGCCTGGCCCACCTTTGGGAGGCCCACCATAGCATCCTAGAGCGCTGGAAGGGGCAAAAGCTCAATCGGACCCTTAAAAAGCGGCTGGCCGCGCTGCAAACACAAATTACTGAGCACGCTGAGGAGCTCTGCCGATCAAACTGGGGTCAGATTTGCGACAGTTTGGCTGGCAATCTGCCCTCCAAACGTAGCTGGCAACTCCTCCATCACCTAATTGACCCCACGCAATCCAAAACAGCCACACAACACCACGTCACACGCCTTATACACAAGACCGGCCTTTCTCCTGACGCACTCATTAATATA
This sequence comes from Amblyomma mixtum, assembly GCF_055824585.1. NCBI lineage: Eukaryota > Metazoa > Arthropoda > Arachnida > Ixodida > Ixodidae > Amblyomma > Amblyomma mixtum. Next base: position 16,251,156 of record NC_143015.1, read on the forward strand.
CTTAGAAACACACATACAACTCCCGGTACCTCAAACCCCCTGCCCCCCTATACAGGCGCCCCGAATGCCAACCTCGACGCAGAGATCACGGAGACAGAAGTCAGAGCGGCCCTCCTGACTCTCCGTTCTAACTCCACCCCAGGAGTTGACCGGATCTCTAATGCCATGCTCCGCAATTTGGACGATCAATCGATCGCCCAGCTCACGGAGTACTTCAACAAATGCTGGCAGGAGGGCACTCTTCCCCAATCATGGCGTCATGCCAAAATCATATTCATACCAAAGCCCCACAAACCACTTACACAATCAAATCTCCGTCCCATTTCACTAACCTCATGCCTAGGCAAGCTTTTCGAACACGTCGCACTCGCTCGACTCACCCAACACATGGCGGAGCAAGACCTCTACCCGCACAGCATGGTGGGCTTCCGTCCCCATCTGTCAGCACAGGACGCCATGCTCCAACTCACGCAGGACATTTTCGACCCCCTCATTCCGGGTCACACAAAAGCTGTCTTAGCCTTGGATCTCTCCAAGGCCTTTGATCGCCTGGACCATCAAGCGATCATGGCGGCTCTCTCCTCCTTGAACATAGGTGAACGTATGTACACCTATATTCAAACATTCCTTACTAACCGCACGGCCGAAATTCACTTCGGTCCCCACATCTCCCCCCCATACACCCTTAGTGGGGTCGGAACCCCCCAGGGGTCCGTCCTCTCCCCTTTCCTCTTCAATGTCACTCTCATTCCCCTTGCCCACAAGCTACAAACCATCTCTCACCTTCGGCATACACTCTATGCCGATGATATCACGCTATGGACCACCCATGGCAGTGATGGAGACATAGAGAACACCCTACAGTCCGCGGCTATCCTCACCCAAACGCATGCGCGGAGTATCGGACTCTCCTGCTCACCGGAGAAGTCGGAGCTCCTCATAATCCGCCCCACAACACGAAACTGTCCCACAGCCCCCATCACCGTGACACTGGAAAACCGGCCCATCCCGGAGGTAAACACTCTCCGGGTACTTGGCCTCCACATCCAGAACAACGGGAAAAACACACTCACCATACAGAAACTCAAGCAGACAACTGTGTCGATATCACACCTAATCCGCCGCGTTTCTGCACACCACCGGGGCATGAAGGAGCATGACCTATATCGTCTCATTCATGCCTTCGTCCTCAGCCGCTTTATCTTCACGCTCCCCTACCTGAAACTCCAGGCTAGGGAAATCTCCACCCTGGATGCCATGATTCGAACAGCATTTAAGACAGCATTACACCTACCCCAAAATACCTCAACCGAAAAACTCTTTCAACTAGGCCTGCACAATACGATAGGGGAGCTTATTGAGGCCCACCGACAGACACAATACATACGTCTCGCGAGAACCACCACCGGGAGACACATCCTACACACCCTCGGTATACGCCTACCAGTTACCGATCCCACACAGCTCCAGGTACCCCGCCTCATTCACCGCGATTTATTTATTAAACCTCCCCCCAAAAACATGCATCCCACCTACCACGAACCCCGCCGCAGAGCTCGCGCACGGGCACTCCACAAATACTATGGCACGGAACCGTATGCCGTTTGGGTGGATGCCGCATGCACGGGCGAGGACGCGGTTGTCGCCATCACGAACAACCCATTGCCACACTTCACATAACCCCTACTGCCACTTCGGAGGAGGCCGAAGAGGCCGCCATTGCCCTGGCCATCACCCGCACGGAGGCGCGATATATACTGTCAGATTCCAAAACTGCCATACTAAATTTTGCTCGCGGGAGAGTTCACGTCCCTGCATTTCGCATACTGGACTCCCTCGCCGCGCACCCGCCCCGCCATGTGGAGCTGATATGGGTGCCTGCCCACTCCGGGAATCCCGGAAACGAGGCCGCCAACGCTTTAGCCCGAGCTTCTCTCAACTGGGCACCGGCGGCCTCCGACCTGGGGTTCTCGCGGGAGCGCATGCACTCATTCAGTGAAATGACGCAGGCCTACAAAGCCGAGCGTCGGCTCTAACCCCCACCTCATCTTTCCCTCGACAATTACCATCAGACACTTTGGAGGCGGCTCCAAACACGCACTTTGCCCTCCCCTTATATACGCTCGCGATATCACCCAGTCCACACGAACCCTTCCTGTACCCTCTGCCACCACCCCAAAGCCACCCTCGACCATATTCTTTTCCTCTGCCCGGCGGATCCTCCCCCGCGGGGCCTGGAGCACCTTACCTCATGGGAGGCTTGGGAGACCCTACTGCGCTCCGAGGACCCGGCCAAGCAAGCCATCGCCACCGGCCGGGCTGCCAGCGTCATGAGCCTCCGGAACATGAACGTTTGAGTGCAGTGGGGCCGTGCGGGGGCCCAAGGACCGACGTGTCCAAAACTGCCTTGTTATAAATAAAGTTTTCATCATCATCATCCGCCTTAAAAAAAAATTCAGGGGCAGTTTGACTGACGAAAGTGCGTAGAGGCGAAAGCGTTTTAAGGCGGACGCCTTTAATGCCTCATCGTTGTAAGCAAGAGTTGTCGACAGAAATGTCACGCTTTTCAATTGGTCAAAATGCTCGTGACGTCACAGTGCGCGAATTTCAAATGGGGCCAATTGTACTTTGGGTAGTAATCATGCAACCAATTAAAGGGATCGTAGAGTGATGCTCCAACTACGTCAGACTGAGTTTAGTTAATTGCATAATTAATCAATTAGCCTAATTAAGATCGAGGAGAATCAAGTAACAGAAGAAAGAGGAAAAGAAAGACGCGCGTCGCAGCAACCACCGCTGCCGAAAGAACAGATAAGCGGCCGAAACCACCACCACCACCCACTTCGCCACCCAGTTCGACACCGCCCGTTTTGGCGTTCCTCGTTTCATATACAATGTGTAGAACATCCTAGACAGTTCCAACATTTGACAAGTGAATGACAGAACACTATGCATAGAATTACAATAATTTAAATATAAAATAGCCTAATTAACCTTTCTAGTCAGACCACATAAATCAATAAATCCGAGTACGAAATTGGTCGAGTTGGGGAATCGAACCAGGGTCTCCGGAGTGCGACACGAGCACGCTAGTCACTCCGCCATGCCAGCTGAATGGTTTCGAATGAACAAAGGCGCGTCTAGCTAATACGGCGTCTTCGTTCACTGCCACCTTCCTCCCTTCCCTTACGGTGAGGTTCAGGTGTCCACCCAGATATGCGAGAGAGAGAGATACATTTCCTTTCCTCAAAAATAAATTTACTGTCCAGCAAGGCGTAGAGCCGAATGGGCGATGGCGTTCTGTGGACTCCCTGGAAGCGTTGCAAGACGCTGTCGCATTTCACTCTTAGAGGCGAAGCTTAACATCTTAACCCCACATCAGTGACACATGCAGACAGCCAATGGACGCGTCATTCGCTGGCAGAACTTGAATCATCATTCACAACCACATTCGTGGTAGAATGCTGTACTCAGGCTTTCGCCTTGCACCACTTTAGTCGCCAAAGTGTCTCCTAATTTTTTCCGCACCACTTTGACTGCTTCTGTGGCACTGGTGGCGTGAAATGTAATTGAGTACTAATTACTAAGTGATGACAAATCACTAATTAATAGTTAATTACTGATTAATACCTGAATACTAATTGAATGCTAATTAATGACGCTAATTAATGAAGCTTCGCCTTTAGGAGTGGAACGCGACAGCGCGTTGTAGCGCTGCCAGGGAGTCCATGAAACACCACCACCCGTTCGGCGCGATGCCTTGCCGTTTGAACGCAACGCTTTTTGAGGAAAGTAATTGGCGCAGTAATTCTCTGTCATCTCAGTGGACACCTGAACCGCACCGTAGAGGAAGGGAGGAAGTGGGAGTGAAAGAAGAAAGATAGATGGCCCGTAATGAAGAAAATGGAAATTGTATTGGAGGAAAGGAAATTACGCAGTAACTGTCTCACATATTTCGGTGGACACCCGTCAAAATTCAGGGAGGCGGGTGCACTTTTTGGACCTAAAGTGCGGTCACTGATGTGTGGTTAAGATGTTAAGCTTCGCCTCTAAGAGTGGAACGTGACAGCGTCTTGCAACGCTGCCAGAGTCCATAGAACGCCATCGCCCATTCAATTCTACGCCTCGCTCGTCGGTAAATTGGTTTTTGAGGGAAGGAATTGTATCTGTCTCTCATATCTCGGTGGACATCTAAACCTCGCCGGAAGGGAAGGGAGGAGGATGGCAGTGAGCGAAGACACCGTATTCACTAGACGCGCCTTTGTTCATTCCAAACCATCGAACTGGCATGGCGGAGTGGATAGCATGCTCGTCTCGCACTCCGAAGACCGGGGTTCGATTCCCGGGCTCGACCAATTTCCTAGTCGGTTTTATTTATTTATATGGCCTGACTAGAAAAGTTAATTAGGCTAATTGGGTAATTAAGCAATTAACTAAGCTCAGTCCTACTTACTTGGAGCATCATATATGATCCCTTCAATTGGCTGCATGGTTAATAGCCAAAGTACAATTGGCCCCGTTTGAAATTGGCGCACTGTGACGTCACGACCGTTTCGACCAACTGAAAAGCGTGACATTTCTGTCGACAACTTCTGCTTACAACGATAAGACATTAAAGGCTTTCGCCTCAAAATTCAGTGGAGCACTCTGTTGACCTAAAGTGCGGTGAGGCGCGCGGTGTTGCTGCTTGTGTCACTGATGTGTTCTTAAGATGTTAAGCCTCGCCTCTAAGAGTGAAACGCGACAACGCCTTGCAACGCTGTCAGGGAGTCCACAGAACGCCATCGCCCGTTCGTTTCTACTTCTTGCTCGTCAGTAAATTGGTTTTTGAGGAAAGAAAATGTATCTGTCTCGCATACCTCGGTGGACACCTGAACCTCGCCGTAACGGGAAGGGAAGAAGATGGGAGTGAACGAAGATACCGTCTTCACTAGCCGCTCCTTTGTGCATTCCAAACCATCGAGTGTTAATGTTGGTTCTGTTATTCGCGAGGGTGTGGCCCTGGCGTACCGGCACTGCACGACGAGATTGATCGTTAACAAGAGTCTGGGGGCCCCCATTAGCGTGCAGCGTTCGGTGCGCCAGGGCTGTCCCCTCAGCCCCCTTTTATTTTGTATTTATGTGGAGACCCTTTGTTTGAAGATACTGAAAAACAGGAGTATAAACGGATTCAGATTGCAAGCAGCCGAAGTTACGCTCTTAGCGTACGCTGATGACATTGCAGTGTTTGCCGTGGACGAGGGAGGCATAAGCGAGGCATTTAAATGTGTACGCGATTTCAGCCAAGTTACGGGAAGCGGGTTTAACTGGTCGAAGTGCCTCGGGCTGTGGCATGGCGGGTGGGCGTCTACGCCTGAACGGTTCGCCAGTGTGCCTTAGACGACGACACCAGATAAGTACATGGGCGTTCCGCTCGATGCGTACCGTGACAGCGTACAGTATTGGACAGGGCATGTAAAAGACATACGGGAGAGAGCTGATAAGTTCAAAGGGACGACCTTGTCAATTTTTGCCAGAGCCACTGTTTGCAACCTGTTCTTCATCAGCAGGCTCTGGTACGTCATGCAGGTGTGGCACTGTTCACGGTTAAGCATTCAAAAGCTGCACAGAATTTTCGCCGTCTTAATCTGGTCATCTGACTGGGAGCGCTACAGCCGGACCAACCTGTTCAGACGGCTACAAGAAGGTGGGCTGGGACTAGGCCATTTGTTTCTTCGGCAGCTGGTGAATCTTTTCTTGTTTTTTCGGGACACAAGAGAACCGTTTTTGCGCACCGTATGCCAAGTTAGGCTGCGGCGCCTGCTGCCGGAGTACGTAGTCGGAACTGCTGAGGTTTACAGTAGGGTCAGCGGTTTTTTGCCGGGAAATCGTTTCCAGTGTAAGGTTTCTTTCCGCGGGGTTTTCGAATGACTTTCTGTAAACTGTGAAAGGAAAGAAACTGTACCCTGCTTTGTGCGATGCAGTTTTCCCGTGCCCTTGTACAGGGCCTTGTACAGTGGAGGCCCAGGCAAAGATGTTTTAAAGAGAGTGAAAAAAATGCAGGTGCCGCGAGGAACAAAAACCTTCTTTTTTAAGCTGCACACCGGAGCCTTACCGGTTAAAAAATGTTTAGAGGGAAAGGAATTCTTTTTACCCTGGGGATCTCACTGTTTGATTTGCAGGAAGCCGGAAACAATAGACCATGTTTTTTTACACTGTTGGGAAGGGGTTTATTTTTGGGATGTGTTGCAGCGAACCTTAAAGAAAGAATTTCCGCTAGACCCGTACGGCATTCGGTACTTATCTGTTGAAAATGAGGGGTGCCTTTCGACTTAATAATGCTGACAGGCCTCCACTGTATATGGCGCTCCAGAATGGCAGGCTACCATTGTGACCGAGACGCAAGACCTGCCAGGATTTACTTTCGCGAAAATATGGACATGTTTCTGGCCATTCAGAGAGCCGCTGCGGACCCTCCGGGGTGGCTCTCAAAACTAGAGCCGCTCTGTACATTGCCTGAATTTTAATTAGACGAAGCCAGATTCATGCTGGCTGACCACGAGTCGCATGTACGTAGCGTTTATTGTGTTTTGTTGATTGTTTGTTTTGTCCAATTTTCTTTGCAAAAGCCAGGCAATAAAGAAAGAAGAAAAAAAAGCTGACATGGCGGAGCGGTTAGCATGCTCGTCTCGTACTCCGGAGACCGGGGGTTCGATTCCCGAACTCGGCCAATTTCCTACTCGGTTTTATTTATTTCTGTGGCCTGATTAGAAAGGTTAATTAGGGTAATTGAGTGATTACGCAATTAACTAAACTCCGTCCCACCTACTGGGAGTGTCACTATACAATCCCTTTAATTGGTTGCATGGTTACTAGCCATAGTAAACTTAGCCCCGTTTGAAATTCACGCACTGTGACGTCACGGCCATTTCGACCAATTGAAAAGCGTGACATTTGTGTCGACAACCCCTGCTTACAACGATGAGGCATTAAACGCTTCCGCCTTAATATACATAAATTCATTATATTCTATGACACTTACCCAAACGGCTACACCTTTTCACACGCGGCAAGAGCTTCCGAATAAAAGAAAGCGCGAATTCCAGCTTCAGAGTTCGTGAAAGCTGGCTTCTCCGCTATTATTTATTCAAGCCTTGATAAATTAAGAAAAACATACGTTTTTATGCACTAGATAGCATAAACCAGGGTAAAATTTGTTTTCTGTTAGCGCTACGACTAAGTTGAGCGCACAGCAAAAACTTTATGATAACCTGGCGCATCACGAAGGCCACAAGAAAGCCCTATCTTTAGGGGGTACTTTAAGGCCGTTGATGTTTTTTTTTTTTTTGCAACAGCGATACAACACGAGGACAACAAGCAAAAAGTGACAAAAAGACGGCGCTGAGCTTACAACTCTGTTTTATTGAAAAAAAAAACGCATATTTTTATACAAACCAGGAACCTACGAACATACGCAGCGTCAGTAAAAGCGTCCCACCCAAACGTGCCTACCGCAGATAAAATCACCACAAATCAATGGTGCGTTCCCCGAGGCATTTTCTAATATGCAGCAGGCTCATTTCCTCAGCTGTTATAGCTACAAATGAGACAGTGAGACAACCATTTTTCTTTCTAATGATGTGGAATGCCTCAGTCAGTTCCCTAACGCGCATGTCCGAGTGCCGATACACCATCTCTGTATCTGCGACAGACGACTGCATTGACACGTGAAGCAGTTCTTGGCTAAATTAGTTTCCATCTTTCCTGATGAGTTAGAATGTTCCATTAGCCTCACATTAACACATCGGCCAGTCTGGCTTATGTAGGTGCGCCCACAGGAAAGAGGTAATTGATAAACCACACCCTTGCTACGCGGAACGCATCCCTGTACATGTTTTACATGACATCTGTTCCTCCTGCGTCCTTCGCATTTCCTTTGAACTGCCGCGCCTATCTTTTGTAGTTTGTCGGGGCCTGAGAGAAGGACATCCACACCGTGCTTAGCACCCACTCTCTATAGCCTGTATGACAGGGCGTGTACATGTGGCATGGCAACCACTTGCTTGCGTTCTTTTGACGCTCTTCGCCGTTCCAAGTCATGCTCCGGTGACTTCAATGTGCGGATAACTGTCTGCGCTCGACCCAAGAAGAGAGTCGGGATAGCCCGCTTCTTTGGACCTCTTAACTTGTGGTCCAGGCTACTTCCCATTTGGTGAGGACAGGACCTCTTCACTGCAATGGTTAAACAGCTTTTTACTGTCCTGTTTTTACAAGCTTGGAATAAAATGACTTATAGTTCAACAGTGGCTTTTCGCTTCTAGGGGAATACTGCCAGCAAATATGGGTTGCCTGAACTGTCAGTTTTAAATCTTAGAACTGCAAGACACCTTCCTGTGGGACTTCATGGGTGAATTTCAATCCCAAACCATTTCTTGTAAAGACGTCAAGGACGCCAGTCACATCTTCATCGTTGAAGGACTCACCAATCACAAGAAAATCGTCTACATATCGGAAGATTCTTAAACCACTTCTAACGAGATCACCCTCTATTCTCTTATCAATTTGGCTTAAGAAAATGTTGCTGAGGACAGGCGCTACCTTTGACCCTATACACAATCCGGACGTTTGCATGAAAATTTTATCGTCCCACACGACATAAGTGTTGTTGAGGTAAAACTAAAGCAATTCTAAAAGAGACGCAGTTGTGATCGTGCAGTTATTTTGAAACTGGCATTCATCGTTGTTATCCTCGATACAAATTCTTATATAGTTCATAAGTTGGCTATGCGGGAGGGAATTATACATATCGACCACAGCTACACTGAAACAAGTGAGTGGTGCAGGTCGGTTTTCGAAGAAGAACCTATTCACAGCTTCCGAGTTCTGTATCTGGAAAGGGTCTGCTATCATTAGGGAGGACAAATGTTCTGATAGGTAGGAAGACACAACGAAATGCCATGAGTTGTGCTCTGAAAGGTATACCTGGCTGATGAGTCTTTGGTGAAAAGAAAATTTCCGGCACTGAGGCCTCAGCTTTTTTCACCCTCTTAACCAAGCCTTCAAGGCTGAAGCTCTGTAATAATTATTCAGGCTTCTGCTTACACCTTGTCGGCTCCCTTATAACTCTCTTGAAATTCTTTAGCACAACTCAACTAGCCTTACTAGCGAATTGGTTTTCGTTTAGTACCACAAAGAACCCTTCTTTAACAGACTGCACAACACGCAGGCGATTGTCACACAGGTAGTTCAATAAGGAGCGAAACTGATTGCGCTGCCCTCTAGTCCGGCCACTACTAGCAACAGCATCAACACATTCGGCCTCACATCGGTTTCTGTCCTCAACCTTGGCTCTCCTTGACATGTAGCCTGTAATGCCTAACATCTCAATGGTTTCCATACCAGGTTCCAAGCAAAACTTAGGCCCGAGACGCAGAGTCATCTGCTGCTCGGCATCGACGGTTATATCTACAGCAAGTACCAGAAGCTTTCCATCCGAGGGAGAGCGTTTTGTGGGCTTGGTAAGAGACTTGCGGACCACATTCCAAACGAATTCTGTGAGCTGGTTTGTTTTCTTGATCCATTCACGATAGCTGTGCTGATTAAGGCTAAAATTTCTGTCGCACCATTTTGTCTGCAGCAAGTCTTTTAAAGAACCTCGCCTGTCGCCACCACTCACTTTTCAAAATCTTGCACATCCTCTTCGTGTGGCATAAAGACGGTCGAAGCCATCCACACAGGGCTTGTAGGTCTTGAGGGCAGATGTCATGACGGCAATGCCATGACGCTGTCCGAGCACGCCAGGCACACACAGCGGTGAGTGGTGATAGCACTGCTGGGTAGTGCAGGTGCACATTTTGACACATAAAAGAAGCCCAAGTCCAAGAGTAAGTTCAGCGCCGTCTTTGTGTCACTCTTTGCTTGTTGTCCTCGCTGTGTAGCGCATTTGCAAAAAACAAATTATGAATCAGTACCATCTCGCCCAGACTTCCATTCGCCTGCAGTATACTTCATGTACATGGGCTTCTTTTATGCGTCGGAATTGAGACCCGCACAACGCAGCAGTGCTATCACCACTCATGGCTTTGTTTGTCTGCCGTGCTCGGACAGCGTCATGGCACTGCCCTCACGACATCTGCCCCCAAGACCTACAAGCCCTGTGTGGATAGCTTCGACCGCCTTCACGCCACACGAAGAGGATGTGCAAGATTTTGGCGAGGTTCTTTAAAGACTTACTACAGACAAAATGCTGTGACAGGAATTTACGCCTTAATCAGCACAGCTATCGTGAATGGATGCAGAAAACAGGCCAGCTCAGCTCAGCCTAGTAGCGAAAAGCCAGTATTGAACTATAAGTCATTTCACTCCAAGCTGGTAAAAACAGGGACAGTAAAAAGCTGTTTAACCATGGCAGTGAAGAGGTCCTGTCCTCACCAAATGGGAAGTAGCCTGGACCACAAGTTAAGAGGTCCAAAGAAGCGGGCTATCCCGACTCTGTTCTTGTGTCGAGCGCAGACAAAGTTATCCGCACATTGAAGTCACCGGAGCATGGCTTGGAACGGCGAAGAGCGTCAAAAGAACGCAAGCAAGTGGTTGCCATGCCACATGTACACGCCCTGTCACACAGGCTATAGAGAGTGGGTGCTAAGCACGGTGTGGGTGTCCTTCTCTCAGCCCCCAACAAACAACAAAGGATAGGCGCGGCAGTTCAAAGGAAATGCGAAGGACGCAGGAGGAACAGATATCATGTAAAACATGTACAGGGATGCGTTCCGCGTAGCAAAGGTGTGGTTTATCAAATACCTCTTTCCTGTGGCCGCACCTACATAAGCCAGACTGGCCGATGTGTTAATGTGAGGCTAATGTAACATTCTAACTCATCAGTATAGATGGAAACTAATTTAGCCAGGCACTGCTTCACGTGTCAATGCAGTCGTCTGTCGCAGATACAGAGGTGGTGTATCGGCACACGGGCACAAGGGAACTGGCTGAGGCATTCCACATCATTCGAAATAAAAACGGTTGTCTCAGTGCCTCATTTGTACCTATAACAGCTGAGGAAATGAGCCTGCTGCATATTAGAAAATTCCTCGGAGAACGCGCCTTTGGCTTGTGGTGATTTTATCTTCGATAGGCACGTTGGGGTGTGACGCTTTTACTGACGCTGCGTATGTTCGTATATTCCTGGTTTGTATAAAAAGATGAGTGTTTTTTTTTTAAATAAAACAGAGTTGTAAGTCCAGCGCACTCTTTGTGTCACTCTTTCCTGGTTGTCCTCGTTGTGTAGCGCTGTTGCAAATACTTATGAATCGGCACCAAGTAGCCCAGACTTCCATTCTTCTGCTTTATGGCCGGCAGGAAGGACTAAGAGCGATTTTGTTGGAACTGCAACTGCAGGACCAAAAAGTTTTCTCTGCGATGGAGCACCAAGACGGTAGCGATACAGGCACGAGCACCTGCTATATTCTGGCATAAGTATCGCTAATGTCGAACTAAATGTCATTATTAACGCATCATTGTTATCCATTTGATAACGCAATGTCTTCCTGCAACACAACCTCCCTGTGGAAGTATTCTCGGCAATGTTTCTTTTCTTTTTGGTGCCCGAAGGGCAGTAAATCGTGGTTGTATTAATACGGGGGTTAACTCAGCAGCAGGTGCGACAGGCCACAGTCAGAATTAATTTCACCAAATCAAGTCACCCCAAACACCAGCTGCAACGTCCTCGTCGTCGTCAACTGACCAGGGTCAAAACAACGTCGTTTTCGCCTCGCCACTATGCACCGTAAGACTACCCCTCCCCCCCTTCCCCCTTCCGCCAGTCCCTGGGCGTTCCAAAACGGTCGGTTTCAATGGTAGGGCTTAAGAGGGGCGGCGTGCGCGAGCTGTGCGGAGGGGGCCGCGGGAGGACTGTGGGGGTGCATTGGAGTGATTTCATAGCTCACATTGATCAGTTGCCTCAAGACGCGGTAAAGAGCCACGTAAGGAGACAGCAGATTCTCTCAGAGGCCCACACGGCGCACAGGGAGCCAGAGGACTATGAGGGGAACCGGGAGGGCGTCACGGTGATGAAGGTCGCATCGCCGCGTTTTTGAGCGAATTGTGAAGCGTCGAGGTGATCTCGAGCGATTTGTAGGGGGGCACCAACACGGGCAATGGCGTCACCAGCGTAGCTGCTGGTAGAAGGGTAATGAGGCAGTAAGCTTTCAAAGGGTAGCAATGGGTCGCAGCAAAAGAGCAGGTAGGAGGGGGAGTAGTAGCCAGTGGTATCATGGCGTGTGGAATTGTTGGCGAATGTCACGAAAGGTAAACTGACGTCCCAGTCACGATGATACTCTGAGACATACATAAACAGCATGTCCGTCAGGGTGCCGTTAAGGCACTCGGTAAGGCCGCTAGGTATACTATGTACGGCACGGCATAGAGGATCCGGGTGGTCACGAAGGTATGGGCGAGCCGTAGCGCGTCCCTGCCCCGCATACCACTCCGCTTGTTGGAAATGCGTAGGTTCATGCGCCCTACCTGTTCACCTGTGCGCTTGAGTTTCGCCATAGTAGAGTCGGGCCTAAGCCTGTTACTTATAAACAGACCCAGGATACGGAGCTCTGCCACTTCTCCGATGTACCGCCCGACAGAGATATGTGTAGAGACGTGTTGTCCTTGAGATTTCTCCTGACATGTAGAAGCTCTGATTTGGCGGGAGCATATTGGAGACCATAGTCGGCAGCATATGTATCGACTATAGAGGCGGCCTGCTGAAGGCGATCCTCCATCTCCCCAAGGCTCCCATCGGTGGCCCAGATTGTAATATCGTCGGCACGTGTTTTATGCCCTCCACCTGAGCCAGTTGGCCGGGCAAGTTCATCATGGCGATTTTGAAAAGGAGCTATGATAACACCGCCCCCTGTGGTGTACCCCGCGTACCCATAGAGTACGGGCCGTATTCCTCGTCCGTGATCCGGAGGAGTGCCTGACGCGCAGAGAGACAGTCTCTGACATAGGCGAAGACCTTCGCCCCACAATTAGGGTTGTTCAAACTCGACAGTATGCTACCATGTTTAGCATTGTCAAACGTCCCCTTCAGGTCGAGGGCGAGAATGGCCTTGCCGTTGTCCTTGTGTAGTTGGAGTAGGACATCTTGTGCAGACATGTGCGGGCGGAACACGAACATAGTGTCTGCGAAGAGGCCCTTACCCTCAATGTATGGAGAAAGATGATCCCGTACCATCGTCTCCATGACCATTCCCACACACGAATTCATTGAGCTGGGTGTCAAGTTATCCATAGTCATGGCTCTACCTGCTTTGGGGATGCAAGTTACAAGCGATGTTTTTCATTCGGGGGGGGGGAGGGGGGGGACACCCATTCAAATCTGCTTGCCATTTCTGTATTCAACACTTCATTCCGAGTAAAACTAAGAATGTGCGTCGTAAAAACCCATGGATCAGCCGCGAAATAATTCATTTATTACGCAGAATAAAAAGGCTCAGAAAGAACGCGAAGAACATCCCTGCGCTTCGAAACTTAAGACCTTTACTTGCAGAAAAACTTCGCTCTAGTAAGCAGTTTTATTATTCTTCCACATTACCGCAGTTCATCATGAGCGATCCTGCCAAATTCTGGCGCCACCTTACCTCTGATACACGCAAATCCATCGATCACATCAAGACCGGCAAAAAAACTGTTCGCGACAAGCCGCAGATAGCCACAGAATTTAATCTTTTCTTTCAGTCAGTTTTTTCAGATTCCCGCCCCCGACCCTCTCGTTTTCACGGCACGAGCAGTGTCAGCCCGGAATTTATATCCTATGAGGGCATCTTTTCTATGCTCCTAATTCTGAATCCTAAATCATCGAGCGGCCCTGATGGTATTCCAAACGCCTTCTTGCGCCGTTACGCTGAATCGCTTGCCCGGTTTCTTGTTGTCATTTTTCGTTTGTCTTTTTCTAGTGCCGATGTCCCATCTGACTGGAGGCTCGCACGTGTCGTGCCTGTATTTAAGAAAGGTGACCGCTCTCAGTTAACCAACTACCGACCGATATCTCTCATCAGCACTTCATGCAAACTCATGGAACATATCATTTCCAACTACATCACTGATTTCCTCGATAGTAAAAACATACTCTCTCCTTTCCAGCACGGTTTCCGCAAAGGCCTGTCGACAACCACACAACTAGTTTCCACAATTAATTCGTTTTCCTCCGTTCTCGATAGTTCCGGTCAGATTGACGTTATATTCGTGGACTTCAGCAAGTCATTCGATAAGGTTACTCATTCCAGTCTGCTATTCAAACTTGACGAGCTGGGTGTACCACGAACTGTAGTTGACTGGGTATCGTCATATCTTGATAAGCGCCAGCAATTTGTTGATTTCGAAGGGCACCATTCCGACGTCCTCTCTGTCAATTCTGGTGTCCCGCAGGGCAGCGTCCTAGGCCCTCTTCTTTTCTTAATATATGTGAATGACTTAACCTCTGTCATACATGAAAGCGTCAGTATTCGATTATTTGCGGATGACTGCTTGCTCTTCAAGGCTGTTAAAAATAGCAATGATCAGGCTGTGCTTAATGAAAGTCTTAATGCTGTTTCCAGTTGGTGTGATCGCTGGGATATGAAGCTGAATCCAGATAAAACTGTTTTCATGCGTATCACAAACAAAAAGTCTCCTCTTGCTCACCAGTACACTATCAAGCAGATCCCCATAACTCAAACTGACTGTTTTAAATATTTGGGCGTAACGATTACAGAACATTTAAGCTGGTCCGCTCATGTTGACAATATCTGCTCCTCGGCACGCCGCAAACTCGGCCAGTTAAGACACAGGCTCAAATACTGCCCCTCCTATGTAAAGCTTCTGGCCTACAACACTCTGATCAAATCTAGATTGCAGTACGCATGCGAGGTTTGGGACCCTTTCACTAAAAAAGACATTAGCAAACTTGAACAGATTCAAAGATCAGCAGTTCGCTTCATATATAACCGGTACCGTCGACATGACTCCCCATCTGAATTAATGAGAATCAACAACATCAAACCTTTAGAGTACTGGAGAAAGCTAGCAAGAATTAAATTCCTCTTTAAACTCTACCATTCTCAGTTCCGTCTTGACCCTTCTTTGTATATGAAACCTTCAACAACTAGAGTAACAAGGTATTGTCATCCACATAAATTATCTCCTTTGTTTGCCCGCACCAATAACTTTAAATATTCTTTCTTTCGTCGAACTATAGAAGATTGGAACAACCTACCCCCTCATGTGTTTGTATCCGAAAATGTGCTTTCCGCCATTGAACAAGTACTTGACCGTTAAATATTGTCTGTTGGTTGTTGCGACTTGTTTTATTTTCATGCTCTGTATTTACTACATCCCTTGTACTGAATTCTGCTGTTGGCGTCGTCTTCTTCTGGTCGTCGGAGTTCTCTGTATGTTTATCCCACTCCTGCTTGGGCCTTAACAGCCTGCAGTATTGTATAAATAAATAAATAAATAAATAAATAAATAAATAAATAAATAAATAAATAAATAAATAAATAAATAAATAAGTAAATAAATAAATAAATAAATAAAATAAATCCCGGATCAGATTTATGTATTTCAGGAAATGGAGGTAGGCCGAGTCGGAGAGGTTCGCCAACAGTTTCACTGTTGTGCGATCCCGACCCGGCGCCCCACCTCAACGCATTTTAGCCAGGGCCGCCTTAAGGTCATGCAACGCAAAAGGAGTGTCTAAATCCTGATTTGGCTTGCCGGAGTACGTGTATTCGGGACCAACGAGGTCATTTGTGCGGTAGTGATACCTGTCGCACAAAGTGTCCGCAAGTTGCGCCGTCGTACCTTGGTATCCGTGCAGAGCCCGCCGAACTTGTTTTTGCGCCTCCCTTTTGGTTTGAGAGGGGTCAATGAGGCTGCGTAAGAGACGCCAAGTCCCCTTCGAGCTCATCTGACGCTCTGCCGAGTTGCAGCGTTCTATCCAATTGGGGTCTGTGAGCTGCGCGGCATATGCCGCAGCCTGCTCCGTAAGTTGTGCAATGCAAGCTCTAAGCTTGCGATTCGTCTTGTGTTTCTTCCATCGTTTTGTTAAGCTCCGGCGCTCCTCCCACAGATGCAGGAGGTGATTGTCCACTGCGGGGATCTCGTCGGTGGTGTGAAGTGTTTGCGTGTGTTGTTTCTGTATGTTGGTGACCTGTGTTGCCCACTCCGCATAGCCGTCGGAGAATAGTACGGGAGGGATGTCCTGAGTTCGAAATTGCTGCCAATTGGTTATTTTGGCCTGTCCCCATTTTTTACGGACTGCCTTCGCCAAAAGCGTGAGGCGGAGAAGGGAGTGGTCGCTGCCCAGTGTATCAACCAGGTTTTTCCATGTGGCGTCTGTAGTGTTCCTAACCAGAGACAAGTCAGGATACGTGTCACGGGTCACCGAGTTGCCGGATCCGTGAGCAACGTAAAGCGAAGGGTTGAGATGAGCTCAGCCAGCGTGCGTCCCCTGGCTTTCTCGAAGTTATAGCCTCAGTGAAGGCTGTGGGCGTTGTAATCTCCAACAGTCACTAGGGGTTCCTTTTCAGCCAATTTCAGTGCACTAAGAAAATTTCGCTGAAAGTAACGCATGGCTGGTGAGGTGGGCAGTATACATTGAGTACAGTAGGGAACAAAAGTCTCCGGACCACGTGTTCCTCAAACGAAGCTTATTGCTCTACTATCAGACAGCAGCTGGAGACCGCACTTGTAGAGATGAAAGAACAAAAATTTAACTTTTACCTCCACAAGTGTGGTCTCCAGCCGCCGGCTAATAGCAGAGCTATCGGTTTCGTTAGAGGAAGACATGGTCCGGAGACTTTTGTCCCCGAGTGTACATGTATTGACAGGTCGCGGGGCCTGAGAGGCAGAACCCTGACCATTGTGTATTGCTGCTCAGTGTCCAGGTTAAGATTGACCTGAATAGCGGTGTATGCTTTATGCACCAGGATGCAGGTCGACGGGCCCCCCTGACACAAGCTGTACCAAGAAAATTTAGCATCTTTACCGGGCTCTTGCAGAGCAGGACGCGCCGGCATGTCACCCAGGCACTGCAAGTAGAGCTGGAGGTGTGACCGTTTTTTTTCGGGCTCTGAAACTCTGCACTTCCATTGAATGATTTCGAATTGTTGTAATTTGTTAACTCTCTGATAAGGCTTGCTAGCCATGCTGACGCTTTTGTTATTACGGTGCTGGGTAGCCACTCGGTCCGGGGGCCGGCGCAGACCTAGCCAGGGGCTGCATCAACGCCGCGGCCATCTGGCCGGAACCGCTTTCTTCTGCTACTTGTCGGGGAGCTGTTTTAAGCAT
This sequence comes from Amblyomma mixtum, assembly GCF_055824585.1. Taxonomy (NCBI): domain Eukaryota; kingdom Metazoa; phylum Arthropoda; class Arachnida; order Ixodida; family Ixodidae; genus Amblyomma; species Amblyomma mixtum. Next base: position 16,268,454 of record NC_143015.1, read on the forward strand.
GAAATGCTTTTAGCTCCTGTTGTCGGCAGTGTGGTGACGTAACGCCGAGACCGAGAGCCAACATCCGGGCACTGAATTCCACTCATCCGGGCACTGAATTCCACACATCCGGGAGCTGAAACGAGAGCATCCGGGCACTGTACGAGATTTAACGAGACTCTCTGAGAGGGCCGCTTAGAGCAAACGGGGAGCTCCAGGGCGAGAAGGGCTTCGGGCAGAAAAACGGCTTCCGCGCCGTCCTCAAGGTTGGCGCTGCGGTCCCACACTCACGGATGTAAAAGACCGGCCGCATGAAAGGCAAACAGAAACCGGATACAGCTGATGAGGCAGGGCGGAAGAGATTCCCCAGACACTCTCAAGAAACGATTGCGTCCACATGGACCAGTGCACAGTATTTATTGTGCGGTGGGTTGAACCCTAGACCCATTTCATGATTTTTACTAGTACCACGGCCGCTAGATACAAAGTGCAAACCTCGCTTTGCGCTTTGCATCAAGCGGCCGTGTTAGTACCATCTACAACCAATGTGTTATGCCCATAAACATTTCACGCTTACTCTACTCTCGGTTACGGGAGAGGCCAAGATTTTTTTGTGCTCCTGTTGTCGGCAGTGTGGTGATGTCACACCGAGACCGAGAGCCAACATCCGGGCACTGATTTCCACACATCCGGGATCTGAAACGAGAGCATCTGGACACCGTACGAGATTTGTTGTTGTTGCTGCGACTGAGAGAAGGATGAAACGGAAAGTGCACGGGCCTGCCAACTGTCTCCAGACGAGCCACCACCACTCCCACGTGCAGATAGAGAAGAGATAAAAGATCAGAGGAAAGAGAAAAAGAAAAGTAAAGACGCGCGTCGCCTTGAAGAGAAGTTTATTGGACTCATTATTCATACAAAGGGACCATAGTCCCTCAGAAAGACAAAAACAACAAGGCAGCGACTAGTGTCGCTTGGTACAAACAAGCTATGAAACAATAACACGACGGCACGACGGCGACTGCTGTCGCCGTTCACACAAAATCATTCACAACACAGAATGTTCATAGGGTCCATAATGTTCAGGCATCGCGGGGGGAAGCACGCTCACTAAATACGATGAACGCGCACCGACACCGCGCACTCATCGCAACAACAACCGCGTCCGCCGAAGCGGACGCTGGCTGAAAAAGGTTGGTTTGGTTGCGACTGAGAGAAGAATGAAAAGGAAAGTGCACGGGCCTGCCAACTGGCTCAAGCCGAGCCACCACCGCTGCCACGTGCAGATAGAAGGCAGGTGAAAGATAAGAGGACAGAGTAAAAGACAGAGTAAAGACGCGCGTCGCAACAACCACGTCCGCCGGAACGGACGCTGGCTGAAAAATACAGATACACGGCCGCAGCCCGAAGGCTGCGAACCGAATGCGACATATATCTTTAGATGCTGATAAAAAACAACGATACTCTCTAAGCCCTCCTACAGGACCGACATACAAGCGCCGGTAGCTCTCTAAACGAGTTACAAAAAATAACTGCTTCCAATTCTGCTCAATTTTCATCGAGATATCACTCGACCTGTGCATTCCATAATGCGCCGAATTATAATTTCCGATTTCTAATAACGCGTGCAAAAATCACATACATGCCACGATACCCTTCGTTACTATACGTGATTTGTTAGGGGTTTGAGAGAGGGCCGCTTAGAGCAAGACGGGAGCTCCAGGGTGAGAAGGGCTTTGGAGGGAAAAACTGCTCCCTCAGGATGGCGCTGTGGTCCCACACTCACTAAAGCCCCTAAATAAACTAAATGTAGCGACATCTCCTCCCTCCTCCTCCTATTCCGGCACTCCTTCTGTCGGCTTCTCCCGGGCGCCGACGGTGGCGCTACCTAGGCCGAGAGCAGCTAGCAGACGCTCCCAACCGTCGCCTTTTGGCGCCCGGCAGACCGCGAGCCCAAATGAACTTTGTTTTGCGTTTTGTGACTTGGCTTCGGTCAAAATGACATCATGAAATGAGAGATTGAAAAATCAGTTACTGTAATAACTGCCCAGACCAACGTTGGATTGTTTTATAGAAACTTCTTGTTCTTCGATCGCTTTGACTGCGGAGCACACGTTGGAAGTGGCGCGCGCGAGGGAGTTCGCGGCACTAGAGTGACTAGTGACTACCATCGCTCGATGAGTGGCTTTCTCGTCGCTCGCGCTTTGGCGTGCAGCGGACCGCGCGCCCGCGCGCCCGCGGAGGCATTTTCTGCCTCCGTTTCGGCCGCATTGAGATTGTGGCGTGGGAGATACAAGGCACGAAAAAAAATATAGAGCGTGACCTTACATAACTGAAAAAAAATACACAAGTGTTAACACGTCACCACTCTGCATTAAAAGCCATGATTGGATTGTAAAACATTTATTGCGTCGAGAGCAGGTTGCGGAAACACGTACTAGATGGCCGCTAGCCTATGGCTAGCGGCGACCTCGTTGGCCCGCTCGATTGCCCGCACTTGGATCTTGGGGTCCGAGAGAGAGAGAGAGAAACAACTTTATTGCCATAGATTGGCGCGATTTAGGGCAGGTGGGCTCGGTGTGGCCCCCAGGTGGGGGCGACTTCCTGGGCCCACGAAATCAGTGCCAGTTGGATGCTCTTGTCTGGCCTTCTGAGGAGTTGGTTCCAGCCGTCTTCGGAGGGAGCTGGAAGTAAGGTTCGAGGGGGCGGATTTCCCGCTCAACCCCAGAGGATGTGAGCCTGGGTGGCGATTTCTCCCTGGTAACAATTTTGGCAGACGGGGTTGTATTCCCCGTCTGTGATGAGTGAAAGTCTAGAATGGCTAATCTAGAATGGTTGCCCCGCCGCGGTGGCTCAGTGGCTACGGCACTCGGCTGCTGACCCGAAAGACGCGGGTTCGATCCCGGCCGCGGCGACTGAATTTCTTGAAGGCGAAATTCTAGAGGCCCGTGTACTGTGCGATGTCAGTGCACGTTAAAGAACCCCAGGTGGTCGAAATTTCCGTAGCCCTTCACTACGGCGTCTCTCATAGCCTCAGTCGCTTTGGGACGTTAAAACCCCAATAAACCTAAAACCTAGAATGGCTAAGGATGGAGTGTGTCTGCAACCTGCGGAGCAAGGTGGCTTGCGCTCGATTCAAGTCGGGGTGTGGAGGCGGGAACTGGCGTCTCATCTCTCTGTAGAGGTTGGTAATTTCGCCAAAGGTCTGGGGAGCCTCGGCAAGAGCGTCTGGGTCCGTGGGGCCGGCCGCCCGGTTGGTTAGTCCTTGGGCTAGTCGGTCGACCCCTCGTTTCCAGAGTTTCCCGCGTGGGCGGGTACCCAGACCAGATTGATCTTATGGTCGGGAGTGCAGCCGCGAAGGATGCGTGCAGCGGGGTGGCAGATAAAACCTGCCGAGTAATTTTGTATCGCTCTTTTGGAGCCGCTGAGGACTGTGCGCGTACGTGGGTCAGCGATGGCCAGCGCGATGGCGGTTTCTTCTGCCGCTGTCGGAGAGTGAGCTACTACTGTGGCGGCGGTGACGATAGTAGATTGTGGCGTGGTTGCACAAGCCACGTATGTGTTTGCACTTTGCCGTGCAGCATCTACGTATATTGCGTGTTCGTCGGCAAGGTATGTGGCGTCTAGTGCTTGGGCTTTCAGCTGACGGCGCGTATCATGGCGGCCAGGTAGCATGTTTTTGGGGATTGGTTTTATAACTAGGCGGCTATAGACCCCTATCGGAATGGGCGTCGTGGGGTGGACGTCGCCTATGGGGTTGATGTTGAGACGGTCAAGTATGAGCCGCCCGTGTTTAGTGCGTGAGAGGCGGTGGATTTGGGCGGTCTTGTGTGCCTCTATGAGTTCTGTGAGCGTGTTGTAGATGCCGAGTTGAAGGAGGTGCTGTGTGCTGGCGTACTGAGGTAGCCCCAGTGCCGCTTTGTACGCTGAACGTATAATGCTGTTCACAGCTTCCTCGTCCTTCCGGCGGAGGTGATAGTAGGGGTAGGAGTAGACTATCCTGCTAATGAGGAAAGCTTGCGTGAGCCGACAGAGGTTATCCTCCTTCATACCTCTCCGGCGGGTGCTGATGCGGCGGATAAGGCCGTTGATCTGATTGGCTGTGGTGCGGAGGCGCTGAATGGCTTCCGAGTTTTGCGTGTTGTTCTGTATTAACATACCCAGATCGCGGATGGTGCGGACCGGAGGTATGGGATGGGTGTCGACTTGAAGCACAATAGGTTCTTGCGGGTCGGGTACGGGCAGGCGAGCTCGTCTGTCCCTGATGACTAGTAATTCGGACTTCGTGGAGGAGCATGTGAGCCCGTTCGTCTGTACAAAGGAGTGTACTTTATTGATTGCTGTTTGGAGGGAGTTTTGGATTTCCCCGTCAGAGCCAGAGCTGGTCCACAGGGTAATGTCATCGGCATATATTGAGTGTTTAATGTGAGGTATCTCTTCCAGGAGCAGAGGGAGGCCTCTCATTGTAGTGTTGAAAAGGAACGGAGATAGGACTGCTCCTTGTGGTGTTCCCCGGGTGCCTAGTGTGATCTTCTCGCTGTGGAGGTCTGCAATGTGAAGTTCTGCTGTGCGGTTATGAAGAAAGTCGGCGATGTAGTTGTAAGTGCGAGTGCCTACATTCATTTGTGAGAGGTTTGCCAGGATGGAAGCATGTGACACGTTGTCGAAAGCCTTGCTGACATCTAGGCTTAGGATGGTTCGTGTAGCTCGGATGGGTCTCGGATCGAGGATGTCGTGTTGGATTTGCCACATAATGTCTTGAGTGGAGAGGCCGGTCCTGAAGCCGATCATAGTGGGGGGGGGGGGGGGGGAAGGTCCTCTTGGTCTACGTGAGTGTGGAGTCTATTGAGTATGACGTGTTCCATGACCTTTCCCAGGCAGGACGTGAGCGAGATGGGCCGAAGATTGCCCAGCTCGAGTCGTTTGCCTGGCTTAGGTATGAAAATCACTTTGGCATGCTTCCAAGTGTCTGGAAGGCGACCCTCATGCCAGTGTTGGTTGAAGAGGTCCGTGAGTGCCTCGACGGACTGATCTTCGAGGTTACGAAGCATCTTGTTTGTGATGTGGTCGTCGCCAGCGGCCGCGGTGGTTTTAATCTGGTTGAGGGCGGCGCGGACTTCTCCTGCCGTGATGTCGGCGTCCATGTTGGTGTTCTGAGCACCCGTGTATCCTGAAGGGATGGGAATTTCAGTGGAAGTATTGATGTATTTGTCTTTCAGAGTAGCGAGGAGTTCCTCATTTGTTCCCTGAAAAGCGTGTATGACACGGGTGAGGTTCTTGTGAGATGCGGATTTGGTGTGAGTTGGGTCCAGTAGATGTCTGAGCAAGAACCACGAATTTTTGCATCCTAACTGGCCGTTAAGACGGTCGCAGGTTTGATGCCATTGCTCCTGACTCAGTTCGATCTCTCGCTCGAGGCGAACGAGACGGAGCTTGAGGGGTCGATTGTGTTTTTGGCGGAGCCAGCGAGCGCTAAGACTGCGCTGGGCCTCCCACATGTGTATGAGTTTGGAGTCGGGAGAGGGGCCATCCTCGTCCTGGGTAGTCGTGGAGGTGGCATTGGCGGTGTCTTCGAGCAGCGAGTTTGTCCATATGTCCAGGTCGTCTATGGTGGCCGAAGTGCGTTTGGCGCGCACGTATCGGAAGGCGTCCCAGTTAGTGTGCCTGATTGTTCGGTTGGGGGCTTTGCAGTGTGTAGCCGTGAAGGTTGTGCTGAGAACATAGTGGTCGCTACCTATGTTCATGCCGAGGTTTTCCCAGCGTGCGTCTGGGATGTTGCGGGCGAAAGTGAGATCGGGGCAGCTGTCCTGTGAGACACTGTTTCCAATCCGAGTAGGCCTGTCGGGGTCTAGGAGTAGTGTCAGGCCCAGTGTTTGGGCTGTCTCCCACAATTTGGCTCCCTTACGACCGCATGCTTTGCGGGGGTAGCCCCACTCGGTATGCGGCGCGTTGAAGTCACCTAAGATGAGTAGCATCCCTTTTTGTGCAGTCGCGCAGGCCTTACGAACGAGGGTTGCCACTCGTGTGCTTTTGTCGCTAGGGGGGCTGTAGACGTTGAGGATGTGGAGCGGGGCTTGTGAGCGGCTGTTCGGTAGGACCTGTACGAAAGTGTGCGGAACCTCAGGGTAACTAAGGTCTATATGATTAGCTGCTAAATTTCGGTGGACCAGGATGGCGGTGTTGGGCCGGTGGTCTGGTGTCGTTTGTTGGTTATATGCGGCGTAGCTGGTAAGTTTCATGTCCATGTAGGTTTCCTGAAGTGCGATGATGTGGGGGGGTGTGCGGCTGGGCCTGCAGGGTGTGCTCCAAGGCTCGCCGCTTCGCCTTGAAGCCCCTGCAGTTCCATTGCCAAACTGTGAAGGGGGAGCTAGCCATCGCGTTTCCCGTAGGGTTCGGGGCGCTGTGATAGCACGACGGGTGATTTAAGAATGCCGCCTGCACGTGAGCGCGCGGTTGCACTCTCCGACGTAGCGACAATAATGGGTGCTGGGTAGTTAGGAGGGGTTGTCGACTTTAAGGGGGTTGCGGATGTCGGGGGATTCGTGAGGGTATCGAGCCTGGCATGAAGGGTTTGGATGTTGGCTGCCATTGCGGCGCAGCTTTCTACTAGACAGTCAATGGTGGGGGCGAGTCGAAGGAGGGCACCCTCGAATTGGGCCATTCGCGTATCAGCTGCCTCGAATTTGGCATCTATGTCTGCTTGTGAGAAGGGGGGAGGTGTTTTACGCTTCGTGCGCTTAGACTGCTCAGTGTCCATGCGTGGATCACCTACGGGGTCGGATGTGGGAGCGTGAGCCACCTGCTGCGGTTGCAATTTGGGGTTTGCCTGTGCTGATTCTAGGCTATGAATTTTAGCGTTTGCTTTGGCCAATTGTAGCTGTAGTTCCTTGACCATGTCTGCCAGCTCCCTTACCTGTGAATCTGGTGGAGAAGCGGTGACTTGTGCAGGAGTCTTCCATCCAACTTGTTTGGCTGCTTTGATCTCCGGCCGGCCTTGAGAGCTGGCCCGAGAGCTGCGTGAGGCGGATGTGGAACGGCTGCGAGTGCTGCTGGAAGGGCTGTCGCAGCCAAGCGGGGGGAAGGAGTCGTCCCGCAGTAGGTTGTGGTCGCCGCGTTTGCGGTCTCGGGACCGGGACTGGCGTCCGGGGTTTGCCGAGTTGGAGCCGGTATCGGTGTCAGTGACCGATGGGGAAGACTTGGACCGAGTGGAGGACGTGAACCGGTATTTGCAGCTTCTGCTGCCTGTAGGGTGGGCACCTTTGCAGACGATGCATGAGGCTTGGCACGTGGGCGGTTGGCCAGCTGGAGGAGGGTCATGGGCTGCGCCACAGCGTCGGCAGGTTGGTTGTCGAGGGTGGGGGCACACATCCGCCCTGTGGCCTAGCTTCCGGCAGTTGAAGCATGCCTCCGGACGGCTTTTGTAGGGGAACACCTCAAAAGTGAAGCCGAGACATGTTTACGCAAAAGGCGTACTGGCGCTAAAAAACGAAGACAACACACACAACAGGACAGGACTGGCGCCAACTACCAACTAGTTTATTCACAGAAAAAACCACTTAAGAACCACACTGCATGCAAAAAGATACAGACAAACCAGAAACAAGGGGTGATTTAACAAAGATGCACGTGCCAAACGGACCAAAGGAATGATTATAATGCTGCAAGAGACCCACTCAGAAACCTAATCTCTTCTTCTGACAATGACACAGATGGCTTGCTTATGCAGATATCGCCCCTCTGTTTGATGTAATAGGCTTCTATTATTTCACGCTCTAATCTGTCTTTTGATCTTGCAATGAATTTGGTGTTCTCAAAACCAGGACGGCATTTGCAGCTTTTGCAGTGAGTGGCCATGTGGCTGCCATAGCCATTTTTTTTTTACAGCAATCTTTTTTTTTACAGCAAAAATGGCTATGGCAGCCACATGGCCACTCACTGCAAAAGCTGCAAATGCAGTCCTGATTTTGAGAACACCAAATTCATTGCAAGATCAAAAGACAGATTAGAGCGTGAAATAATAGAAGCCTATTACATCAAACAGAGGGGCGATATCTGCATAAGCAAGCCATCTGTGTCATTGTCAGAAGAAGAGATTAGGTTTCTGAGTGGGTCTCTTGCAGCATTATAATCATTCCTTTGGTCCGTTTGGCACGTGCATCTTTGTTAAATCACCCCTTGTTTCTGGTTTGTCTGCATCTTTTTGCATGCAGTGTGGTTCTTAAGTGGTTTTTTCTGTGAATAAACTAGTTGGAAGTTGGCGCCAGTCCTGTCCTGTTGTGTGTGTTGTCTTCGTTTTTTTAGCGCCAGTACGCCTTTTGCGTAAACATGTCATGCTACAACCAACTAGCTCAAATCAAAGTATTGCTGGAACGTATTTCTTCTCCATTGAGCACTGTTCTGTCTTCCTCTAATAACCACACTGCAATTTTTACGTGCGTGAACCTCATTGCTGCAACGACTTGCCGCTACCGTATGATGGCATACTACATAAAACGTAGACTGGTGCCTCCCGAGGTTCAAGCCATTTTTGGTGCCGTACAACCATCGTGGGGACATGCGCGAAGGATTTGCAAGATCCTGAAGTCTGAAGCGTGGCGTCAAAACAGGTTGTTGAACGACTGGTTGCGCATCCTGTTGGACCATCTGACGCAGGCGCAGCGGAGTGCCCAAGACTACAAGAGGCTGGCGGCGCAGACAACTGAATTCCTATGGCACCGGATTAGAGCAAGCTTCCCCAAGGCGAAGGAGGTGCGACAGTCTTCGGCAGACGTGCGGGTGCTTGGTGATGTGGTTCTTGATCCCCGTGTGAAGTCAACACTGGTGAAGGGCCCCAAGTTCAGCTTTGAGCCACGGATGAAGAAACCTGAGCTCCTTGCCATGACCAGGAATGTCGCCAAAAGAGCTGGGGAGAAGGATGAAGACCGAGCGACTTCGGATGCCTTGGATTGCCTGATGCACCATGTGAGTCGCAGTCGGACTTCTTATCCTCCCTTTAAGAAGATCAAGGACTACCTGGGGAAAAACAACCTTGAGATACTTCAAAGCGACAAGGAAGGGGGCTTTATTGTTCTTCCCGAGAAGCTTTTGAAAGAGAAAGCAGCTGAAGCTCTGCAGAAGCACTTCGTCGCAGTGAAGTTCAATCCCGCCAAGGCTAAGAACACCGCAGTAAAGCTGTTAACTGACATGAATTTGGATCCGCTGAAGAAACTGGTTAAGGATGCTGACAGAGAGTTCCTGGAGGTTTTCTTTACGGGCAAATCTCATAAGCCAGGGTGCCCCCTACGCACGATTGTTTCAGAGAAAGGATCCTGGCAGTTGTGCGTTGGCCGTTTTCTTCAGCGACACTTAAAGTCCCTTCCGCTAGACGACCCCTTTCTTATCCGCAGCTCCAATGAGGTTGTTCAAGAACTAAGCAATGGGTTGCCTGGAGCACTGTCTGCTTTTTCAATTGATGTTACCGACCTGTACTATTCCATACCGCATACCGAAATGTTGATTTGTATCAAAGAGAAGATTGCATGCATAGGCGAACTGTCATTTCAGGACGAGACAGGTATTAGCTGTGATGATTTCTTAACACTTTTAGAATTTTACCTTTCATCTACTGCAGTTTTTTTCAGTGATCAGTTTTACATTCAGCGTGATGGTGTTTGTATTGAGTCGTCCCTTGCCCCTATTTTAAGTGACATTTATTTATCGTGTGTTGACAAACGTGTTAGTGACCGGCTTTTATTGACCTCTAACGTTGTTAGGGTATTTAGATACGTGGATGACTACCTAATTGTGCTAACCGATCATGTAGGTTCAAAACCAAGCGCCATCCTTGAAGACATAGTCACCATTTTCACCAGTCAATCAAAAGGGCTCCGTTTCACGCATGAAGTTCCCCACAACAATAGCCTGCAGTTTCTTGATTTTAAACTTCAATTTAAGCAGGACCGCCATGTTTGTTGGTCCTACAACCCGAGATCGTGCAAAGAGCTACTGCCTTTTAGTAGTGCACATTCCAAGCTAATTAAGCGCGGAATCGTTGCGACATGCCTGAATGCAGCCTTGGATAAATCGTGTGAGCATGAGATGGCACAGAGCTTCGATGCGCAAATTGAACGCTTTCATCAAGCCGGGTACCCAGAACACCTCATCACTAGCATTAGTGAGGACCTGGTTAAGAAGCGCAAGCGGATGTTGATGGGAGAACAGGGTCAAAAAAACAAGGATAAAGAAAAACAACCGACGGTGGTGATTCCCTATATTCACCGGCTTTCGCACAACCTGAAGAAAGTGGCCAGCAGATATAAGATCAACGTGGTGCTTTCTGCTCCCTGCAAGCTGTCGCGCGTTTGCACTTTCAACAGAGTAAGAAAGGTTAAGCAGTGCAAAAAGAAACACCAAATTCGCGCCACTGAATGCACGGCTGATGTTGTGTATGTTGTTCCTCTAAGCTGCGGCAAGGAATATATCAATCAAGGCGGAAAGCTGGGCTAGTTGGTTTGACATAGTTAATTAAAAGACTAGCGCATAAAACTAGGACAAAGACAGAGAAGGAGACAGGACGAGCGCTATCGGCCAGACAGGTCAGTGCCAGAATATATCGGCCAGACAGGTCAGTGCTACAATGAAAGAGTGAGGCAGCACAAGATTGCTGTAAAAAATGGCTATGGCAGCCACATGGCCACTCACTGCAAAAGCTGCAAATGCCGTCCTGGTTTTGAGAACACCAAATTCATTGCAAGATCAAAAGACAGATTAGAGCGTGAAATAATAGAAGCCTATTACATCAAACAGAGGGGCGATATCTGCATAAGCAAGCCATCTGTGTCATTGTCAGAAGAAGAGATTAGGTTTCTGAGTGGGTCTCTTGCAGCATTATAATCATTCCTTTGGTCCGTTTGGCACGTGCATCTTTGTTAAATCACCCCTTGTTTCTGGTTTGTCTGTATCTTTTTGCATGCAGTGTGGTTCTTAAGTGGTTTTTTCTGTGAATAAACTAGTTGGAAGTTGGCGCCAGTCCTGTCCTGTTGTGTGTGTTGTCTTCGTTTTTTAGCGCCAGTACGCCTTTTGCGTAAACATGTCATGCTACAACCAACAAGCTCAAATCAAAGTATTGCTGAAGCCGAGGTACCTCACGTAGCGGGGTAGCTTGGCATTAGCGATAGTCACCACGAAATGTCGTGTGCGGCCCATGCGGCGTGCGGCGACTACGGGGAGATCGGGGTTTCGAGCTTGGAGCTCAGCGAGGATCTCAGCGTCGGTCTCGTGACTGTAGGCTCTATATATGATTCCTCGCACGGAGTCATCGGGGGCTGGGGCGTACGTGGCTACCAGGATGGCGTTGGAGTCAATGGTTAAAGTTCGTATTTTAGCATACAGGAACGCCCGTTCTTTCTCCGGTGTGCTGATGGTGACAGTGTTGTTTGTGGGGTGGACGCGGACTTGGTCGGCGGTGATTGCAAGGCGGCCGTCGATCTTGGCGGCGTTGTAGATGGCCATCGCCAATTTGGCCGGGCCGACTGCGTTGAGGTCGACGGTGCCTTGCGGTCGGAAGACGATTTTGTAGTCCTCTGTAGGCAGGCGAGGAAGTGGTCGTCTTTTAGTTGGCGGTGGTCGACGCCCGCGGGGTCGTTGGTCTGACAGGCCAGTGGTGGCTACGGGCGTTTGGGTGGTGGCGGGGGTATGTAGCGGCGTTGCATTTCGAGTGCCGTCCAAGTGCCATCGGCCAGCTCCGCGGCGGTAACATCCGTGCCGGTGACTGTGTACTGCATCTTTAAATGCAGGGAAGCGCCGTCGAGGCGAAGCGGGCGTCGCCGCCGCAGGTGGGAGCAGAGCACGCACTAGGCGTGCTGAGCCGTTAGGCCTAGCTCCCGCGGTCGGGCGTGGCCGCAAATCGGCCGTAAAATTGAAGGCACTCGCCTGAAAGTGGTTAAAAGTCCCACAGGTGACGCCGTATCGGTGGCGGGTCGTCCTGTGAAAAATTGGTGGCTGTAAATAGCCGGAAACTGGTGAAATCGCCGGAAAATCGCAGACCGCATATAAGATGCGTCCGCTCGCTCCGAGCGCAGTCGGCGTTTTCGATCTTGGGGTCCGAGCTGACCAGCACGGCCTCCCACCGCTCGGGAGAAGGGAGCTGTATCAACTCCGCCGGAGGCGGATCATCTGCGCAATTCCACAGAATGTGGTCGTAGGTGGCCCTTTCACCACATTTATGGCAGTTTGGATCGTACTGGCCAGGGTACATGAGGGCAAGCAGTGCCGGATTGAGAAGGGAGCGTGTTTGCAGTCGGCGCCAGGTAACTTCCTGCGCTTTTGTTAACGATTTGTGGGGAAGGGGATATGCGCGCCTCTCCAGCCTAAAGTGATGGGTGATGTCATGAAATGAGATTAACCCGTCCCTCATGAAATTCGGGTCGGAGGGCGCGCTCACTGCCTGGTCGACGAAACCTCGGGCTTGCGCGTGAGCCGCCTCGTTCCCCGGATTAGACGAGTGGGCCGGGACCCAGATCAATTCAACTTCTCTAATCGGAAGGCGGGTGTTTTGAAGGATGCGGAGTGAGGTAGATGTGATACGGCCCCTCGAGAAATTGCGAATGGCTGTTTTGGAGTCGCTGAATATAATATCAGCACGCGTGTTCGCTATAGCTAAGGCTATTGCCGCTTCCTCCGCCGTCTCGGAGGAGGTGGGTTCTATCAACGCGGCCGCCAACGGGGCGCCGGTACCGTTCACCGCGACCACTGCAAACGCTTTTCTCGGGGTTTGTCGGTATTCCGCTGCGTCCACGTACGCCACGTTGTCGTGTCGGCTGTATTTGGTGTGTAGTGCGCGAGCCCTCACTGTGCATCGGCCTTCGTGGTGCGTGGGGTGCATGTTCTTGGATAGGGGTTTGATCAAAAGAGCTTTCTTGATGTGCGTGGGTAACTGCGTTTTCGACTCTCTCTCTGGGAGCTATTCGCACATCTTTAGTCTGTATAGGAGGGCCCTTCCCGCGCTCGTACGAGTGAGTTGTCCGAGCTGTGAAACGAGGTGCGCCTCGCACAGCTCCGAGAGAGTGTTGTAAACCCCAAGGGCCAGCAACCTCTCCGTGGACGTACTGTGCGGGAGCCCAAGGGCCGCCTTGTAGGCCTGCCGGATTGTAGCTTCGACCTTGTTTCTTTCCGCCAACTGCAGTTGCAGGTAAGGGAGGGAGTAGACGATCCTGCTCAGCACGAAAGCCTGCACAAGTCGACATAGATCTTTCTCTTTCATACCTCGTTTTTTGCTGGAGATCAGTCTGATTAGCCGCACAGTCTGATTGACCGTGGCAGTGAGTCTGTTGATTGTTTCGGTGTTTTTGCGATTGTTCTGTATGTACATGCCGAATATGCGTATGGTTTGGACCTCCTTGACCGGAAGTCCTTGCACATACACATTCAGAGGGGTCGGTGGGGTCAGGTTTGCGTTTCTACCGCGTGGTTTGGTTCTAAGAACCAGCAGTTCCGATTTCGAGTGCGAGCATTCAAGACCCGCTCTCGACGCGTAAGTTTCAATTATGTCAACTGCCTGCTGCAGGGTATCCTCTATTTGGCCGTCATTCCCAGTGGTTACCCACAGGGCGATGTCGTCCGCGTATAGGGTGTGCTGCAGCCCCGGCAAGGCGGCAAGTTTGGGCGGTAGTGTAATAAGTGCAAGGTTAAAGAGGAAAGGCGGAAGCACCGAGCCTTAATTGTGGCGTGCCTCGGCTGCCAAGAGGAATGGGCTCCGATTTGAGGCCACCTAGCACAAGCTCTGCGGTCCGCTCGGATAGGAATGATCGGACGTAATTGAATGTCCGTTCTCCCGGGTCTATTTTAGAGAGGTTCGTGAGGATGGCCTCATGCGAAACGTTCTCGAAGGCCTTGTTCAGGTCTAGCCCGAGCACTGCCTTCGTCCCAGTTCCGCGTGGAGGGTCGAGCACCTCCTTCTTAAGCTGCAGCATCACGTCCTGCGTGGATAAGCTAGCCCTAAAGCCAAACATTGTGGGAGGAAGTAGGTCGCGATCTTCCGCGTAATTTTGCAGTCGGTTAAGGATGACATGCTCCATAAGTTTTCCGATGCAAGACGTGAGGGAGATGGGCCGATTCTCGATCGAGAGTTTCTTTCCCGGTTTTGGGGATGAAGGTCACCCGTGCATGCCTCCATTCCTGGGGGATCTCGCCTTCCCTCCAGTACGTGTTCATTAGGTCTGTCAGAGCCGCGACAGACTTGGGGTCCAGGTTTCTGAGCGTCTTGTTCGACACTCCGTCCGGTCCCGCTGCGGAGGTGGTACGGAGCTGACCCACAGCAAACCAGACCTCGGCGTCCACTATGTCTGCGTCCAGGGTCTCATTGGGGAGGCCCTCGTATGCGGGTAGGGGGTCCGTATGCGACGTGTTCAGGTAGCGTTTTTGCAGTTCGGCGAGTAGCTCTTTGTCTGTACCCTGTTACTGGTGAATTAGTTTCGTGAGTTGGTCTCGTTGTGTGGATTTTGTGTGTGTTGGGTCGAGCAGGTGGCGGAGCAAGAGCCATATCTTTTTGCATCCCATCTTCCCATTCATATTATCACAAATTTGGCCCCATTGTTGTTCTTGTAGTTGTAATGTGTACTTTTCGATTTGGCGCTCGAGTTGCGCAATACGCTTGCGTAAGTTTCTGTTGTGTCTCTGTTTCTTCCAGCGATTCAGCAGGCTGGCGTGCGCTTCCCACATGTGTAGGAGTTTAGAGTCAGTCGTTTGATGCGGCTACTCAATAGGCGTCTCGACCGTAGTGGTCTTGACATCGTCTTTGAGTGCAGCGATCCACTCCCTTAGGTTGTTGATCTGGCCGGGGGCAGTCTGCTCTCGTAAGCGCCTGAACCTATCCCAGTCGGTAATGCGAGTGCGCATGAGGTGCAGTTTGTGCAGTTTCGTGTCAAATGTCGTGTATTTCGTGTATGTCGTGTCGTGTCAAATGTCGTGTCAAATGCGTATATTTCGTGTTCGACCAGCGGGCGTCGTGAATGTTTTTGGATAGTGTGAGATCCGGTGAGGTATCTACGCTAACGCTATTTCCGACCCGCGTGTTTTCATGGGGATCGTTAAGAAGTGTGAGGCCCAGGTTTTGGATCGTTTGCCACAGCTTGGTGCCCTTGGGGTTGTTTTTGCGATAGCCCCAAGCCGAATGTTGGGCGTTAAAGTCGCCTACCACAAGGAGTTGTGTTCTGGCGGCCAGGCGCGTGGCTTTAAGCAGTAGGTCTAGAATTCCTGACCCTCTGTCTTTTGGGGAACTGTATAAGTTCAGGATAAAGAGATTGGCGTCTCCCTTTTTTCTTTGGCACAATTTCAAGTAACGTGTATTGTTCGTTACAACTCTCTATAGTGTGTTGTATAGCCGTAATGTTGCGTTGCACAAAGGTAGCGGTAAACGGGGTCGTCGTCATCGTCACTGAGTTTGAGGGTGGAATGAATGCTTTATAGCCTGGTAATTTCGCCGGGCCGCTAGCTTCTTGAAGGGCTATCGCGTCCGGTTGTCTACCTAGGTTTTGGATGTGAAACTGCAGGTTTCTCCGTTTGTTGCGGAACCCCCTGCAGTTCCATTGCCATACCTCAATTTGTTGGCGAGGGGCCATGGTGGGATATTGAAGGGATGATTACGGGCAAGGTCGCGCCTGGTGGCATAACGTTACGGCTTGCCTCCAAGGCCGCGAGGCGCTCTACTACTTGATGGAAAAAGGCAGCGATGTTTGTACCCAGGTGGGCTACTTCCCTCGTAAAATTGTTAACTTTTTCCTCGACACCGCTAAATTTGTTCTCGAGGGCATTCACTTCGGCTGTTATCTTGTCTGAAGCCTTAGGTTTGATTGTCGGTTGCGGGTTGTCCTCTTTGGACGCTTCCGCAGCGCGTTTCGAACCGGAGCCCTCGTCTGAAGGAGCCGGCCTTTTGAGGTTAATGCTGCTATCCGTCTCCATCGCATTACTGGTGGAAGGTGTAGCGCTGAGCGCGTAAGAGGGGGGCGTGCGAGATGCGTTCGGCATGGCTGTTGCGGGGGGGGGGGGGGGGCTGTAGCGATTTAAACAGCCTTTTCATTTCAGCCATCTCTCGCTGCATTTGCGCAATGGTTTCGTCTCTGGACTGTATTTTAGCTAGGAGCTCCTTCTCGCGCGCGGTGTAGTTTTGGGAGGCCGTATCCGGCCAGCTCACCTGCTTTGTCGAACAGCTTCCACTCCTGCTCCTGCTCGCACTCCTCCGTCTGTCCTTGCTCCCCTGCCTCGAACTGGCACCCTGGCTCGACGACAGTGGTGGCAAGGAGGTGGATCTGTCGCGGGAATTGCTGCCCCGACGCTGGCTGGACGATCGGTTGTAGGCCTTGTCTCTGGAACGCGACTTGTGTCCGGACTGCTGGTCGCTTTCTTCATTCCGCTTCTTTTGTTGTTCGTTGTGTCTGGGGCGGCGATCGACGAAGCGATGCTTGCAGTTCCTGCTGCCGGTGCTATGGGCGCCTTTGCACACAATGCACTTTGGCGTGCAGGTGTGTTCTTCCCCCTCGGCTGGGGGAGGGTGTTCTTCGCCGCATCTGCGGCACAGCTGGGTCCTGGGTCTGTAGCAGACGTCCGCCCGATGACCGACTCTTCTGCAGTTGAAACAGGTTTCGACCTGCTCCCTGTACGGGTGCACACGGAAAGGACTCTCGCAATAGTAGATGGTGTCTGGAGCCTTCCTGCCGGCCAAAGTCACCAGGATAGACATTGATTGTCCGAGGCGGCGAGCATCCACCACCGGAATCCCGTGGTTTCGCTTCAGGAATCCCTGTCGGACCTCATCAGGTGTCCCGCCATCGTATGCATAATAAATGACGCCTCGCGTGGAGTCGTCCGGCGCCGACACGTACGATGACACTTCGTACTCTTTGTCGCCCATCTTGAGCAGTCTCAGATTGCTGTACACCGAAGCCCTGAGCTTGTTCGGTGTGCTAATGGTGAATGTGTTGTTAATGGTGTTAACACGAAGGCTGTCTTCATTCACCACCTCTTGAAGCGGTAGGTCGAACGCTACGCAGGTAGCTCTGAGAATGTGGCGCGGCGCGACGGCGCGCAAGTCCATGCCTCGCGGCCTGACGACGACTTTGTAGTCGTTTGCTGGTAGTCGAGGCAGCGGTGCCTGCCTACGTCGGGCGGGTGGTTTTTTCCGAAGAGCGGAGTTGGACTTTACTTCGTTACGAGGAACGCTGGAAGCGGTGCCGTGTTCCTTCCCCGGCGTCGCCGGTGCGTTCGTCGGGTCTGCGTTCCCTTGAATGGCGTTCTTCGCTCCGGGGCGCCGGTAACGTTCTTGCAGGTTGAGAACGGTCTTCCATCCTCCTTCGGCAAGCTGAGCCGGAGTAATGTCTTCGCCTTCTACGGCGTATTCCATGATGCGATCGTTATGGGTGGTCCGCGTGGCGAGCGGGTCCCAGCGGCGCGGCACCAGCGTTCGGCCTAGCGTTAGGCCAAACGCGGTTCACCAAGTGTTGACACTTAAAGTCCCGAAAAATGGGCAAGCAGTGGTCGTACCTGGCGAAATCCGGTATCGGCTGGCATGGAGCACCTTTCCGAATCCTTCGCACAATTCACGGGAACAGAAGTCAATGAAATTTGCCAAAAAATGGACACGAGGCCAGAGGCCATGCGGAGCACGTCCGCACTGCTCGGAACCTCAGGTGGAATGTCTAAAAGCCATGAGGAGCTTTTCCAATGTCGAACTTTGGAAATGGTCTGGATCATTACGCGCGCCCCTGCGTTAGTGATTCATTTGACACCACCTATCCACGTTGCATAGCTCCACGCAGCGTGATTTTCGCAGGAATTCGCGGCAGCGATGACGGCCTCAACCAAAAATGTCTCAAACTATGTTTTACAGACGTCCTTGCTTGCATTCTCAAGTATTATCCACGTAGATATCGAGTATTCAAGCGACAGGTGCGTTAATGTGCCTAGGCACAGTAACGCCCGATTTCGGTTTAGAACCCTGCTTGAAAAATACGTTCAGCAATGCGCGCAACATGAAAGCTAGACCTTAATCGCAAGCAGCATGACCAGCAGGAGCTTCAACAGCAAGTACCACACCTTTGGTGTCGAGTTCGTGAGCGAAGGAGTGCAACTGTAACAAAACAAATGCGTCTAGCGATGCGTTCAACATGAAAGATAGACCTGCACCGCGAGCAGCATGAGCATAGTAGGCGAGTACCGCCCCTTTAGTGTCGAGTTCGTGAGCCCAGTAGTCCAGCTGCAGCAACACAAATACGGCAAGCAATGCGCGCAACATCAAGCCTGGACCTGCATAGCGAGCAACGTAAACGGCGGGGCTCAAACAACATGCGAACGAGCCCGACTGAAACCAATCCTACACGTCGCGCAATGCGAGCAACATTAAACCTGCACTTCAGCACGGCTTTCGTACCCGCTAGCGAACGAGTCTATTTAAAATCATGCCAAACGACATTTAGTGCGAAGAAAGACTGCAACCGCTGGCGCTTCACACCAAATCATCCGAAGACAACTGAAAAACGACCTCTTATCTCACAAAGACGCGGATCCACAACATTATTGAAGTTTGCCCGGCCGATCCGGTGCTGCCAAATCTTTCGGCGAGCCGCGTTGCTTTTGCTGGAAGGAATTACCAAAAATCTTTGGCCACTGCCACCTCGGTTGTTGCATCTATACGCGCAACAGAAGCTCGGCATCGCCACAACACGTAGACGCTATCAAAGATGCAAAAAGCTGTTTCACCTTTTCGATAGATTGAGGCAAGGAAATCGAGGAACACATGTATGCGCTATCACAGAATTTTTTTTTTATTTTTCACACGTATTCCTTTTAACAAAGACTCCACTAACAGTTCTTGACAGTCATGAAGGAAGCTTTGTGGTCGGAGAAATAGACTGATATATGTTCGACTTGGTACACCAATGCTTGATTCTCAGAGATCTATACAAGTGCCTCGCGAGGTTGTCACAGCCGTGGGACGCGTTACGAGCGAGAGGAACGGGATGTTCTCCCGCATAAGTGTTAGGAAATTGCTGTTTGTCTTTATGTCAACATTAAAGTCCCCCACTACTAACATCGGTGTGGATCGATGGACGGTTAATGCGAGTTGCAGGAAGTGCACGACGTCTTTCGTGAGTGCGGTAGGGGCGAAGTAGGCAGCTACTACCAGCAAGCCGTTGGGCAACTTTGCGGCGCACAGTTCGCCAACTTCATGTGACGTGCCAAACATTTCGACTGGTATTGCAGAGAGACCTGTGCGCAAGTAGATAGCGACTCCCGCCGCTCTGTTGTGGTCTCTGCGAGCACCACAGCAGTATAGGAAATCTATGATTTCGAGAGGCTCTTCGGGATCCATCCAGGTTTCAGCAAAGCAAAGTACAGAGGAATGGCGCAGAATGCGATCGTGGTGTACGTCCTTGGCATGTGCGGCAAGGGAGCGTACGTTAAGAGCGGAGATCAACAAGTAGTGCGGCTGTTCAGTCATGCTTTCATGCAAGGCGTAATTGTCCGCGTTTCAGATTGTTCCGAATTGTCGTGACGTCACCGCGCGCGAATTTTGACGGGTGTCCACCGAAATATGTGAGACAGTTACTGCGCAACTTCCTTTCCTCAAATACAATTTTCGACTAGTGTCTACTCAGATATGTGAGACAGTTAATGCGTAATTTCCTTCCCTCAAATACAATTTTCATTTTCTTCATTACGGCCCCTCTTTCTTCTTTCACTCACATTTCCTCCCTTCCTGTACGGTGCGGCTCAGGTGTCCACCGAGATGACAGAGAATTACAGCCCCATTTCCTTTCCTCAAAAAGCGTTGCGTTCAAAGGGCAACGCATCGCGCCGAACGGGTGGGGGCGTTCCTTGGACTCCGTGGCAGCGCTACAACACGCTGTCGCGTTCCACTTCTAAAGGCGAAGCTTAAGCGTCATTAATTGGCAGTTAATTAATGCAGCAACAAAATGTGCAGTGAACAATCACGTAGCAGAATGCAGCACTCAGGCTTTCGCCTTTCAGCACTTTAGCCGCTAAAGTTCCTCGTAATTTTTTCGCAGTGGCGAACGGCACCGGCAATTTCGGCTCGGGCGGTGCACATGTACAGATCCGCCGCCACCGATCTGGCTGTCTGATTGCCACCGCAGAGGGCGAACGGCAGCGGCAATTTCGGCTCGGGCGGTGCACATATACAGATCCGCCGCCACCGATCTGGCTCTCTGATTGCCACCGCACAGGGGTTGCATTGGAGGAGTTTGTGGAGCCGTGAATGCGCTGCAGACTTAAAGGATTAAAAAATCGTCGTGAGGTGCGAAGCGGCGGGTGCAATACAGAGTTTCTTAGCTGTGGGAAGGTGTAGTACAATTTGTGAAACAAACAGAGCTGTGAAATTTTACGCCGGAGTGCCAGGGGTTGCAGATCAAGGGATGCCTTGATAAGAGTTACACTGTGTTGTCTGCCGTACTGCGATGTGATAAAACGGGCCGCAGTCGATTTTGGATGGCTTCAAGCTGATCGATTAGATATTTTTGATGGGGATTCCAGATCGCCGAGGCATATTCGAGTTTGGAACGGATGAATGTTACGTAGGCGAGCTGTCGGACAGAATGGGGTGAAAAAGCAAGGGATCGTCTGATAAACCCAAGCATTTTGGAAGCGTCTGTACAAATTTTTGCAATGTGCTCACACCAGGTTAGTTTGTTGTTTATGATGATTCCAAGATACCTGTATGATTCTGTTTCGGAGAGTGGTGTGGAACTTAATGAATACTGATAGCTGAGGTTATTTCGCTTTCTCGATACATACATGAATTTGCATTTCGAAATGTTCAGTTGCATGAGCCATAATGTACACCAGGTTTCTATGAGGTTTAAGTCGCGTTGAAGCAGAGTCTGATCATCGGGAGTAGATATGCGGCGGTAGAGGACACAATCGTCTGCGAAGAGGCGGATACGAGATGATACGGCATTGGGAAGATCATTTATAAATATGAGAAAAAGGAGTGGTCCTAGCACCGATCCCTGAGGGACACCAGAGAGGACTGTGGTATTTGACGATCTATGGTTGCCTATTGTATGTTGTGAGCGGTCGCGGAGAAAGCAGTCGATCCATAACAGGATTAAAGGGTCGATGTGGAGGCAGGAGAGTTTTGTCATTAAACGCCGGTGTGGAACGCGATCGAAGGCTTTGGAGAAATCCAGGTAAATGATGTCGGTTTGAAAAGAAGAATCTAAGTTTAAGTGAAGGTCTGTAGTGAATTCGAAGAGCTG
The DNA here is from genome assembly GCF_055824585.1 of Amblyomma mixtum. Lineage (NCBI taxonomy): Eukaryota > Metazoa > Arthropoda > Arachnida > Ixodida > Ixodidae > Amblyomma > Amblyomma mixtum. The sequence continues at coordinate 16,289,681 of NC_143015.1, forward strand.
GGACTCGCAAGAATGGCCTGACCTAAAACCGTGCTTTTTTTCATAAAAGAAAGCGTTATTGTCGAGGTGCGATGCGATCTGCGAACATAATATGTGCTCCAGTAGCTTGCATGGAATGGATATTAATGAAATTGGGCGGTAATTCGAAGGGTCGGATCGGTTGCCTGCCTTAAATACTGGAGTTACTTTACTAGTTTTCCAGTCATTTGGTATTTCACCTTTGAAACCGACTGCTGAAAAATAATTTGCAAAATACGGCTAGAAATGCTCACAGTTCTCTTTAATATTTTTGCAGTTATGTTGTCTGGCCCAGGGGCGCTTGACACTTTAAGGTTGTCGATGAGTTTAGTGATGCTCTCATGGGTTATATAAAAGCTGGTGGCATTTGGGAAAAACTAGTGGCAGGTATTGAGGGAATATGGAGAGCAGGTTCATGCGTGAATACGGAGGAAAAATATGAATTCATGACATTTGTCCGCTCATTCTCAGGGACATGTAAGCCGTCTTGGTTAATCAACGAAATGTTTTGAGTACGGTTTTTGCAGTGGGCATGTCAGCAGCAGACACGGCAACATGCTAACCAATCCCTTTTGCTTTGCACTTCAGGTCTTTCTCGGAGCCGTGCTAGCGCCGCGTGAGTGGTATCAAGCGACACGTGCGAACCATGTTCAAGGATTCGATGCCGCATCGGCAGTACTGCTTTCCTACGGAGTCATCACTGAACCAGACCAACCTTGGCTATCAGCTTCCACACCTTTGACGACATCGGGGACGTCATGTCACGTGGCTCATCCATCGACTATAAATCTACCACCGGAGCTTTTCTTCGCCAGTGGGCATGTCAGCAGCAGACACGGCAACATGCTAAGCAATCCCTTTTGCTTTGCACTTCAGGTCTTTCTCGGAGCCCTGCTAGCGCCGCGTGAGTGGTATCAAGCGACACGTGCGAACCATGTTCAAGGATTCGATGCCGCATCGGCAGTACTGCTTTCCTACGGAGTCATCACTGAACCAGACCAACCTTGGCTATCAGCTTCCACACCTTTGACGACATCGGGGACGTCATGTCACGTGGCTCATCCATCGACTATAAATCTACCACCGGAGCTTTTCTTCGCCAGTGGGCATGTCAGCAGCAGACACGGCAACATGCTAAGCAATCCCTTTTGCTTTGCACTTCAGGTCTTTCTCGGAGCCCTGCTAGCGCCGCGTGAGTGGTATCAAGCGACACGTGCGAACCATGTTCAAGGATTCGATGCCGCATCGGCAGTACTGCTTTCCTACGGAGTCATCACTGAACCAGACCAACCTTGGCTATCAGCTTCCACACCTTTGACGACATCGGGGACGTCATGTCACGTGGCTCATCCATCGACTATAAATCTACCACCGGAGCTTTTCTTCGCCAGTGGGCATGTCAGCAGCAGACACGGCAACATGCAAAGCAATCCCTTTTGCTTTGCACTTCAGGTCTTTCTCGGAGCCCTGCTAGCGCCGCGTGAGTGGTATCAAGCGACACGTGCGAACCATGTTCAAGGATTCGATGCCGCATCGGCAGTACTGCTTTCCTACGGAGTCATCACTGAACCAGACCAACCTTTGCTATCAGCTTCCACACCTTTGACGACATCGGGGACGTCATGTCACGTGGCTCATCCATCGACTATAAATCTACCACCGGAGCTTTTCTTCGCCAGTGGGCATGTCAGCAGCAGACACGGCAACATGCTAAGCAATCCCTTTTGCTTTGCACTTCAGGTCTTTCTCGGAGCCCTGCTAGCGCCGCGTGAGTGGTATCAAGCGACACGTGCGAACCATGTTCAAGGATTCGATGCCGCATCGGCAGTACTGCTTTCCTACGGAGTCATCACTGAACCAGACCAACCTTGGCTATCAGCTTCCACACCTTTGACGACATCGGGGACGTCATGTCACGTGGCTCATCCATCGACTTAAAATCTACCACCATAGCTTTTCTTCGCCAGTGGGCATGTCAGCAGCAGACACGGCAACATGCTAACCAATCCCTTTTGCTTTGCACTTCAGGTCTTTCTCGGAGCCCTGCTAGCGCCGCGTGAGTGGTATCAAGCGACACGTGCGAACCATGTTCAAGGATTCGATGCCGCATCGGCAGTACTGCTTTCCTACGGAGTCATCACTGAACCAGACCAACCTTGGCTATCAGCTTCCACACCTTTGACGACATCGGGGACGTCATGTCACGTGGCTCATCCATCGACTATAAATCTACCACCGGAGCTTTTCTTCGCCAGTGGGCATGTCAGCAGCAGACACGGCAACATGCTAAGCAATCCCTTTTGCTTTGCACTTCAGGTCTTTCTCGGAGCCGTGCTAGCGCCGCGTGAGTGGTATCAAGCGACACGTGCGAACCATGTTCAAGGATTCGATGCCGTATCAGCAGTACTGCTTTCCGACGGAGTCATCACTGAACCAGACCAACCTTGGCTATCAGCTTCCACACCTTTGACGACATCGGGGACGTCATGTCACGTGGCTCATCCATCGACTATAAATCTACCACCGGAGCATTTCTTCGCCAGTGGGCATGTCAGCAGCAGACACGGCAACATGCTAAGCAATCCCTTTTGCTTTGCACTTCAGGTTGGTAATCTCAGATATGAACATTGTTATCGAAGTGACGATCGTTTTTTAGTGCTGCTGCCCTGCCCACTGAGCGTTGAGTGCTTTCTGTCTTGTGTTATTACATTATCGAAAGATCTGTTGTCTTGTGGCGATATTGAAGCAAATCCTGGTCCAACTGAAAAAGAGATGCTATCAGAGTTACTAGCCGGCCAGGGTAGATTACTTCAACAATGGAGGGCCTACAGGCATCACAGAACAAGATAGAAGACAAGCTTTCCTCTTTAACTGAGCGGATTGACGGTATTGAGAGACAGTTATCCGGCCTAAATGTCTTAGCCACGAAGGTGAAAGATATGGAATCTACCATATCAGAACTTCAGGGGCAGCTTACTTTAGTTAGAAACCAGATGAATGACCTAGAAAACAGAGGTAGAAGAAATAACCTTATCATTTACGGTATAGAGGAGGACAGCATTGAGTCTAACCATGAACTGGAAGAGAAAGTAACAAACGGCGTTTTTTCAGGAAAAGCTGGGTTTAACGGTAAGTGGCGTCGAAAGATGCCATAGAATGGGTAAAAAGGAAGCAAGCGACCTGTCATTTTAAAGCTCCTCGATTTTCGTGAAAAAATGTCCATATTACAATCATATCATAAGCTCAAAGACTCCGGCATATCAATAGCTGAGGATTATTCAGAACGAGTTCTAGAAATACGTAAACAATTATGGAAAAGCTGTAAAGAAGAGAGAGACGAAGGAGCCAAAGCAAAGTTATTATTCGATAAACTAAGCGTTGATAACGTCCTATTTGGTTGGGACGAAGCGAAAGGTTCTCGCTTCAGGCTTAAAAAGAAATCAAACTGACTTCTCACCAATAAACCTCGGACCCTGAAAATATTAAATGTTAATTGCAGGAGTGTTCTAAACAAGACTGCTGAGTTGGAGGCTCTTTTGCTTTTGCACGATCCAGAAATTGCGGTTTTGACTGAGACTTGGCTTAACGACACAGTATTTGACAGTGAGTTTGTACCCATTGGCTACAGTTCGTACAGAAAAGGCCGTGATGGTAGAGGTGGAGGCGTTAGCATACTCTTTAAGTCAACCTTGCGAATTTTCCCAATGTCTGATATACCCAATGTAGAGTGTATTTTTTGTAAAGCATACTATGGAAATGTTAGATATGTTATTGCAGCAATGTATAGGCCCCCTAGTTCTACCGTTATCGTATTATATCGTCAGGTGATTTTAATTTACCTAATATAGACTGGTCGACGTTCTCACTTGAAAAACATGACGCTCTAGGTGAAGCAATGTTAGACATTGCTTTTTCCTTTGATTTATTGCAAATTGTGGAACAAATCACAAGAATTCAGGGCAGTTCTCAGTCAGTCCTTGACCTATTTTTTGTCAGCGGATCAATAGGCGCAGATAAAAATTACGAAATAGTACCTGGAATTTCGGACCACGAAGCTGTCCTACTCACCATTGCTGATGCCGTCTTGGATAGCAAGCCTAAATATCCATCTTACCTAAACTTTTCTCGAGCCGATGATGTATCAATCATTGACATACTTTCGCTTAACTTCGATGCCTTTTCAGATAGCACGGATGATGTGCATTCGCTTTGGTGCAGGTTTAAAAAATTAGTAAAAGAGTGCATTGACCGTTTTGTCCCGCTGATAACTAAAAATAAAAACGGCAGGAACCCCTGGATCTCCCGTGAGACGTTACGACTCCAAAGGCAATTGAAGCGTCTTAAGAAAAGATTAAAAATCCATGCTGCACAGGCGGTCAAAAAAAAAGATTGACGAAATTTCCTCCCGCCTTAAAAATCAAGTATATGCCGATAAACAACGCTACTATGGTGAATCACTGCCCAGTTTCATAACTACAGCTCCAGAAAAGTTTTGGCGTTCTATTTCTCCGACTTCCAAGGAATGTGATGTATTTCATGTTGATGGTAAAGATGTGTGCGATGGCAAGGAAATAGCAAATGCATTTATTTGTTTTTTTGTTTGTTTTGTTTATGGGGTTTAACGTCCCAAAGCGACTGAGGCTATGAGAGACGCCGTAGTGAAGGGCTCCGGAAATTTCGACCACCTGGGGTTCTTTAACGTGCACTGACATCGCACAGTACACGGACCTCTAGAATTTCTCCTCCAAAGAAACTCCAGCCGCCGCGGCCGGGATCGAACCCGCAAATGCATTTAATAAACATTTTAAGTCCGTCTTTACTAAAGATAATGGCGTAATGCTGTCTTTCGAATTACCTACGTCACCTATACCCGATGTTAAAATAAGTGAAACAGGAATACTAAACATGCTTTTAAATTTGGACATTAAAAAGTCTTGCGGTCCGGACAACATTCCAAACACATTTTTAAAGCGGTATGCAGAATGGACCTCAAAATACCTGCACGTTCTGTTCACGAGATCATTGTGCGAGGGACAAGTGCCGAGCGACTGGAGGACTGCCAGAGTGAAGCCACTACATAAGGCAGGAAAAAAGCAGTGCATTCAAAATTACCGCCCAATTTCTTTAACATCTACGGTATGTAAACTTTTGGAACACATAATTCATAATCATATCTCAGAATTCTTGGAGAAATATAATATACTTACGAAGCATCAACATGGTTTCCGAAAAGCCTACTCTACAAATACCCAATTGGTTCTAACAGTGCATGACTTTGCTAAAGCAATTAACAATGGGAAACAAATAGACGCTGTTTTTATGGATTTTTCAAAGGCTTTCGACAAGGTGTCTCATAAAAAGTTACTTCATAAATTAGGCGCAATACTGAAAAATTCTCAACTAATTAACTGGCTTGCGGCTTATCTTGAGAACAGAGAACAATTTGTTGTTTTTAACGACCACCATTCAGAACGACTTTCAGTTGGCTCTGGCGTCCCGCAGGGCTCGGTGCTTGGGCCTCTTTTGTTTCTTTTCTTTATTAATGATGTACTGCATGGTATTCCCGTTAAGGTTAAACTTTATGCTGACGACTGTGTATTGTACTCGGAAATAGAGAACGCCGCTGATCAGGAACTGCTGAACAATGCCTTAGGACAAGTTGTTGCCTGGTGCAAAGCTTGGCAAATGTCAATTAATTTTCAAAAAACTGTTTTTATGACCATTACACGCAAGAAGCACAAGCTTAAATATCCATATGCTACTAACGGCATATTTCTCTCCGAAGTAACACACTACAAGTATCTAGGACTCTGGATCACTAATGATCTCACTTGGACTAAGCACCTTGAATATGTAGTAGCTAATGCTAACCGCAAATTATTCTTCTTGAGGAGGGCTTTGAGACTTTCCACCCCTTCTGTCCGTCTGCTCGCATACAAAAGTGTAATCCTGCCGATACTAGACTATGCATGTGTTATTTGGGACTCTTTCACCAAGACTAACATCACCAAGATGGAAATGGTGCAAAGAAAAGCAGTTCGCTTCGTATATAATAGCTTTGGACGTACATCAGTAACCGAACTACTAATCAAAGCAAACCTGCTACCATTAACGCAAAGAAACCGTGTATCACGACTAAAATTCCTCTTTCAACTTATTAACGGTCATTATAAAACCGACCTCACGGGAATAATTAGTTTTTCATCTGGGTATTCTACAAGGCAGAGAGACAGTCGCACAATAACCGCCTTTAGCACCCATAATAACTGTTTTAAGTATTCTTTCTTTCCCCGAACAGTAACTGAATGGAATCTACTAACCAATGATCAAATTTCAAAATCATCACTGTCGGCATTTGTTTTAGGTATTGTTAAGAAACGTGTTGTCTTTAACTGTTTATACGCTCCATGGATCTAATTTGTATTATATGCTTTGTCTGTGTTATTCTTTTCATTATGTATTTATTGTATCCCACCCTGCTAAAATCCCCAGAGGGGATTGCAGTATTGATAAATAAATAAATAATAAATAAAAGGAGTGACCAGATTCCAGAATTTTTTCAGGTTGACGCGCATTATGTTTCCAAGATCTTCGTGAAAAAATTTCTTTTTAGAACGCCGTAGTAAGGTAATGTATTCATGTAGGCACCTGCCATATATTTCCCATTTTTCAACTGAATTCGTATGCTTGGCCGCACGATAGAGGCGCTTCTTTTTGTTTGCTAACTGTCGTAAGGCATTGTAGGAAAGACGCTCTGCGTAGCCACAGTAAAACAGCGGATCAGGTGTCGCTCACGGTACACAGATGACCGCCACGCCCGTAGCAGGTATCCTCGCGCGATGACACGCGCCGATGCGTCGCTGGAAGTGCTGAAAAATGGTAGATAGTAGCTCCAATTGCTTGTGCGCGTGTCCGCTGCTGCTGCCAAAAGGCTTGTTGATCCTGTAAGTCCTGGCAGCCGAGCAGGGTCGCCTCCCAGTCCTCCCGGGTTGATTGAGGGATGGGGGGGAATAGCCGGGTTGGAGGTGCAGGCCCACACCATGTGATTGGTGTCCGAAGGCACTGCACTACAGTGCGGGCAGCTGCCGTTAAAGAAGGGATCAAAATGTTTTAGTGCTGCCGGGCACAGCAATGTATTGGTGAGAAGGCGGAGAAAGAGCCGCTCATCCGCCTTCTTGAAGCATTTGTACATGGGCGAGGGTAAAGGCAATTACTACAGTGATAGTAGGTTGTAGCATCATTGAAAGTATAGACCGGATTAAAATCGGGTTCCTGATCGGGTAGGGAGGAGAAAACAACCCGGTGAGAGAGTGCGCGGGTGGCTTTCTCTGCTGCCTCGTTTCCTGCCAACCCCTGATGAGCAGGGCCCATATAAGGTAACGGTGTGCGGGGTCCGGATCCCGTATGCAATTTTAGTAGATTCAATAGGCTAGGAAGGGAGTGCAGCCTTGTTAGACGTTCTGACAGGCCCCTCGCGAGTCGGTGATTATGTATATTTAATCGTAATGTGAGGCTGCGAAATCAGTCGCAACCTTTTCTGCTAGTATTGCACTGCTGCTCTCAAGGGGAGGCCGTTAACTGTGTTAACAGCGCCATGTTGACTACCGTAATGAAGCTTTTCGATGAAAAAAACTTCCAGTGACTCCAGGGTAATGAGCCAAAGTACCGTAGGTCGCGAACGCGGCCGCGGCGGCCGGGTTTAGATGGAGGCGAAGTGAAAAAGGCTCCCATGTGCAGTACCGCGTAAGTGCAGGTTAAAGATTCCCAGGTGGTCGAAATTACTCGGGAGACCTCCACTACGGCACCTTTTTCTTCCTTCTTTCTCTCACACCCTCCGTTGTCAATTCTCTTGCGGCGAGGTTCACGTGTAGAGCGGGATGTGAGACGTAATGAGCCATTTCCTTCCCTCAAAAACCAATTTTCATTTTATATTTATCGTGCAAAATCTCCTCCTCGGCCCCTCGTATCGAAGTTCGTGCAATAGCACCGTCCTCCTCTCAACTACGGAAGCCGTATTTGAGAGGAAGGAAGAAAAAAAAGCTGGGCAGAAGACAATCACTGCGGGCGTTTTCAACTACTTTGAGGACTACGTGATCTGTAGTACAGCAGGCGGTCAGAGGCTGACTTAATTGGTGCGATGTGGTCACTATAAATCACCGCTATCAAGTAAAACAGATTTTTATATCCATTGCGATGAAATGTTCGCTTCATTAAAACGAAATTTCACATATACTGATTTGTGTTGGAATTTCGGGGGCAATTCTGATTGCAGGTATCGTGGCCTTTTGACTGCGACGGTACTCTCCAGCGCCTGAGTCGACGCATAGCCACGGCGACGCATCTGTCCCTGGAGTCGGCCGAGGCCTACCAGGTGGCCAACTACGGCCTCGGGGGACACTATACGCCGCACCTGGACGCGAGAAGCTTCAAACAACGTGCAGACCGTATCACCGTCAGTGACGGAACGCGGTTGGCCACCGTTATGGCGTACCTCACGGATGTGCCGGCAGGTGGCGCCACCGCCTTCACTCATCTGGGCATCGGGGTGAAGCCGCGTGTCGGTGACGCCCTCTTCTGGTACGACGTGGAACCGTACGAGGGAAACGAGGCCCCCATACACTTCTCTTTCTGGCACCAGAAAAGGAGGGTAGACGAGCGCACGAAGCACGTGGGGTGCCCCGTACTGTCTGGCTCCAAGTGGATCATGACTAAGTGGATCCGAGAGAGGACCAACGTGGTCGTCAGCTACAACACGCCCGGATGAGCACTGCTATGGGCCGGAGGAAAGAATAATTTAGAACTGTTCGGGGACTATTTTCATTCGTGCATGATCGATAAAGCTTCATTTTTCTTCGCCCCACTTAGGTTGTTGATACTGAATTTCAGTGCGAAACACTGAATGTTGCACAGCAGAAGTTTTGGAGTAGGAAACATTGATGTTGTTTGTAGATGGAACTGGCGTCATCCAGACAGCGCATGCGCGCCCGCGAGATGTCCATTGCTTGGCACACCAAAGCTACACTCCACCTCACGGTTTTCTGTAGCACTGTGGATATTACAGGGACCTGCACCTACCAGAATAAAAAACCTTAAAGATCGTTACGGCGACCCACATTCAGAGAATGCGAAAGGATTTTTGTTGTGTTTTTATTGATATTTATTTCCAAACAAAACCAGTTTACACGGATACAGTACGCACAATGGCACTGGACCCATAGCCAAGGACTAGTTTCAGGTCAACCGCAATACTGTACATTATAGATGCGGCATGCGAAGACGACTTACTGCGTTTATGAAATAAAAGTGAGATTCTGAACAGTTTAGGGACAAACAAAAATAAGCGCGCACAATACACACATCCTCCCAAAAACAAAAAGAAAAACAGTACGCCATAAGCGCACACATTCCTCAGGAACGCCTTCATTGATGCCTCCTTCACACTGGTCGCCTCTTTTTTCACTTTAGTCTGTTTGCCTCTTTCTTGCCTCTTTTTCTCGCTTTTGACTCCTCTCTTTTTGCTTGCGATTTTGACGTCTACCGCTATTTTCACGTGCTCACACTATATACACTCCGGGACTAATTGGCGTCTAAATGACCTTTTGTCCTGTACCTAATTACTCGAGATTAATCAAATCTCGCATACAACGATATTTTATCATCTTCTGAGACGTGGTTCGTTTTTTCCACCAATTTTTATATCCAGTACTGCTTTCATGTGCTCGCACTGTATAGACGTCCGATACTATTTTGACATCTGAGAAATTTTTACTCTAATTAATTAACTAGCTACTCGATATCGACCAACTTTTGACGTGCATCATCCTCGCATCATTCTCTACCTCATACAATTATTCTTTTTCGCTTAACTCTCAAACGAACTAACAAATCGCTCCGAACACGCTTTGTGCACACCAAATCCTTGACAGCCAAGTAATGCTTTCGTATTAATACATGTCAGCATAAATGTCTACCTTCCCTTCCGTCGTCCCGTGAGTGGTGGCTTCGTTACTGGGAAGCAAAGCACTCCGATGCCCAGCTGTGGCACGACGGGAGACTTGACTCGGTGGACGCCATGTTAGCGAATGGCGCCACATCCTTTCGCAGCCGGCCTCCGCAATACTGTGTTCGTGCAGGCTTCCTTTGCTATCGTTACAGGTGAATTAAACACTTATTATATATTGCAAGGAAAGACAGAACTACCTTTCCAATTACTGTAGTAATTGTATGAAAGATAGTTCAAATATTCCAGAAACGATCTCCTCAACCACTGCCATACTAACCTTCAGTCATTCAGAGACAGCAATCCGGAATTTTGCACGACCCAGAATTCACACGACTGCTTTCAAAATTCTCTATTCAACCTCCCGACCAGATCAATGGAACTCTTATGCTTACCTACTCGTGCGGGCAACCCTAGGAATGAACCAGCCAACAACACAGCTCGAGCACACATCAAACGAGCAGGGCCAGCTACAGACCCAGGCAGTCCGCGCGAACACCTGGTTACTCATAACGAAAGTTTTCTCTCATATAAGGAGCAGCGGATCCAGCATCCACCCCCCCCCCCCCCCCCAAACCCGTGTCCAATCTCCACCAGCTGACCGGGCGCCAGCTACAATCCCGTACCTTTATATCCCCCTCTCACCTTGCCTTGATACGGGCCGGCCTTTTCTCCCCTGAATGAACCATCTGCGGGGCACCCAGAGCAGATTTTCTCCATACCCTCTACATCGGGCCACGGCACTGCTCACGAAATGCCTCGCCACTCACCGTTCCTGCTGTTCCAGGTGCTGCTGCTCACCGGCTATCACCTGCCTGTTTCACCGACTTGCCGACCGGTTCCGCAATCTTGCGGCGCTAGCTGGTTTCTGGACGGCTGCGACTGCTCATCCGATCATCTGTGCGCACCCCTGCCGATTTTGGACACTTTCGACGGTCCGGCCTGGCAACATGCTGCATTATCAGCTGACGAGGACACCTACATAAAGCACTCGAATTTCACCGCCCCCTTGGGCCACGGCACTGCTCACGAAATGCCTCGCCACTCACCGTTCCTGCTGTTCCAGGTGCTGCTGCTCACCGGCTATCACCTGCCTGTTTCACCGACTTGCCGACCGGTTCCGCAATCTTGCGGCGCTAGCTGGTTTCTGGACGGCTGCGACTGCTCATCCGATCATCTGTGCGCACCCCTGCCGATTTTGGACACTTTCGACGGTCCGGCCTGGCAACATGCTGCATTATCAGCTGACGAGGACACCTACATAAAGCACTCGAATTTCACCGCCCCCTTGGGCCACGGCACTGCTCACGAAATGCCTCGCCACTCACCGTTCCTGCTGTTCCAGGTGCTGCTGCTCACCGGCTATCACCTGCCTGTTTCACTGACTTGCCGACCGGTTCCGCAATCTTGCGGCGCTAGCTGGTTTCTGGACGGCTGCGAGTGCTCATCCGATCATCTGTGCGCACCCCTGCCGATTTTGGACACTTTCGACGGTCGGGCCTGGCAACATGCTACATTATCAGCTGACGAGGACACCTACATAAAGCACTCGGATTTCACCGCCCCCTTGGGCCACGGCACTGCTCACGAAATGCCTCGCCACTCACCGTTCCTGCTGTTCCAGGTTGGTTATTACGAGTGTTCTTGTTACCGCGATGATGATGTCTGTCTTGTAGCAGTGTCGTGGCCACCCCATATTCTGAAACGTTTCCGCTCGGCGGCAGTGTACATTTGGCGCATTTTGGTTCTGGGTGGGGACGTTGAAACAAACCCAGGCCCTATGACTAAGGGCCAAGAGGAAAAGCTCGAACTGGTATATGCAACTGTTCAAAGGCTTGAGATGAACCACACGAATATCCTCGAAAGTGTTAACAAGATTCTTACAGTTCATATTGGCTTGCAAAATGAAATGAAGACTTTAAACGATCGTGTGCATGAACTTGAACTTAAAATCGAGTCTATTCCAGTTCTTCAAAGTGACTTACAGTCTTTAGCTACCCGTGTGCAGGAACTGGAACTTAAAAAACAATCAGGGCCTACCACAGTATCTGCCACGAGTTGTACACACGATGTATCCAACATTCAAGTAAAACTTGACGACCTGGAAAATCGTTCCCGCTGGTCTAGCATTCTTTTTTATGGTGTTCAGGACACTGATGAGTCTGAAACTTGGGAAGACTCTGAGCGTCTTGTGAACGAATTCTGTTCTAGCAAACTTGGAATCACGTTGTCTTCCTTAGCGCGTGCTCACCGCATAGGCTGTTTTTCTCAGGAAAAAAAAAAGACCCATTACTGCAAAGCTGTTGAACGAAAAAGAAGTCGAAACGCTTATGAGTAAGGGCTATAAACTCAAAAATACCGATTTCAACATTTCGCGAGATTACTCGAAAACGGTTCGTGAGAAGCGCAGCCAACTGTGAAAGTATGCCAAATCAGTAAAAAAAAGGGGACAAGGTCCGTTTGTCTTTTGATAAACTGCTTATCAATGGTGTCTCGTATTTCTGGGATGATCAAACCAGTAGCGCAGTGCGCGTGTCCCTTGCCTGTCGCATCCCTTCCAGTTCTCGTAAAGTGGCTGGCAAACCACCCGTGCGGCCAAACGCGCAGCGTTGCTCCAATTACGATGTCAGTTTTCTGTACAGTAATATAAGGAGTGTTCTTTCTAAAAACGTAGCTCTTTCTTCTTTAATTGATTCATGCTGCTCCTCGGTCATCGCGCTTACCGAGACTTGGTTAAATGACATGGTTCCTGATGATGTCGTTTTCGCCTGTGACTCCGAATTCAACATATTTCGTTGTGACCGCACGGGCCGTAGAGGTGGCGGTGTCCTTCTGGCTGTCAATAAGTGCTCACTGCTGTGCCTATCGAGGTCACGTCGTACATAGAATCGGTATGGGTTCGGTTGAGTTGCGGTCCCACGGTCGCCATCATTGGCGTCATTTACCGCCCTCCGGACACAAATTCTTTATTCGCAAGTCAGTTTTCTAATTTACTAAGCGATCTTACTTGTCGTTTCCCGAATTCAAGCTTACTTTTACTTGGTGACTTTAACTTTCCGGCTATTAACTGGTCGTCATTAACAGCTCCTGCCAATGATCCTGAAGCTCAGGCTTTCCTCCAGTGCTGTCTCGATTTCTCTTTGCAAACCCTTATTTCTGAACCTACGCGTCGTTCCGCCACTACAGCCAATATTCTCGATCTTATCTTGACAAGTGATCCTTACCTTTGCTCCAACATTGCGCTCTTAGAAGGCCTTTCTGACCATTCCATAATCACGGGTAACCTGAATTTTGTGCCCCATAAAAAGGTAACTCGTACTAAACAAATAAGGTGCTACAACCGAGCAAACTTCGGTGAAATAAACGCTCAGTTGGCAGTCTTTGCTGATCATTTTCTTCACGATTTTTCGTCACGCTCCGTGGAAACGAACTGGAACCTGTTCAGCGTGAAACTTGCTACTCTCATTGACAGATTCATACCCGTCATCAGTATCCCTTGCACTAACACAGCGCCTTGGTTTAATAGGCATCTACGTCGCCTTAATAACAAGAAAAAGCGCCTTTACAGACAAGCCGACAAGAACAGACACTCCGAATCTTGGCAACGGTACAAACTATGTGATAAGGAATATCAGTCTGAGTTGATATCTGCACGTAGGCACTTCTTCACACACGATCTACCGGCAATGCTAACAAACAATCCACGGAAGTTCTGGCAGATAATAAACCCCGCTAATCATCCTGACATTACTCTTACCAACGCGGAAGGCAGCAGTGTTCCAGTGGCCGAATGCGCCGAACTTTTCAATAACGCATTCACATCCGTTTTTACCCGTGAAGATCTCCCTCTACCTCCTATTTCTGTCAGCACTTCTAATACATCAATGTCCGAAATATGTATCAGTGAGACCGGTATTTTATCCTTACTAGGGAAGCTTAAAACAACATCAGCATCAGATCACCTTGGCTTTAATAACAAACTACTCAAAAATTCATCTGATGGTATTCATCGCATCTTGTCCGCTATTTTTTCACAATCTCTATCATCAGGCGTGATTCCGCTGGACTGGCACCTAGCTAAAGTTGTGCCAATTTTCAAGTCTGGCGATCGTTCCTCACCACTAAATTACCGACCCATTTCATTAACTAGCACTGTTTGCAAACTTCTTGAACACGTAATTCACTCGCAGGTAATGAACTATCTTGAAGAACATAACATTATCTTTAAATATCAACATGGGTTTCGTAAAGGCTACTCATGCGAAACGCAACTTGCCGGATTCATTCAAGACATACATTCATCGATTGATGCTGGCATTCAAGTAGACTCCATATTTCTTGATTTTTCTAAAGCTTTCGACAGAGTACCTCACAACCGGTTATTAATGAAACTAGCACTGCTTAATATTCACCCTCTTGTGATTGCATGGGTTAAAGATTTTCTCTTTTCCAGGTCTCAATTTACAACTGTCAATAACCACAATTCGTCTTTCAGCCAAGTACACTCTGGCGTCCCACAAGGAAGTGTGCTTGGCCCCTTACTTTTCCTAATATTTAGCAACGATTTACCGGATTCCATTTCTTCCCATATCAGACTTTTTGCTGATGATTGTGTAATTTATCGCAAAATTTATTCTAACACCGATTGCCAATCCCTTCAATCTGACCTGGATTCAGTAACAGCATGGTGCTCAACCTGGCTTATGCAACTTAATCATTCAAAAACTAAATTGATGTCTTTTACTAACCGAATGTCTCGAATTCAAACAGCATACTCCTTAAATAATAGCTCACTCGAGCTAGTCACCACGTATAAGTACTTACGACTTCACCTTCATTCAGACTTACCATGGAACCACCATATTAACCTTATGCTTGCATCTGCTAATCGGACATTAGGTCTCTTACAACATAACCTAAAGCATGCTCCTCCTCACCTCCGTGCTCATGCCTATACCACTCTAATTCGACCTAAAATTGAATATGCCTCGGCTATTTGGGACCCTTACTAATCTTACCTAATAAATAACATTGAATCATTGCAGAACCGCGCCGTTCGTTTTATTTACTCCGATTATTCACGTAACACCAGCATCACAGCCTTAAAGAAACGCGCAGGTCTCCAGGATTTATGTCTCCGCCGTAAAATTGCACGACTGTCACTTTTTCATAAACTTTATCATCATCCATCACTTCATAACGACTTTTTTTCTTTGCCTCCTTCGATTTTTGACCGCCGCGATCATCCCTTTCAAGTTAGACGTTTCACGTGCAGAACATTTATCTATGCGCATTCATTCTTACCACGCACAATATCTGACTGGAACACTCTGCCTTCACATAGCGCAACCACCACTGATCCTGATAAATATTTTAAACTTATATCTTCAATAACTACTGCTTAACTCTTCGCATACATTGTTATTTTATTTGTTCATGGCTTCCTTTTTTGCAGGGTTTGTTACTAAAAAGATTCATTGTATTAGTGTTCTGTTTGTATAATTTTAATACTGCAGTAATCTTCGTTCTTTGCCGCGCTGCCATTCTTTTGATTCTTTTGCTTACTTATGTCATGCAAAGTGTCTTATTTGTGCTTTTGTTTGATTCTTTTGCTTACTTATGTCATCCAAAGTGTCTTATTTGTGCTCTTGTTGTTTGTTTTATATTTGTGGTTTTGTTTTATTCTGTTCAATTGCCTGTGCCCCCCCCCTATGTAATACCCTCTCGAGGGCCTTTAGGGGTATTCTGTATAAATAAATAAATAAATTTGCTCTGAGCTCCAGCCACCCTCCGAATGGCAGCTCACCGACATAAAGCGATGGCAGATCGCGGCCTCCAGCTCGGACCCGACACCACAAAAGCAGCTGATGGGCTGGGCTCGACAAGTCGCAGAAAGCCACAAGCTCACGGCCACCCTGTGCAATCTCTAGCTGACCTATCCGTAGGCTGTAATCATCAGACTCAAGAACCAATAAATGTTTTCACCACCACCCCGCAGTCCAGAACTTCTCACACTACGCAGTTCGGCCGTTCTAGACAATAGTTTTGAACTCTGTTTACCCACAAAGACCCGCCAACTCTTCCTCCCATCCACCCATGTAAATCTGCGACTGTGACTTGGTTTCAGTAAACTTCCCTGATTCCCTCTAATCACTGAACAGCAGCAGGAATATCCAACTTCACTGAACAGGTTGGGATAGCGTATCTTCTTCTCCTTTTTCGCCTTAGTACATGAGGAAGGCGCTTTTTTTTCTTCTTCTCACCTCTGAGGCCTTCTTCTTCATCATGCTTGCCTAGTGCTCACGATTTTTCCTCGATCACGAGCCAACGATTTTTTTTACAAAAGGCACGTTGGCAGATCTGAAAATAGAGAATTTTCATTTTTCTCTCGCTCTGGGTATTAGAAATATGTCTGACACCCATTGGCGACACCTGATCGCGGAAATGAAATTTGAATATCTTTTACTTCGGAGGAAAGACGGGGTCACAAGGTCCAAGGGTCAACGGGGCAGATAGGTGCAGGAAATTTTACTTATCCGACGTGTAAGAGATGTTTCTATGGTTCAGTTTGTAGTACTCTACAGGTGTGCTGGATAAATAGGAACGCCAGTAAAATAGGCGGAGAGCCGCGCATTTATCGCGAGCGTTTTTTAAAACGTCGAGGAAAGAGGAAGTGAAAGTGCAGAAGAGGAAACCGAAAGATTCCAGTGCATGAAGACATGTTGCTTCCACTGCGCAGCGCAATCTTTGTTACGGTGGGGCTGCACGTAGCCTTGTGCTACTCGGACCTGTTCACTTCGACGCAGGACATGCAAGAGTCCATCGACACAGAAAGCACCTCTCTTGAAGACGGCCGATTCTTTCTTCTTCTGCAAGAGCACCACCTGCACGAGGCAGAGGCTCTGCATGAAAAGCTCGAGAACGTTGCGCGGCGGCGATGCGGGCCCGAGGTATTGCGAGTATTCCTTTCTCTCAGCCGCCTTGCAGTCTTCCCCGTATACTGGTCGGTCTGGCAAGAGCGTCCCGCCTTAAGCCGCCTTCGCGCGGCTTTCAGCTCGCCTTCCTTGCGGAAGTGGCGGCCTGCGGACAGTGACGTCACAGGAGCGGCCGCCGGGATTTGCAAGCTGCAGCAGGTCTACGACATTCCGGCGACAAAGATGGCGGCCATGAAGTCTCGTCTAATGCCGGCCGCTTCACCCGAAGACCTCAAAGAAGTGGCAAGGGGTTGCTCGACGGTGGGACCGTTCGGCAATACGTCCGCCTGTTCCCGAGCTGTGTTAGCTGTGTTAGCTGTGTTAGCCCAAGGCAGGTAAAGCCATTAACACCGACAACCTCCGGCCCATCTCCCTCACTTCGTGTGTGGGGAAGCTGATGTAGATTATGGTCCGCGACAGATTGTCGGCTTTCCTGGAACAGCAAAACATTTTCGCAGACACCATGTACGGTTTCCGCCCACACCGGTCCGCACAAGATGTCCTGTTGCAACTTCACAAGGAGATTCTCGACCCCGTCGAGCACCCCAGCAATGATAAAGTAGTCGTCGCACTTGACCTGCGGGTGGCTTTCGACAATGTGACCCACGAGATCATCCTATCCCACTTGTCGCAAACAGACTGTGGGCGCAATACTTTCAATTATATCAAACAATTCCTTACAGATCGCCAATCCTATATCCGGTTGCAAGACACAGAATATGGCCCATATCAACTTGGCACACGAGGGACCCCACAGGGAGCTGTCCTCTCACCATTACTATTTAATCGGGCCATGATGAAGCTCCCTACCCAGCTGGCAGAGGTCGCCGGTGTGCAGCACGCTCTGTATGCGGACGACATCACCCTCTGGGCAACACAACAATCGGTTGGAGACATCGAGACCAACCTGCAACAAGCGGCAGCTATTATGGACGAATACGCTCGTCGCTGTGGTCTTGAATGCTCCCCGAGCAAATCTGAATTTGTGCACATACGCTCCAACTCAAAGTGCACAACCAAAATTGCCCTTTCCCTACTTAGCGGACCGATACCTGAACACGAGGAGATCCGGGTACTGGGGCTTTTCATTCATCATAGGCGCAAGATAGACACTACCCTAAACAAGCTACGTAAGGTGGGGGACCAGATGGGTCGGATGCTCCGCCGGGTGTTCAATAAAAGGGGGGGACTACGATGCAAAGATGCCTTGCGGCTGGCCAATGCATTCGTGACCAGCCGGATTTTATATTCGGCTCCCTACCTCCACCTACGCAAATGCGATGAGAATGCCTTAGAAGCAGTTCTCCGCAAGATTTATAAGAGAGCGCTCGACCTCCCCATAACGACGTCCAACAAGCGTCTCCTCGGTCTGGGGATGACCAGCACCTTTGGGGAGTTACGAGAAGCTCATCTTAACAATCAATACTTGCGCCTACAGAATATAACCAACCCCTATATATAGCCTTCATTGATTACGAGAAAGCATTCGACTCAGTGGAAACCTCAGCTGTCATGCAGGAATTGCGGAATCAGGGTGTGGAAGAGTGCTATGTGAAAATATTGGAAGATATTTATAACGATTGCACAGCTACTATAGTTCTTCATAAAGTCAGCAATAAAATTCCAATACGGAAAGGTGTCAGGCAGGGAGACACGATCTCGCCAATGCTCTTCACTGCCTGCTTACAGGAGGTATTCCGGGGACTGGAATGGCCCAACAAACACAAAACCTCCTCACAAACTCCAAAAAAGGATGGAATGTCCCAGTCCCAGTACAGCATTTACAAAATGTTTCCAGGCCATAGAGGCAAGTCATAGAAACACAAGCAAAAAGCCAGTGCTCCCACTAAAGGTCTAGACACGTTTTTTCGAGAGTTTTAAGCAGCAACAAAAAAGAATTAATGCATTTTGGTCCCAGAAAGGCAACAGAGTATAACCTTTTCGGGACCAATGGTTTTCAACAAGAAATAAAAATCGACTCCTCGCTCTCTTTTCTCTCTCCCTCTCGCCACAAGCAGCGGGGGGAGAAGGTTTTGCTCTTGCACTCGTCGTTTTGAGAGATGAAACAGCAGTTTCGTTCGAACAGCCGAAGGAAACGGTAAGCCCCGCATCTCTCTCGGCGCATGCGTTTCTCGCACGTGGCCGTCGGCTCCATGCTGCAGGCAGGCGACGGCTGTCTGCATTTTCATCCCGTCATCCCAGCTTTCCCGTCTTCTAGCGTTTTCCCAGCTTCCGCCCAACTTCAACATTGTGTGGTGGTCCCTCCAGGCGCCTCCGACCATCGGCACTCCTCGCTGCGCCGCTATCCAGCAGAAGTGCAGTAATGGCGTCCCGTCGCTCGCCCGGCTTCCTCGCTGCACGGAAGTCATTTTGCGCGCGCTTATTCTCGCTGCCCCAGACGTTCGAGCACAAGCCCCAGCGCGCGACAGTTCTTGCTCTCGTCACTGCGCCAACTGGGCTGTCGTGGACATCGTAGCTACGCATTCACGGCAGTTTTCCTGCGCACCTCGGCGTGCCCATACCATTCCTTTTGGAACTGATGCCTCGGCGGCGCATCGCAAATCCTTTGCGCAGCTTCACGACCCTACTGATGCCGCTTTTCTAGGCGGCGTTCGCGGCGGCGGAGTTCGTGGCAATAGGCGACTCCTCGCTCGCACCCTGCATTCCTCAGCGCCTCCGACGAGTGCAGCGCGATTGGTGGTGGCAGCGTGGCCGTCTACTACGGTCTGAGGCGGGAAGGACCTTCGGAGACCCACCCCTCTCTTTCTGCGAGTGCCCATGGATTAGCCTGCTCTACCTACTTCGCCGCCACCCAGCCATCGTGTTGCAGCGGTATAGTTTGTGCAGTGTTCGCGTGGTTGTATATTGACTCTCCCCCGCCGGGTTAATTGTGCCTTGACCTCGACTTCCACGCTGGACTGTGCCGCATGCGCGCGCGGTCTGCCGCACTATGGATGCAGCGCGCCACTGCACATACCTGAGCACGTTCACCTTCCCGCCTGGCTCCAAGCAGTCTTATCCCCACACTTAGTCACAAGAAAATAAAGCTCCCAGGATCTTTACGGGGGTGTAACGCGTATGTTTGAGCGTTTGCTGCGCTGTGAGAAGGCGCAGGACAGAAGGCTGCGTTTAATTCATGGTTAAAGCTGTTGCAGCCTTCTGTTTCATCCCTGCGTTTCCATAGGCAACGTCGTCAAGGTATGTTGGTTTATTTTATTTATTTGTTTTATCTATTTATTTAAGCATACTGCAGGCGATTTTCGCACTTTTTTTTATTTTCGCCTAGTAGAGCTAGTATTTTTTTCTGTTTTGATAACACGTCGCTGAAGCTTGCTCCGAGTCTCTAAGCGAGAGGGGGTTTCAACTTGAAGAAAATCCGTGACCTGAAACTGCGTGTCTGCAGCGTAAGCCAATCTCGTCTTTTCTTTTGTCACCCAAGTTGCTCTTTACATACGTTTGCTTTTGCGTGTGCATATCTGCTTTTGTAGCCCTTAGAATGCTCGTTTAAGGTGCATCAACTTTCAGCCTGTATTCTGTTTTACATGCTTCGTATTGCAGATTTCTCAGGGCTGGAGAAAAAGTGGCCATCATTATATGCATGGCACCGTAGTGTTATGTACACTGCAGTGTATTAAATGATGCATACGTTTGCGTCTGCTGTTTGTATTCATTCAGATTTGCGCCGTTACGCATAAGTTTTGTTCGGCACGGACTTTCAATTCGGTCTGTATTGCTTTTCTTTGACTGAAACATGACTGCATTTTGATTGTGGTGGTGTATGGTGCGGTAGCCGGTATGGACGACAGGATGCAATTCGTGCTAAGAGCACAGCTAGTAAACTGATATGACTTCTGTATGGCGCTGCTATTCGCTCTTATATGGGCCAAATCGGGTGACTTTTTGAATTCAGATTTCCTTTGTGTATAAAATGCGTAAACGGATAAGTGCAGAACAGCCGAGCCAGCACGCATTCACTCGAGTGGAAATTTAAGGTGTATTACACCACCTGCAACGTAAGTATGCGCCTGAAATTTGTCACATATGTGCGCTTGGATGCCTGCAGGCTGTATGAAAAAGGAGGAATAATTTTATTGAACCAGAGTCGAGAAATCGAGCATTAACCTTTTAGGGCTTTCCATGGGACGCACAACTTTTGGACATTGCTAGTTGTGGGGACGTTTTTTAGATGTGTTCGGGAAAAATGACCACCTCCTGGGGAGATTCCAGATGTCCCGATGGGTCATTTTTGGGAAATTCTGAGGAGGTTTTGTGTTTGTTGGGGGGAAGAGTTGGGGATAAGAGTTAATGGAGAATACCTGAGTAATTTGCGATTCGCTGATGACATTGCCTTGCTAAGCCACTCAGAACAAGAACTGCAAAGCATGATCAATCAGCTAGACAGGCAGAGTAGAACGGTGGGGCTAAGAATTAACATGCAGAAAACCAAAGTAATGTTCAATAGCCTTGCAAGGGAACAGCAGTTCGCAATTGGTAGCGAGGTGCTACAAGTAGTAAGAGAATATGTCTACTTAGGGCAGGTAGTGACCGCAGATCCGGATCATGAGAGGGAAATAACTAGAAGAATAAGAATGGGGTGGAGTGCGTATGGCAGGTTCTCTCAGGTCATGAATGGTAGCTTACCAATATCCATGAAGAGAAAAGTATATAACAGCTGTATCCTACCGGTACTCACCTATGGGGCAGAAACGTGGAGGCTAACAAAGAGGGTTCAGCTTAAGTTAAGAACAACGCAGCGAGCTATGGAAAGGAAAATGATAGGTGTAACGTTAAGAGATCGGAAGAGGGCGGAGTGGGTGAGGGAACAAACGCGGGTTAATGACATCCTAGTTGAAATCAAGAGGAAGAAGTGGGCTTGTGCAGGGCATGTAATGCGAAGGCAAGATAACCGCTGGTCCTTAAGGGTAACGGAGTGGATTCCAAGAGATAGCAAACGTAGCAGGGGACGGCAGAAAGTTAGGTGGGCGGATGAGATTAAGAAGTTTGCGGGGATACAGTGGCGGCAACTAGCAAAGGACAGGGTTAATTGGAGAGACATGGGAGAGGCCTTTGCCCTGCAGCGGGTGTAGTCAGGCTGATGATGATGATGACTTGCACCTAAGCAAAACACCTGCGGGGAGCCGCCTTCTGACCCGCTTACACATATCCTACGCATACACATACACATATCCACACATATACACACACATACACACACACACATATACACATATACACACACATACACACATACACACATATACACACATATACACACACATATACACTCACATATACACACATATACACATATACACACACACATATACACACATATACACACACACATTTACACATATACACATATCCTACGCTTACACATATACTACGCAACACATACAGAAGAACGGGTCCGCATCCCTGAAGCCTGGCGCTTTGCACTCCAGGTGCGACCCCTTCCGAAGAACATGACTACAGACACCCATGATGGTCGCCGTCTCGCGCGGGCGGAGGCTATTTCTCAACAATATGGCCATAAACCAGGTGTCTTCTATGTGGATGCGGTCGACCCACACCATGGGGGTTGGTACACGGCGGCCGTCATCCACCAAAAGACTACAGTTCAGGGCCTTACTTTCCGCGCCCCAAACATTACATTTGCGGAAGAGATCGCCATTGCACTGGCCGCCGCAGATCCAGAGTCCCGAGTCATTATTACGGACTCCAGGGGCGCCTGCCGCAATATTGAGCAAGGGTATATTCCAGACCGTGCTTTCAAAATTCTCCACGCATGCGAATACACAGGGTTTCCGACCCATCGTACCATCGTGTGGGCTCCGGCTCATGCGGGTCTTGAGGGGAACGAGGCAACCGACGCTGCCGCCCGCGCGCTTACTCACCGGGCGTCGCCTCATCCGCAGCCTGATCCGGAATTCAATTTCAATCCGGCCATCACCTTTAAAGAGATCACCTCTCTTTATCAAAATTTTCATGGTCTCTATCCCCCTCCCTGTAAAGGCCTCACCAGGGTGGAGAAGCGCTGGCTTCTCCGCCTCTATACCAATACTGTACTGTGCCCGGCAGTACTTAAGCACTTCAATTCTTCTTTCTCGGGCGCGTGCCCACACTGTGAGGAGGAGTTTTCGGACACCTACCACATGATGTGGGCATGCCCTTCCAATCCTGCCTACCCACCCCACCTCCACCCCACTCGAGAGGACTGGGAGGCTGCCCTGCGCGGCAGCTCCGAACTCCATGCCCAACAGGCATTGGTAGCTAGAGCCCGGGCCGCTGCGGAAGCTACAGGGATCCCGGACTAGGGATCCCTCCAAGTGTTTGTAAGGGGCGGGCCCTTCCGGCTCGCCCCATCGACTTCTCACTGTAAATAGGAATAAAAGTTTTCCTCCTCCTCCGCCGGTGTCGGACGTTGGTGAATATAAGTCAGTGTGCGTTCAGGATGATGATCTGAGGCCATCTAGCAGCGAACTGTTCTGCACAATGTCTACAAACTACGGAAACCCCCGTCTCATCCTGCAGCCGCACAAGATTGAAGTACTGTCGTTGGAACCACGCATCGTAATCCTCCAAGGCTTTCTCACTTCGGCGGAAGTGAATTACATCCGAGCTGACGCGCACATGGAATTAACGCCGGCCAGGGTCTTCTCACCTACGAATGCGACGGGTTCTCCCAGTTGGAAACGTATTATCAAGGTGAGATGGAGGAAGAGCACAACATAATTTTTCCGAAAGATGGGGGTACGAAATAAGTAGTAGTCTTACCATGTCCATGGTGGGCCTCTTCCTAGGCCGGACGCAAGGTCAGGACGTTCTTGTTATTCTGGGTTGAACTGGGTAGCAACCATGCGTCTTGTACGGCCGCTCTCTCATTTGGGGAGACTTTTTGTCTTCATTTAGACTGTTTCGACACACCAGATAAACCAGATCGAAAATTCAGGGGACACATTGACTGTCTGAAGTGCGTAGAGGCGAAAATGTTTTCCGCACCACTCTGACTGCTTCTCTGGTACTGGTGACGTCACCATTGCATGACGTCGCACATAAGTAGTAATTACTAATTGGTGACAAATTATTAATTAATGGCTAATTACTGGCTAATGACTAAACACTAATTGAGTGTTAATTAACGGCGCACGAAGAGCTTCGTCTTTAGGAGTAGGACGCGACAGCGTGTTGTAGCGCTGCCAAGGAACGCCACCACCCGTTCGGCTCGACGCCTTGCCTGTTGGAAACACCTGTGATCGCAACGCTTTTTGAGGAAATGAAGTGGCGCAATACTTCTCTGTCATCTCGGTGGACACCCGAACCGCACCGTACAGGAAGGGTGGAAGTGGGAGCCAAAGAAGAAAGAGAAACAATGACCGTAATGAAGAAAGAGAAAATAGTAATTGAGGAAATGAAATTACGCGCAATACAAGTACTGCATAAGGCACAGAATTATTCATCATACATGTTGGACCGTGCTTCGTGCTGCCAACAAGAATGTATTCCTGGGTCGCGAGCGATCCGGCCGGCACCCTGTGCCCATCAAAACTGCCCCGGGTGATAATTACAAGCGCAACGAAATCTCGGTTGTTTTTTCCTCGCGCTGTTTTAGGCGTACCATGCTTTATAGGCCAGATTCTTTTACCCTCGCTCGCAGCCGCTGAGGCCGGGATCGAACCCGCGGCGGCTAGAATTTCTTTGGAGGAGTTATTCTAGAGGCCCGTGAAGGAGTACTCATGCCGCACTGAAACATACAAGAATTATTTCTTTCCCCGTACTGTGCGGAAATGGAATCGCCTCAACGCGAATATTGTAGAGGTTTCTACCGTGGAGTCGTTTACGGCGTCGCTTAGGAATTCGTAATAATTTTGGAGCATTCAACATTTTCTTTTTTTATTTATTTCCCCAGTGCTCATTTTCACGCGAGGTGTCGTCTAATATTGTATAATGTTGTTTCTTTTACTCGTTCATTTCTTCGGTAGTGTGTGCTGAGTTGCATGTACTACAAGGAGGTTTTCTTTTTGTCAAAGTGTATTTTACACCCACTCCTGCTTAAGGCTTTGCAATGAAGACAGGAGTCTTCTGTAAATAAATAAATAAAATACCTAGGTGTACACCTGAACCTCGCCGTAACGGGAAGGGAGGAATATGGGAGTGAACGAAGACACCGTATTCACTAGACGCGCCTTTGTTCATTCCAAACCATCGAGCTGGCATGGCGGAGCGGTTAGCATGCTCGTCTCGCACTCCGGAGACCGGGGTTCGATTCCCGAACTCGACCAATTTCCTACTCGGTTATATTTATTCATATGGCCTGATTAGAAAGGTTAATTAGGCTAATTGGGCGATTAAGCAATTAACTAAACTCATTCCCACTTATTGGGAGTGTAACTATACGATCCCTTCATGGTTACTAGTCGAAGTACAATTACACCCGTTTGAATTTCGCGCACCGTGACGTCACGACCTTTTCGACCAATTGAAAAGCGTGAAATTTCTGTCGGCAACCCCTGCTTGCAACGATGAAGCATTAAAGGCTTTCGCCTTAATATACACAATTTGATTATATTCTATGACACTTAGCCAAACGGCTACACCTTTTCACACGCGGCAAGAGATTGCGAATAACAGAAAGCGCGAATTCAAGCTTCAGAGTTCGTGAAAGCTGGCTTCTCCGCTAATATTTCTTCAAGCCTTGATAAATGAAGAAAAACATACGTTTTTATGCGCTAGATAGCATAAACCGGGGTAAAATTTGTTTTTTGTTAGCGCTACGACCCAGTTGAGCGCACAGCGATAATTTCATTATAAACTGGCGCACCACGAAGGCCACAAGAAAGCCCTATATTTAGGGGCCCATGGTAGAGAGAGGGTGTGGTAGATGGTCCTTTGCTGTCACAAAATGAACAAGGGAGGGGAAAACCTCAGGTTGCTTGAGCCAACGTTTCGACAAGGGGACTTGTCTTCGTCTGGGCAAAGCGTTCATCATTGGCAGGGATTAAATAGGGCCTTCGCTCCGAGGAGGAAGGCCCCGGGGGTGGGGAAGGAAAGTGGTGTGAGAGGGGATGTGTGTCAGGAAGGGGAGGGAGGTGAACCTTGATTCGTTAAGCTGCAATAGTGGAAAAACTTATATCCGGGGGGTGTGTAATGAACAAAGGCTTTGAAGGGGCTGCGACGGGGGGAGGCGCTGTAGGACCTGAAAAACTCAGATAAAAGGATTAGTCAGCGTGGTACAGGGAAATGAGAAGAAGGCAAACAACATAGGCTGGCACTGGAAGGAGGGGCATTTCCAAGGAAGGACAAAGCAGGGGGGGGGGGGGGGGGGGGAATGGCTCGAGTTCAGAGAAAGCCAAAAAGGTGGGGCGGAGGGGGTAACAGGAATGTCATGGTTTCCGAGAACTGATAGTAGGGGATTAGGAGAAAAAAAAAGGGGGGGGTGAGTCACAGGGAGACGGTGAGAAGGCCGGAAATGTGGTGGAAGATATGACGTGGGAAGGGTGCAAAGAGCGATAGTATACTCAGAAGTACTTGTATTTGGGCGTGTTGGTTCATAACTTTTCGGGAGGACGCAGGGGCGCAAGAAAAGACACGGACATAGAAGCAGACAGGGACAAGCCCTTGTCCCTGTCTACCTCCACGCCCGCGCCCCCCATCCCGCCCCAGTGTCCTCCTGAAAAGATAATATACTTATGCGAGGTTCTAGGAAATGGTCTGAGCACGTGCAAGACATTTGTTAATTTAAAATTATGCTAACCCTGGAATGTACCTGAGAGATTCCAGGTTTCCTCTAGATATGTTAATCCCTGTTGGTTGCAGTGTTTTAAATTTGTGGATTAGGAATGCTTCTCTGTATTTACTGTCCCTAGTCGATTTGAAGCCTGACTCAAGAATGAACAATTTGAGTTCGTCGAATTTGTGATGGCGTTGATTAAAAT
This sequence comes from Amblyomma mixtum, assembly GCF_055824585.1. Taxonomy (NCBI): domain Eukaryota; kingdom Metazoa; phylum Arthropoda; class Arachnida; order Ixodida; family Ixodidae; genus Amblyomma; species Amblyomma mixtum. The sequence goes on from NC_143015.1 coordinate 16,316,608, forward strand.
GGGTCGACACTGCCTTCTGTTCATTCCGTGTTGTGTCAGCCCGGTGCCCGTTTAATCTGGCACTCATTGTTTGCCCGGTTTCTCCGATATATTGTTTCTGGCAGAAGGAGCACTGGAGCATGTAGATAATATTGGACGATGTGCAGTCAAAACTAGTCTTTATATCGAAACTGAAATCGCTTGCCGTACTTTTAACCGTAGTGTCCCTTTGTAAATGTTTGCATGTCTTGCATCTAGGTCGAGAGCATGAAGTTACTGTCGGTGGTGGTTTCTTACCGAGCCTAGCATGCACCAGGATGTCCTTCAGGTTTGTGTTGCGTCTGTATGTTACCCTTGGTGCGTCGGGAAATATTTTCTTGAGACGGTCGTTACCTGTTAAAATTGGGTGGTATTTCCGGAGGATATTTTTTATGTTTGGAAGCGCGTTTGAGTATTTCGTTATAAGTGCAGGAGGTCGTTGACTGTTAGCTTTTGCTCGTTTTTTAAGAACTACATCTCGTTTCAAAGTGGTTGCTCGTTGGAACGCATTATTGAGGGTTTTCTGTGGATGGTTTCTGGTGATTAGTGTGTTTTTTAGCGAGTGTAGGTGTTTCAGGTAGTCGTCGTCGTCGCTACATATTCTTCTTAGTCTCGTTGCCTCTCCTACGAATATACCTTGTTTGCAGTGTCTTGGATGATGGCTAGTGAAATCTAAGTATTGTTGTCGGTCAGTGGACTTCCTGTAAAGTGTGGTTTTGAGCATGCTATTTTCTAAACGGACAGTGGTGTCAAGGAAATTGACTTGCGTTTTTGAGGAGTTGAAGGTGAATTTAATGCTGGAGTGGCATGAATTGAAATGTGTGACGAATGTCTTCAGGGTCTCAGCCCCATGCTCCCATATCATGAAAATGCCCTCTATGTAACGCAGGTATATAAGTGGTTTTTTTACAAATGAATTTAGAAGTTTAGATTCTAGTAGCCCCATAAAAATGTTCGCGTAAGTGGGTGCGAAGGGCGTGCCCATGCTTGTTCCAAATACTTGAAGGTAGTAAGAAGAATCGAATTCAAAGTAGTTGAGTGTTAGTACCAATTCAAGTAGCGTGAGGTACACTTCAGTTTCGTGCGGGTGGGGACTTTGAGTTAGAATTTTGGAGAGTGCGTCGATACCTTCATTTATGGGAATATTTGTGGTTTGGTTTGGTTTATGGGGTTTAACGTCCCAAAGCGACTAAGGCTATGAGAGACGCCGTAGTGGAGGGCTCCGGAAATTTCGACCACCTGGGGTTCTTTAACGTGCACTGACATCGCACAGTACACGGGCCTCTAGAATTTCTCCTCCAAAGAAATTCCAGCCGCCGCGGCCGGGATCGAACCCGCGTCTTTCGGGTCAGCAGCCGAGCACCATAACCGCTGAGCCACCGCGGCGGCCGGAATATTTGTGTACAAAGCGACGACGTCAAGTGTGACAAGTATGCTATCTGCTGGGATAATGGAAGCCTCATTCAGAGACTCTATTATGCGGAGAAAGTGCGGTGTATCCTCGACAAAGGAAGGGAGGTGGGTGGGAATATCTGCAAGATAGTTGTTCAGGAAAATTGATAAGTTCTCAGCGGGTGTGTTATTGTTTGAAACGATAGGTCTGCCATCCCCGGCAGACATCTGCGGTAAACAAGTCTTCTGCGGAAACCTTATGGATTTTGGAAGTAGGTAAAAGCGTCCTGCCTGTTTGTTTAGCGGATTTAAGAAGTGGTAGTCGGACTGCGTGATTATTTCCCTTGATAATAAGTTTGCCAGTTTGTTCAGAATCAATTTGCAGAACTCTGAAGTGGGATCTGAATCTAATTTCCTATAATGACAAGGGTTGTTGAGTTGCCTAAAAGCTTCTTTTTTAGGGGGTGCTTTAAGGCCGTTGATGTTTTTTTTTTTTCCAACAGCGCTAAACAAGGAGGACAATGAGGAAAGAGTGACACAAAGACGGCGCTGAACTTACAACTTTGTTTTGATGGGAAAAAAAACACATACAGACCAGGAACGTACGAACATACGCAGTGTCAGTAAAAGCGTCACACCCAAACGTGCCTATCGCAGATAAAATCACCACAAATCAATGGTGCGTTCCCCGAGGCATTATCTAATATGCAGCAGGATCATTTCCTCAGCTGTTATAGCTACAGATGAGGCACTGAGCCAACCATTTTTCTTTCGAATGATGTGGAATGCCTCAGCCAGTTCCCTAGTACGCATGTCCGTGTGCCGGTACACCACATCTGTATCTGCAAAAGCCGACTGCATTCACACGTGAAACAGTTCTTGGTTATATTACTTTCCATCTTTCCTGATGAGTTAGAATGTTCCATTAGCCTCACATTAACACATCGGCCAGTCTAGCTTATGCAGGTGCGGCCACAGGAAAGAGGTATTTGATAAACCACACCCTTGCTACGCGGAACGCATCCCTGTACATGTTTTACATGACATCTGTTCCTCCTGCGTCCTTCGCATTTCCTTTGAACTGCCGCGCCTATCTTTTGTAGTTTGTTGGGGGCTGAGAGAAGGACACCCACACCGTGCTTACCCCCGCTCTCTATAGCCTGTGTGATAGGGCGTGTACATGTGGCATGGCAACCACTTGTTTGCGTTCTTTTGACGCACTTCGCCGTTCCAAGCCATGCTCCGATGACTTCAATGTGCGGACAACTTTGTCTGCGCTCGACACAAGAACACAGTCGAGATAGCCCGCTTCTTTGCACCTCTTAACTTGTGTTGCCAGGCTACTTCCCATTTGGTGAGCACAGGACCTCTTCACTGCCATGGTTAAACAGCTTTTTACTGTCCCTGTTTTTACAAGCTTGGAGTGAAATGACTTATAGTTCAATAGTGGCTTTTCGCTTCTAGGGGAATACTGCCAGCAAATATGGGTTGCCTGAACTGTCAATTTTAAATCTTAGAACTGCAAGACACCTTCCTGTGGGACTTCATGGGAGAATTTCAATCCCAAACCATTTCTTGTAAAGACGTCAAAGACCCCTGTCACATCTTCATCGTTGAGGGACTCACCAATCACAAGAAAATCGTCTACATATCGGAAGATTCTTAAACCACTTCTAACGAGATCACCCTCTATTCTCTTATCAATTTGGCTTAAGAAAATGTTGCTGAGGACAGGCACTACCGTTGACCCTATACACAATCCGGGCGTTTGCATGAAAATTTTATCGTCCCACACGACATAAGTGTAGTTGAGGTAAAACTAAAGCAATTCTTAAAGAGACGCTGTTGTGATCGTGCAGTTATTTTGAAACTGGCATTTTTTTTTATTTTTCTTTATTTAAGACATTCCGTTACAGAAATGCCTTAGGGGACGCGACAAAAGGCAATAGACATGCCTGACGGGGCCGCGCCCCCCTTGGCTGCGGCGGAAACAACATAGCATAAGCACAATAATTACAAAGCAAAAGGAAAAACAATACTGCATGATATGAAGGTGCATGAAAAAACACAAAAAAATACAGGTACATAAAAACAATAAGTTGGGTCAGTGGTACGGTGTTATGAAAAACAGTGATGTATGTGCGCACGTCTTCAATCATCACAGTGAAGGTAAAGATCCGGAGTGAAGGCGAACGAAGTTATCAACACAGCATGGTCTTTAGTTTTCATTTAAGAAAAAATCTCTAAGTGTTCTCCTCAGTCGTTGCACCTTGGTGGCAGTAAACAGTATCTCAGCTAATTCAGGGTGCGCATTGAGGAAATCTGGAATCAAATAACTTAGTTTTTGATCACCGTATGTTGTACGCGAACGGGGCCTTGGTATTAAGTTTTGTCGTAGATAATAAGGACCAGGTTGCGCATGATATTTAGTTTGAAATGTTATATCTGTTTGGCATTCATCGTTGTTATCCTCGATACAAATTCTTATATAGTTCATAAGTTGGTTATGCGGGAGGGAATTATACATATCGACCACAGCTACACTGAAACAAGTGAGTGGTGCAGGTCCGTTTTCGAAGAAGAACCTATTCACAGCTTCCGAGTTCTGTATCTGGAAAGGGTCTGCTATCATTAGGGAGGACAAATGTTCTGATAGGTAGGAAGACACAACGAAATGCCATGAGTTGTGCTCTGAAGCGATAGCTCTGAAAGGTATACCTGGCTGATGAGTCTTTGGTGAAAAGAAAATTTCCGGCACTGAGGCCTCAGCTTTTTTCACCCTCTTAACCAAGCCTTCAAGGCTAAAGCTCTGTAATAATTCTTCAGGCTTCTGCTTACACCTTGTCGGATCCCTTATAACTCTCTTGAAATTCTTTAGCACAACTCAACTAGCCTTACTAGCGAATTGTTTTCGTTTAGTACCACAAAGAACCCTTCTTTAACAGACTGCACAACCCGCAGGCGATTGTCACACAGGTAGTTCACTAAGGAGCGAAACTGATTGCGCTGCCCTCTAGTCCGGCCACTACTAGCAACAGCATCAACACATTCGGCCTCACATCGGTTTCTGTCCTCAACCTTGGCTCTCCTTGACATGTAGCCTGTAATGCCTAACATCTCAATGGTTTCCATACCAGGTTCCAAGCAAAACTTAGGCCCGAGACGCAGAGTCATCTGCTGCTCGGCATCGACGGTTATATCTACAGCAAGTACCAGAAGCTTTCCATCCGAGGGAGAGCGTATTGTGGGCTTGGTAAGAGACTTGCGGGCCACATTCCAAACGAATTCTGTGAGCTTGTCTGTTTTCTTGATCCATTCACGATAGCTGTGCTGATTAAGGCTAAAATTTCTGTCACAGCATTTTGTCTGCGGCAAGTCTTTATCGAACCTCGCCTGTCGCCACCACTCTCTTTTCAAAATCTTGCACATCCTCTTCGTGTGGCCTAAAAACGGTCGAAGCCATCCACATAGGGCTTGTAGGTCTTGAGGGCAGATGTCATGACGGCAATGCCATGACGCTGTCCGAGCACGCCAGGCACACACAGCGGTGAGTGGTGATAGCACTGCTGGGTAGTGCAGGTGCAAATTTTGACACATAAAAGAAGCCCAAGTCCAAGAGTAAGTTCAGCGCCCTCTTTGTGTCACTCTTTGCTTGTTGTCCTCGCTGTGTAGCGCTGTCGCAAAAAAAAAAATTATGAATCAGTACCATCTCGCCCAGACTTCCATTCGCCTGCAGTATACTTCATGTACATGGGCTTCTTTTATGCGTCAAAATTTAGACCCGCACAACGCAGCAGTGCTATCACCACTCATGGCTTTGTTTGTCTGCCGTGCTCGGACAGCGTCATGGCACTGCCGTCACGACATCTGCCCCCAAGACCTACAAGCTTTGTGTGGATGGCTTCGACCGTCTTCAGGCCACCCGAAGAGGATGTGCAAGATTTTGGTGAGCTTCTTTAAAGACTTACTACAGACAAAATGATGTGACAGGAATTTACGCCTTAATCACCACAGCTATCGTGAATGGATCCAGAAAACAGGCCAGCTCAGCTTAGCCTAGAAGCGAAAAGCCAGTATTGAGCCAGTCATTTCTCTCCAAGCTGGTAAAAACAGGGACAGTAAAAAGCTGTTTAACCATGAGAGTGAAGAAATCCTGTCCTCACCAAATGGGAAGTAGCCTGGCAACACAAGTTAAGAGGTGCAAAGAAGCGGGCTATCCCGACTCTGTTCTTGTGTCGAGCGCAGTCAAAGTCATCCGCACATTGAAGTCATCGGAGCATGGCTTGGAACGACGAAGAGCGTCGAAAGGACGCAAGCAAGTGGTTGCCATGCCATATGTACACGCCCTATCACACAGGCTATAGAGAGTGGGTGCTAGGCACGGTGTGGATGTCCTTCTCTCAGGCCCCGACAAACTACAAAAGATAGGCCCGGCAGTTCAAAGGAAATGCGAAGGACGCAGGAGGAACAGATGTCATGTAAAACGTGTACAGGGATGCGTTCCGCGTAGCAAGGGTGTGGTTTATCAAATACCTCTTTCCTGTGGCCGCACCTGCATAAGCCAGACTGGCCGATGTGTTAATGTGAGGCTAATGGAACATTCTAACTCATCTTGAAAGATGGAAACTAATTTAGCCAGGCACTGCTTCACGTGTCAATGCAGTTGTCTGTCGCAGATACAGAGGTGGTGTATCGGCCCACGGACACTAGGGAACTGGCTGAGGCATTCCACATCATTCGAAAGAAAAACGGTTGTCTCAGTGCCTCATTTGTAGCCATAACAGCTGAGGAAATGAGCCTGCTGCATATTAGAAAATTCCTCGGGGAACGCGCCTTTGGTCTGTGGTGATTTTATCTGCGATAGGCACGTTGGGGTGTGACGCTTTTACTGACGCTGCGTATGTTCGTATATTCCTGGTTTGTATAAAAAGATTAGTGTTTTTTTTTTAAATAAAACAGGTGTAAGTTTAGCGCACTCTTTGTGTCACTCTTTCCTGGTTGTCCTCGCTGTGTAGCGCTATTGCAAAAAATTATGAATCAGCACCAAGTAGCACAGACTTCCATTCTTCTGCTTTATGGCCGGCAGGAAGGACTAAGAGCGATTTTATTGGAACTGGAACTGCAGGACCAAAAAGTTTTCTATGCGATGGAGCACCAAGACGGTAGCGATACAGGCACGAGCGCCTGCTATATTCTGGCATAAGTAACGCTAATGTCGAACTAAATGTCATTATTAACGCATCATTGTTATCCATTTGATAACGCAATCTCTTCCTGCAACACAACCTCCCTGTGGAAGTATGCTCGGCAATGTTTCTTTTCTTTTTGGTGCCCGAAGGGCAGTAAATCGCGGTTGTATTAATACGGGGGGTTAACTCAGCAGCAGGTGCGACAGGCCACAGTCAGAATTAATTTCACCAAATCAAGTCACCCCAAACACCAGCTGCAACGTCCTCGTCGTAGTCAACTGACCAGGGTCAAAACAACGTCGTCTTCGCCTCGCGACTATGCACCGTAAGACTACCCCTCCCCCCTCCTTCCACCAGTCCCTGGGCGTTCCAAAACGGTAGAAGAACTGCAGATTGGGCTAGTTGGTGTAGATTCATAGTGATGGTTCAACAGCGCAAACACACACAGACCAAGAAGGAGACAAGACACACACAATCGGTCGGTTGCAATGGTAGGGCTTAAGACGGGCGGCGTGCACGAGCTGTGCGGAGGCGGCCGCGGGAGGACTGTGGGGGTGCATTGAAGTGATTTCATAGGTCACATTGATCAGTTGCCTCAAGACGCGGTAAAGACCCACGTAAGGAGACAGCAGATTCTCTCAGAGGCCCACACGGCGCACAGGGAGCCAGAGGACTATGAGGGGAACCGGGAGGGCGTCACGGTGATGAAGGTCGCATCGCCGCGTTTTTGAGCGAATTGTGAAGCGTCGAGGTGATCTCGAGCGATTTGTAGGGGGGCACCAACACGGGCAATGCCGTCACCAGCGTAGCTGCTGGTAGAAGGGTAATGAGGCAGTAAGCTTTCAAAGGGTAGCAATGGGTCGCGGCAAAAGAGCAGGTAGGAGGGGGAGTAGCCGGTGGTATCATGGCGTGTGAAATTGTTGGCGAATGTCACTAAAGGTAAAGTGACGTCCCAGTCACGATGATACTCTGAGACATACATAAGCAGTATGTCCGTCAGGGTGCCGTTAAGGCGCTCGGTAAGGCCGTGAGGTATACGATGTACGGCACGGCATAGAGGATCCTGGTGGTCACGAAGGCATGGGCGAGCCGTAGCGCGTCCTTGCCCCGCAGACCACTCCGCTTGTTGGAAACGCGTAGGTTCATGCGCCCTACCTGTTCACCTGTGCGCTGGAGTTTCGCTATAGTAGAGTCGGGCCTAAGCCTGTTACTGATAAACAGACCCAGGATACGGAGCTCTGCCACTTCTCCGATGCGATCGCCCGACAGAGATATGTGTAGAGACCTTGAGATTTGTCCTGACATTTAGAAGCTCTGATTTGGCGGGAGCATATTGGAGACCATAGTCGGCAGCATATGTATCGACTATAGAGGCGGCCTGCTGAAGGCGATCCTCCATCTCCCCAAGGCTCCCATCGGTGGCCCAGATTGTAATATCGTCGGCGCGTGTTTTATGCCCTCCACCTGAGCCAGTTGGCCGGGCAAGTGCATCATGGCGATTTTGAAAAGGAGCTATGATAACACCGCCCCCTGTGGTGTACCCCGCGTACCCATAGAGTACGGGCCGTATTCCTCGTCCGTGATCCGGAGGAGTGCCTGACGCGCAGAGAGACAGTCTCTGACATAGGCGAAGACCTTCGCCCCACAATTAGGGTTGTTCAAATTCGACAGTATGATACCATGTTTAGCATTGTCAAACGCACCCTTCAGATCGAGGGCGAGAATGGCCTTGCCGTTGTCCCTGTGCAGTTGGAGTAGGACATCGTGTGCAGGCATGTGCGGGCGGAACACGAACTAGTGTCTGCAAAGAGGCCCTTACTATCAATGTATGGAGAAAGATGATCCCGTACCATCGTCGCCATGACCATTCCCACACACGAATTCATTGAGATGGGTGTCAAGTTATCCATAGTCATGGCTCTACCTGCTTTGGGGATGCAAGTTACAAGCGATGTTTTTCATTCGGGAAGGGGTGGACACCCATCCCAGATCAGATTTATGTTGTTGAGGATTTGCGGGGTCGCAGCGGAGCGCCAGAGAGAGAGGACCAGCGTGGCAGGCTTCTAGTTCCGGACTGTCGATCACGCTTCACCGAAGTACCTGACAATGAGCCCTACAACTTCCTCCGCCATCGTCGCGGCTCTCACCGTTGTGTCGACGGTCACACCTGTGCCAAACACTGTTACAGCTGCTGCTGTCGCAGCGCAGCTTCTGTCAGTCCATGGAGCCGATTCGCCCGCTCTTTTGCTTGTGACGACGTACTCGGCGCGCCAGATTCCCACCGACACCGGCTCCAACGTTCCAACACTGACGACACTTGTGTCCGCGGGCAGCACTACAGTCGGTGACGGCCCGACCATGGCCTTCCCTGCCCCCATGTCCTTTGTCAACTCGGCACCCAGCATCATTCGCCCGTTGCGAAGCAGCCAGGCTCGTCTACCTGAGCCCGCGCACTCCACCCGACGGCTCTTCCCTGCACCTGACATGAACTTACCGGACTCTCCATCTCTGGCTACTCCATCTTTGCCCCGCCGGCGCGCAAATTTCGCCGTTCCGTCTAGGCGGGGGGGCCCTATAGCGCCCGGCGACGCTATAAAGCGCCGGCGCTGAGATCGGCGTTACAGCGCGCGCTAGAAGAAAATAAAGATGGTCAGCACGTGCTCGGGGCGCACGCCCGGCACGGGCAGTTCGGAACTAGAAGCCTGCCACGCTGGTCGTCTCTCTCTGGTGCTCCGCTGCGACCCCGAAAACCCTCAACAATGTATTGCAGCAAATGGAGGTAGGCCGAGTCGGAGAGGTTCGCCAACAGATTCACTGTTGTGCGATCCCGACCCGGTGCCCCACCTCAACGCATTTTAGCCAGGGCCGCCTTAAGGTCATGCAACGCAAAATGGGCGTCTAAATCCTGATTTGGCTTGCCGGAGTACGTGTATTCGGGACCAACGAGGTCATTTGTGCGGTAGAGACACCTGTCGCACAAAGTGTCCGCAAGTTGCGCCGTCGTACCTTGGTACCCGTGCAGAGCCCGCCGAACTTGTTTTTGTGCCTCTCTATTGGTTTGAGAGGGGTCAATGAGGCTGCGTAAGAGACGCCAAGTCCCCTTTGAGCTCATCTGACGCTCTGCCGAGTTGCAGCGTTCTATCCAATTGGGGTCTGTGAGCTGCGCGGCATATGCCGCAGCCTGCTCCATAAGTTGTGCAATGCGAGCTCTAAGCTTGCGATTCGTCTTGTGTTTCTTCCATCGTTTTGTTAACCTCCTGCGCTCCTTCCACAGATGCAGGAGGTGATTGTCCCCTGCGGAGATCTCGTCGGTGGTGTGAAGTGTTTGCGTGTGTTGTTTCTGTATGTTGGTGACCTGTGTTGCCCACTCCGCATAGCCGTCGGAGAATAGTACGGGAGGGATGTCCTGAGTTCGAAATTGCTGCCAATTGATTATTTTGGCCTGTCCCTATTTTTTACGGACTGCCTTCGCCAAAAGCGTGATGCGAAGAAGGGAGTGGTCGCTGTCCAGTGTATCCCCCAGGTTTTTCCATGTGGCGTCTGTAGTGTTCCTAACCAGAGACAAGTCAGGATACGTGTCACGGGTCACCGAGTTGCCCACAAGTGTGGGCAAGCCGGATCCGTGAGCAACGTAAAGCGAAGGGTTGAGATGAGCTCAGCCAGCGTGCGTCCCCTGGCTTTCTCGAAGTGATAGCCCCAGTGAAGGCTGGGGGCGTTGAAATCTCCAACAGTCACTAGGGGTTCCTTTTCAGCCAATTTCAGTGCACTATAGAAAATTTCGCTGAAAGTAAAGCATGGCTGGTGAGGTGGGCAGTATACATTGAATACAGTCGGAGACAAAAGTCTCCGGAACACGAGTTCCTCAAACGAAGCTTATTGCTCTACTATCAGACAGCACCTGGAGACCGCACTTGTAGAGATGAAAGAACAAAAATTTAACTTTTACCTCCACAAGTGTGGTCTCCAGCCGCCGACTAATAGCAGAGCTATCGGTTTCGTTAGAGGAAGACATGGTCCGGAGACTTTTGTCCCCGAGTGTACATGTATTGACAGGTCGCGGGGCCTGAGAGGCAGAACCCTGACCATTGTGTATTGCTGCTCAGTGTCCAGGTTAAGATTGACCTGAATAGCGGTGTATGCTTTATGCACCAGGATGCAGGTCGACGGGCCCCCCTGACACAAGCTATACCAAGAAAATTTAGCATCTTTACCGGGCTCTTGCAGAGCAGGACGCGCAGGCATGTCACCCAGGCACTGCAAGTAGAGCTGGAGGTGTGACCGTTTTTTTTCGGGCTCTGAAACTCTGCACTTCCATTGAATGATTTAGAATTGTTGTAATTTGTTAACTCTCTGATAAGGCTTGCTAGCCATGCTGACGCTTTTGTTATTACGGTGCTGGGTAGCCACTCGGTCCGGGGGCCGGCGCAGACCTAGCCAGGGGCTGCATCAACGCCGCGGCCATCTGGCCGGAACCGCTTTCTTCTGCTACTTGTCGGGGAGCTGTTTTCAGCATGAAATGCTTTTAGCTCCTGTTGTCGGCAGTGTGGTGACGTAACGCCGAGACCGAGAGCCAACATCCGGGCACTGAATTCCACACATCCGGGAGCTGAAAGGAGAGCATCCGGGCACCGTACGAGATTTAACGAGACTCTCTGAGAGGGCCGCTTAGAGCAAGCGGGGAGCTCCAGGGCGAGAAGGGCTTCGGGCAGAAAAACGGCTTCCGCGCCGTCCCCAAGGATGGCGCTGCGGTCCCACACTCACGGATGTAAAAGACCGGCCGCATGAAAGGCTAACAGAAACCGGATACAGCTGACGAGGCAGGGCGGAAGAGATTCCCCAGACACTCTCAAGAAACGATTGCGTCCACGTGGACCAGTGCACAGTATTTATGGTGCGGTGGGTTGAACCCTAGACCCATTTCATGATTTTGACTAGTACCATCTACAACCAATGTGTTATGCCCGTAAACATTTCATGCTTACTCTACTCTCGGTTACGGGAGAGGCAAAGATTTTTTTGAGCTCCTGTTGTCGGCAGTGTGGTGACGACTTTACAAATTTGGGCGACCCGGACTAGGCCTTCTTGGGTTCAGGCTTGGATGCCTGAGCCTGCTTGGATCCGGCCATGGATGTCGGGGCCTTTTTGGGTCCCGGAGTCTGCTTCTGCGTTGGGGCGGGTGGAGGTCCTGGCTTGATGACCTGGCGGTACTTGCCCGCGCAGCCAGGCGCCCCGGTGGAATAGCTGCCTCCGCAGATGAGAGAGCACGGGAGCACTGATGTTCAGCTGGGCCGCCGTCAGGAGCAGCAGCAACCTTAGCCCCGCAGCGTTCACAGCGCCCAGGCTGAGGCCGCGGGCAGGCGTCGGCCCGATGCTCCACCGTGCCACAGCGGCATCAGGCAGGGCTCGTGATCTTGTAGAAGTGGACAGGGAGACGCCCGCAACTATACAGCACCGTCTGCTGCACCCTTGTGCCTACAAAGGAGATCACAGCAATCTGGGTTTTTCCCAGTTTGCACACAGATACGAGGTTGGGGTCCCCACTGAGTTTTGTCCTCACGCTTTCGGGCATCTCGTCCAGGGACACGGTAATGACACCCTTGCGGAAGTCCCCGGAGAGCTTAGAGTGGCCTCGGAATGGTATCTTGCGGACTCGAAACGGCAGCATGATGTCCCAGAGCAGCTTCTCCGCAGTTTCTACAGATTTCTGTGTACACACTAGAACGTTTTCGTCCCACACGGGCCACACTGCGAGTCCCACACTTGCCGCGTCCCTGAGGATGCTGCGAACGGCAACGCCGTCTTGACCAGGACCTGAGGTGACCTTCACTTCGATGGTCTCTCGTGGCTTGAGCACCACGATAATTTCTTTTTTCCCGATGCGGGGCGTGTGCTGCGGCCGCCACCGGGGTTGTGGGTTGTTGCACAGCCACGCGGGGCGCGTTCTCGCCCTGAGCACGCTCAGAGGGTCCCGCCACCCGTTGATGGCCGGCGTCTGTGTTGGCGTCCCTAGAGGCCTTCGCCTTCTTCCGTCTGCGCCATACGCGAATCATGTCTTGAAGATATTCTTCCTCGCTGGGAAGAGCCTCGTCAATTTCCATATTTTCCACGTTAGCGATCCTGAGCGAGTTGGGATCGTAGCCAGTGACTTCGCCTGGGTCCGCCGTAGCCAGGGAATCCCCGAACGCGGCCGGCGCAGGCCTTGCCACCGTTAGGCTTAGCGCTGCAGAGGTGTGGCGAGGTCTTCAAAGCACTGAAAACTGCCCAAATTTTAGCGCACCTTGACAAATGCTATGTCCACGGATGCCGCTTAGGTAGCTGGAGACGATGGTGTCACGCTTGCTTAGAAAAAGCTGAGGACCGCGCAAAACAGCGATCATTGGCAGAGCACACGTGGCGTGGGACCGCTCCAGCTGTCGACCACGGCGTTCCCCCCTTGAGTGCAGCGGGTGTTGGGAGTGAAAACATTTATTAGCAAGGGACAGGAGGTATGGTTGGCTCTGCCCATAAGGGACCGATCCTTGCAAGCAATAGGAGGAGGTTCCTAGTTTGGGACCCCAGTGGTGGTGGCCGCCACTCGGGCGCGCCGACTAAGGCTTGTCGATCCTGTAAGTCCTGGCAGCCGAGCAGTGTCGCCTCCCAGTCCTCCCGGGTTGAGTGAGGGATGGGGGGAATAGCCGGGTTGGAGGGGCAGGCCCACACCATGTGATTGGTGTCCGAAGGCACCGCACTACAGTGCGGGCAGCTGCCGTTAAATAAGGGATCAATATGTTTTAGTGCTGCCGGGCACAGCAATGTATTGGGGAGAAGGCGGAGAAGGAGCCGCTCATCCGCCTTCTTGAAGCATTTGTACATGGGCGAGGGTAAAGGCAATGACTACAGTGATAGTAGGTTGTAACATCTTTGAAAGTATAGACCGGATTAAAATCGGGTTCCTGATCGGGTAGGGAGGAGAAAACAACCCGGTGAGAGAGCGCGCGGGTGGCTTTCTCTGCTGCCTCGTTTCCTGCCAACCCCTGATGAGCAGGGCCCATATAAGGTAACGGTGTGCGGGGTCCGGATCCCGTATGCAATTTTAGTAGATTCAATAGGCTAGGAAGGGAGTGCAGCCTTGTTAGACGTTCTGACAGGCCCCTCGCGAGTCGGTAATTATGTATATTTAATCGTAATGTGAGGCTGCGAAATCAGTCGCAACCTTTTCTGCTAGTGTTACACTGCGGCTCTCAAGGGGAGACCGTTAACTGTGTTAACAGCGCCATGTTGACTACCGTAATGAAGCTTATCGATAAAAAAACTTCCAGTGACTCCAGGGTAATGAGCCAAAGTACCGTAGGTCGCGAACGCGGCCGCGGCGGCCGGGTTTAGATGGAGGCGAAGTGAAAAAGGCTCCCATGTGCAGTACCGCGTAAGTGCAGGTTAAAGATTCCCAGGTGGTCGAAATTACTCGGGAGACCTCCACTACGGCACCTTTTTCTTCCTTCCTTCTCTCACACCCTCCGTCGTCCCTTCCCTTGCGGCGAGGTTCACGTGTAGAGCGGGATGTGAGACGTAATGCGCCATTTCCTTCCCTCAAAAACCAATTTTCATTTTATATTTATCGTGCAAAATCTCCGCCTCGGCCCCTCGTATTGAAGTTGGTGCAATAGCACCGTCCTCCTCTCAACTACGGAAGCCGTAGTTGAGAGGAAGGAAGAAAAAAAAGCTGAGCAGAAGACTATCACTGCAGGCGTTTTCAACTACTTTGACGACTACGTGATCTGTAGTACAGCAGGCGGTCAGAGGCTGACTTAATTGGTGCGATGTAGTCACTATAAATCACCGCTATCAAGTAAAACAGATTTTTTGTATCCATTGCGATGAAATGTTCGCTTCATTAAAACGAAATTTCACATATATTGATTTGTGTTGGAATTTCGGGGGCAATTCTGATTGCAGGTATCGTGGCTTTTTGACGGCGACGATACTCTCCTTAAGCGCCTGAGTCGACGCATAGCAACGGCGACGCATCTGTCCCTGGAGTCGGCCGAGGCCTACCAGGTGGCCAACTACGGCCTCGGGGGACACTATACGCCGCACCTGGACGCGAGAAGCTTCAAACAACGTGCAGACCGTATCACCGTCAGTGACGGAACGCGGTTGGCCACCGTTATGGCGTACCTCACGGATGTGCCGGCAGGTGGCGCCACCGCCTTCACTCATCTGGGCATCGGGGTGAAGCCGCGTGTCGGTGACGCCCTCTTCTGATACGACTTGGAACCGTACGAGGGAAACGAGGCCCTCATACACTTCTCTTTCTGGCACCAGAAGAGGAGGGTAGACGTGCGCACGAAGCACGTGGGGTGCCCCGTACTGTCTGGCTCCAAGTGGATCATGACTAAGTGGATCCGAGAGAGGACCAACGTGGTCGTCCGCTACAACACGCCCGGATGAGCACTGCTATGGGTCGGAGGAAAGAATAATTTAAAACTGTTCGGGGACTATTTTTATTCGTGCATGATCGATAAAGCTTCATTTTTCTTCGCCCCACTTAGGTTGTTGAAACTGAATTTCGGTGCGAAACACTGAATGTTGCACAGCAGAAGTTTTGGAGTAGGAAACATTGATGTTGTTTGTAGATGGAACTGGCGTCATCCAGGCAGCGCATGCGCGCCCGCGAGATGTCCATTGCTTGGCACACCAAAGCTACACTCCATCTCACGGTTTTCTGTAGCACTGTGGATATTACAGGGACCTGCACCTACCAGAATAAAAAACGTTAAAGATCGTTGCAGCGACCCACATTGAGAGAATACGAAAGCATTTTTGTTGTGTTTTCATTGATATTTATTTCCAAAGAAAACCAGTTTACACGGATACAGTACGCACAATGGCACTGGACCCATAGCCAAGGACTAATTTGAGGTCTACCATAATACTGTACATTATAGATGCGGCACGCAAAGACGACTTACTGCGTTTATGAAATAAAAGTCAGATTCTGAACAGTTTAGGGACAAACAAAAATAAGCGCGCACAATACACACATCCTCCCAAAAACAAAAAGAAAAACAGTACGCCATAAGCGCACACATTCCTCAGGAACGCCTTCATTGATGCCTCCTTCACACTGGTCGCCTCTTTTTTCACTTTAGTCTGTTTGCCTCTTTCTTGCCTCTTTTTATCGCTTTTGACTCCTCTCTTTTTGCTTGCGATTTTGACGTCTACCGCTATTTTCACGTGCTCACACTATATACACTCCGGGACTAATTGGCGTCTAAATGACCTTTTGTCCTGTACCTAATTACTCGAGATTAATCAAATTTCGCATACAACGATATTTTATCATCTTCTGAGACGTGGGTGCGTTTTTTTCAGCAATTTTTATATCTAGTACTGCTTTCATGTGCTCGCACTGTATAGACGTCCGATACTAGTTTGACATCTGAGAAATTTTTGGCTCTAATTAATTA
This sequence comes from Amblyomma mixtum, assembly GCF_055824585.1. NCBI lineage: Eukaryota > Metazoa > Arthropoda > Arachnida > Ixodida > Ixodidae > Amblyomma > Amblyomma mixtum. The sequence continues at coordinate 16,332,653 of NC_143015.1, forward strand.
ACTAACCACTACACATCGACCACCTTTTGATGTGCATCATCCTCGCATCATTCTCTACCTCATACAATTATTCTTTTTCGCTTAACTCTCAAACGAACTAAGAAATCGCTCCCCACACGCTTTGTCGACACCAAATCTTTGACAGAGCCAAGTAATGCTTTCGTATTAATACATGTCAGCATAAATGTCTACCTCCCCTTCCCTCGTCCCGTGAGTGTTGGCTCCGTTACTGGGAAGCAAAGCGCACCGATGCCCAGCTGTGGCACCACGGGAGACTCGACTCGGTGGACGCCATGTTAGCGAATGGCGCCACATTCCTTTGCAGCCAGCTTCCACAATGCTGTGTTCGTGCAGGCTTCCCTTGCTATCGTTACAGGTGAATAAAACACTTATTACACATTGCAACAATAGAACTACCTTTCCACTTACTGTAGCAATTGTGTGAAAAATAGTTCAATTATTCCAGAAACGATCTCCTTAACCACTGCCATACTAACCTTCAGTGATTCAGAGACATCAATCCGGAATTTTGCACGACGCACGATTCACGCAACTTCTTTCAAAATTCTCTATTCAACCCCCCGACCAGATGAATGTAACTCCTTTCTTCACCTGCTCGTGCGGGCAACCCTGAGAATGAAACAGCCAACAACTCAGCTCGAGCACACATCAAACGAGCAGGGCCAGCTAAAGACCCCGGCAGAGCGTGCGAACAACTGGTACTTTACAATGAAATATCTCTCCAATACGGGGGACGGCTCCAGTATCCACCCCCCCCCCCCCTTCAACTGCCTGTACCTTTCCATCCCGTACCTTTCTATCCCTCGCTCACCTTGCCCTGATACACCCCGGCCTTTTCTACCCTCAGCGGGGCACCCGGATCAGACTTTCACCATATCCTCTACACTTCCTCTGAGCTACAGCCATCCTCCTAATGACAGCTAACGGACATACACCGATGGCAGGTCGCGGTCTCCAGCTCGGACCCGGCTGCACAAAAGCAGCTTCAGGGTTGGGCTCGACAAGTCGCTGAGAGCTATTAGCTCACGGCCACCCTATGCGATCTCTATCTATGAGCGCTTACGTACGCTATACGCAAGCATTTAGCGGGAGGTTACTGTGGAAGACGCAAGAGCACTTTTAGTTTACCGTACAACCGCCCGAACGCAACGATAGCTAAGGCCGCAGTGGCGCCATCTGGTGTTATAATGTAAAAACACTTTGTGTCGTATTTTTCGCGTTTAGCCAAGGCATTGGATAAGCTGATCCAAGTCGTATCACGTAGATAGCCGATTGCATGGCGTCCCCGATGAGTCGCGCACTCCGTTGTCGAGGCTGGACCTAGTTTTTTTTTATTATTGCGGAAGCAATACTAGTTGCACTTTCAACCCGTCGCGTAGCGAGGCCGGTAGTTACCAAGCGCGGCCTAACTCCTGCTCCTGCCACGCGCGGCGCGCTTAGGGGTCTGACGTCACAGCTGCAAGAGCGGGGCTCCAACTTGCGCCGTCGCGTAGCGAGGCCGCAGCTACCAAGCGCGGCCTAACTGCCGCTCCTGCCGCGCGCGGCCCGCTTAGGGGTCTGACGTCATGCCATCTGCCGCAAAACCGGGCGCGCAGCGCGCCGGCGGCCAGACGTTGCAATGCCGCCTACCGCGAAAGCCGCTCGGCAGAATGCAAAGAGGAAGCAACAGCGAGCTACGGAGACCAAAGAAGAGCGTGAACAAAGACTTTCTATGTGGCGTGCCCAGTATGCAGCTCGGCGACAACGTACAGCCTCTGTGGAAGAAGCTATGGAAGAACGTCCAACTCTTATGAGTATGCTCAACGCCATGGATGACGATACAGAAGTGAGCAGTGTATCTCTAGCTCAGCGGCAACGAGCAGCCTCAACGGCAGAATCTACTGAAGAAGCTGCGGAAGAGCGTCCTGACTTTATGCGTATGCTAAACGCCATGGATAGCGATACTGCAATGAGTAGCGTATCTCTCTCCAGTGCAGAACGCCGGAACGCGACTAAACGGCAGAGACGTGCCCAAGAAACTCCGGAAGAGCACCACCACCAGCTACACTACCAGCTGAACCATGGCGTAGCTACGGATATTGCTTTCGCAATTACCGGGCTTAACCAAGCTAGGCAACCGAGTGTTTTTTAAGAACGCCATGGTGCGTACCGGCATTCTTTCGGACCCCTACTGCCTATCGTTTTTAAGCTGCATGGGACGACATCGAAGCCGTGATGATGCGCGAGCGTGAGCAGCAGTGCCGACTGTATGCATCCAGGCACGGCCTCCTGAACCTGAACGCCGTGCCCGACAGCACGTTCCGAAGGCACTTTAGGTTCGAGAAGGCTGACTTTCGGACGCTTTTGAAGGCTTTAGAAGTGCCCGAATACGTAACCAGCGTTGAGGGTATGCGAGTGTCTGGTCAAGAAGCCTTGCGCATCTGTTTGCGGCGATTGGCCTACCCGAACAGACTGTGCGATCTGCAGGAATTCTTTGGCCGCCACTATTCAGTGATATCGAGCATTTCCAACAAAACAATGCTGCACATTGAGCAGGGATTTGGATTCTTACTTGACAACCTGCTATGTCACAAGTGGCTGACCCCGTCTCATTTGAAAGAAATGAGCAACGCGTTTTTCATTTTGTTGTTTTGTTCTGCGTATCGCATGCCATTCACAGTAGAAGTAAAAAGAAAGGAATTTACATGGAACTGTGAACAGAAGTCATAGTATATAATAGATTAGTTGCAGAAGTCAGATCCCTCACTGTGAAAAGTGCTTGATTGTTGTGACATCACATAGACTCGGGCGAGAACAGCTCAGGTCTTCCTTATTTCTGTACTGTTCCTTCAAAGGTGGCCCTGCGAGAACTTATTACTTGTGCCATTTTCGTTGCATCTTGTAAAATTAGAGGCCCGTGTACTGTGCAATGTCAGAGCATGATAAAGGTGCTCGAAATTATCCGGAGCCCTCCGCTACGACGCCTCTCGTAGCCTGAGCCGCTTTGGGACGTTGAATCCCATAAAACCAAAACGAAATTTGTCATGCAAAAGATGCAATATGCACTGTTGTTCATGTAAGGTCTGAGGATGTGGTTGTGTGTCAACACTTTAGCAGTTCTGATGTCTCAGCTGCATCTGTTGTGGCATGGTGGATGAGCAGGTAAGAAAAATTTTGAAATGACAGTAGCGCTCACCAAGCTGTGTGTGATATCACTGCATGCCCCTTCACTAGCTCAAATGTCACTACGCAGTATCTGCCGTCTATCTTTCCATAGTCTATCACTTACCATAATTTTTTGTACATTAGTTACCAGGGTTTAAACACTAACATGAGACTCCATGAAGTCCATAAAGAACTAAATAAGCTTAACTACATCTCACTGTCTCTAACTGATTTAAGGCAGTTCACTTAAAAGGGGCCTCCTGGACAACTGCTGGGCCTTTATTGACGGAACAGCACGGCCCATATGTCTCCCGTCAGAAGGTCAAAGAGTGTACTTCTCTGGGCACAAGAGAGTCCACGCGCTGAAATACCAAGCCCTCATGTGCCCCAATGGGCTCATCCGTCAGCTTGACGGGCCATATCCAGGCACCAGGCATGATGCTGGTAAGGTTCATTGTGATGAGGAAATCCCTATCGGCATGTTTGTTGTATCTCAGTTTTGCACATGTCTGCCGTGTCATGACTTCCTATTCCTCTTTGTTTCCTTTCCCTGCCTTTGTTTCCCCTTCCTGCGTGTCGGGTAGCATCCTGGGTGTCATCTAGTTAACCTGCCTGTCTTTCTGTTCTTCTGGTTTTCTCTGTTTGGTACCCGATAGCATTAAAAGCATAAAGAAAACATGGAGTGTGTATAACTTAACATTAATTTTTTCTCCTATATAATATGCAATGATATTATATGACGGCCAGCCGAAGAATGAGACAAGATGATTGATGGCTGTGAGATGATTTAATGGGCGCTGGCCTTGCACGAGCGCTCAGTCCCGTGCCACTGCCAGCTTCGTATTCTATATTACATAACGAAATGTTACATAATGGCTATGTGCAGTAGAGGTAATCTGCTAGCCAGCGGATCGACTGCTTGGGACGTTCGAACAGCACACAAGGGCACATTGCCAGCTTCGTCTTCTTCGTCAGTATTATTATAAAATGTTCTATTTAGTGTCTGCTTACCGGATGGGCTGCTGTGAACCTTGTTGTAGTGACATTATAGAACATGGTATGCACTAGTTTTTTTTCGTTTTTTTTTCATTTCAGGAATCTTGAGAGAAAGCAAACTTTACGAGACACTCTAAGAGCTGGTTCCTGGAAATGATGCAGTGATATATGGGGACCCTGCCTATCCCATGCGGCCGCTTCTGATGAAACCATATGGAGGTGCACGACTCACACCTGCTCAAGAAAACTTCAATGCTGCCATGAGTACAGTTCGGCAGGCCGTAGAATGGGGATTCGGGCGAGTAATTTACCAGTTTGCTTTTCTTTATTTCAAAAAAAAATCAAAGGCTGCTGTTGCAGGCTGTGCCTAGGGTGCACAGGGTAGCCGTCATTCTCACCAACTGCCATGCTTGCATGTGTGTTAACCAAGTCTCTAACTACTTTCACTTAGAGCCACCATGCCTCTTTGATTACCTCCACCCAAAGCAGTCATAGATAAAAATGGTAAGCATTGGTCTAATGCTTACTAACTGAACTTTTTTTGTTTTGTGCATAGTGCTTGCTTCACTTTTAATCCTTGTTTTTGTGATGTGAACTAAATGAGCTGTCTTAGTATTAATAATGTGTTTCATCTTGTTTGTGGCGTGCAACTTCCCAAAGCCACTTGAGCTATGAGAGACGTTGAAGTCCATGGAGGGCTCCAGGTAAATTTAGACTACTTGAGGTTCCTTAATATGCCCTACCATTGCACAGTACAGGTTAGAGTGCAGTGCTTGAATTCTAGGAATCAGCCACTGAGAAGCCGCAGTGGGCCATAATATGCAAGAAGCAACTTTGGTATGTATTGGCTGCCGGAAGTGCTCAGTTAGCTTGCAGTGTCATCTCTGGACCAATTTCGTCGCATTTCAAGGAGCAATGACGTGTTCATTTCTTGCATTCAGTTTGTATAGGTGAATTTTAATGGATTCAGTTAAGAGCATGTAGTTCCGTCAAATAATGATTTTACTCTCCTTTGATGTCACTCTTTGTATAATTTCTGTGAAATAACATTCAACAAGTTCACTAGTGCTTGCTGACTTGCACTATTCACCTCATTTTGTTTGTGTCGTTCTCTCAGTTCTGTGGCGCGAGCCTCCAATTCCAGCTCGCGCAGTTTGAACTTCTCCATTTTAAAGGCCTTCATTTCTAGCCTCTTCTCCTTGCGTCTCTGTTTGAGTTTGAGGCGCATCTTTTCAAAAGCTGAGCGTTCCATCTCAAGCTGAATGTCTTTTTTTTTTGAGCGCCCCTTCGTGGCTCCATCTTTTTTCTAAAAACTCATGGTTTTCACCATCCGCTGCCTTTGGCTTCCGTTTTCCTGCAAAAACATATTTCCCAAAATGAAACTAATGCGTGGCAGTGCATCTAATGAGCGAAAGTAAGGCAGGAGAGCAAGACAGAACCATGTTTGCCAGTTGGCAAAAGAATTTAGCACATGCAAGTAGCACAAACTGATCTACTGATGACACTGTTTTAATATGCAACCTGGTATGACAAAGCGCAACTCAAAAGTGTCCTTACTTCTCTTCATTTTAGCCGTAGATACAGGCTCATGTTCCTCACTTTGCTGCTATTCATGTGGTGTCACAGCACTTGCACAAGGCTCTGAAGCACAAGGCTCTGTGCTCTGAAGTTTTCAGCATCCATTCTGAAATATTCGTCTTCTGCTTCGGCAGCTTCACTGGCCTCGCACATTTGTTCCAGCAAATATGATGCAGTTTCAGGAGTGCTGACAGTCCCAGATGGTGTTCGGTCTGAAAAGCGGTGAAAATGTGGACCCTCTGTTACACCACTTAATGGGTGTTTTCAAATACACTGCATTTCATCACAAATATGCCATGACCCTTGCCACTTGATACACATCAAGTGCTGGCATAGGTTTGATTTATACACACCTTTAAAACATAGCACCACCAAATGGAAAACGCTGAATAGTTCCAGTCAGTTCTATTTTTTCTTTTATTTATGCATGTCACTTTTATTTCCTTGTTCATTTATAGTGCACAATGTTTATCTACCACACTGAAGCAAAATGGCTCTCGCTTACATCATGCTTAGCAAAATAATGCTGAGCAAGCGAATACAAAAGGAAATTGAGGCATTCTTACACGAGTCACTGTGATGTGGTGACACTCCCGCAGCAGCGGCATTGTCGTGCACTCCTGTTGCAAAAGTTTTTTTTTTTGAAGTTCCTGTGCCGTGCGGTGTTTAAGCCTGTGACCAAATTCTCTTGCAAGGTCACAGATCTCCTGCAAGAGCCTCTCCTTCTCTTCGTATTCTTCTTCTGTACCTGACCTGTGAGGATATATTGCAGTACAAAATAAACTTGCTGAGCACCATCTATATACACTCCACAAGGCTTTCAGGAGCCATGTTTTGCGATCGGTCAATTTTGTTTTTTATCTTTTGAAACAGTGTACCCAGGCGTCATGAAGCACAGTTAGTTCTTTTATAGCAGAAAACCAAGAAGCTTTCTTAAGCACATGCACAAAACTGGCTGTGAACTGTTCGTATACTAAGAAACAGTGGAAACCACAGAATTTATGTAATCAACACTTTGGGTATGGTGGATCAATTTTCAATTTCAAAGGATGCTCAGGACAAAAGTAAAAGTAACCAAGATAAAAAATTACTGGTTACAAAATCTGCCTGCAAGTAAATGGCAGAGGACAAGTTGCCAAATCCAACGTCGCATGAAATATTTGCCGTGTTCGGTAGCATTAAAGAGCATCCTGTCTGCTAAGTGAGGCGAGCTAAGTTCTCCTGACGCAAGAGTCGGTGCAGAGTACACCGAAGACCGAGAAAAAAACCGCGTCCAAAATTTACACAATTGTGTACAGAACACTTGAAAGGGTTATAACCATGCACAAGAGTTCTTTCGGCGAAAAACGTCGGTTACGAAAATCGGAAAAGGGGCAGTAAACTATTTACCGCACAGTGGGCACTTTGATCACGCCGTTATTGAAGCAATGCAGTAAGCGGTGAAAAAGTGGTCGTACTGGAGAGCTTCAGGGGTTGGGTGCACCTGCTGAACTGCAAGGATGGTAGAGTATAAGCATTACATCAATGAAATCGGCAACTTACTTGCGCAGGTTCGCTCCGTCATTTGCGAGGAACTGGGTGAGGAGAAGGTTCAGCCTTTCTCGCAAGGCCCGGGCGGAGAATAGTTTCCCGCTGGCGAATTGCACATTTTTCGAAATAGTTTGCCACTGTGTGGGGTCCTCGAACGGATTTTGTGCGTTCACTTCTCTAAGTAACGCTGAATCGTCTGCGAATGTGAAACGCAGGCGAGGAGCGGAATTTTTCAGCGCTGTCAACACGGTGGCTGCCATTTCGCAGAGCACGAGAACGATGACAGTACAAAACGTGCTACGATCACAGCATCAACACGAGCACTGCGAATAGCCTCTATAGTGCGACGGGCCAGCTGGCCGCCGAACAGGCTGCTTTTGGCAAGGCTATGACTACCTTGGCATAAAAATCCAGGTTTATTTCGACCGGGTCGCAGGAGACACTTCCAAAAATCCAAATCAAGTCAATCCACAGTCGGCGGTGTTTTGTTAGGGTTAGGAGCGGCGGAATCGTGGCACAGAATCGAAAATAGGGCAAGTTTATCACTCATTCTTTCTGCTGTCGGCGAGAGGAGGCGCAACGAATATCACACGTTCCATTTAAGGGCAATGAATATGTGTCGTGTCCGGTCGCTGTGTTGAATGCAGCGAAAGACGCACACGGTACTTTAAGACTTCGTTTATTTAAAGCCGATGAGGGTGCGACCAGCGTCGACCGAGGCAGGAGCCGAACTGGCCGCCCGAAGAAAGGAGGGAGCGGAGAAGCGTCCACGGGAGGGAGTGGCTTCCCAAAACAGGAGGAGGATGCGGGGGCGCACCATGGGGGGGCATCTGGCGACAGCGTGCGACGAGGGGCAAGTGGTCGTTAGGAGGAGGATGCGAGTGGTCGTTAGGAGGAGGATGCGAGTGGTCGTTACACACACAAAAGCAATAAGGGGACACAACACTTCCTTCCCCCTTAGAAAGTTGCCTGGTATCGTGCAGGGGGTCGGCGCTCACGCGTGGAGGCGCGCTGGCTTTGTGCGCTCGGGGGGAAACACTTGTAGGCTGGCTGTTGTTCGCTGTGTCTCCTAGGTCTGTCCTGGGCGAAGTCTCTTCTTCCGGGAAGAGGTGCCAGGCTATGTGGGAAGATGGTGCACGTGTTTTCTCCGCTGGCGGACAGCTCTCAGACGGCGTCGTAAATCTACGCAGCTGGTTGAGATGTCGGCGTGCTACTGTGCCATGTATGTTGACGAGCCAAGAGCGCAGGCCTATGCGTCTGACAAACGCCGATGCGCTAAGCCGTCTGCCACTAGACGCAACTGTTGACGAACCATTTCCACCAGGAGACGTTCTGATGTTCGAAGCACTGCCAGAACCTCCGCTTACAGCAGGCACAGTTGCAGCATCTACGCAGAAGTGCGCAGCTCTCCGGCTAGTTTACACAGCTGTTCAACAAGGCAACGTGCATAAACTCAAAGGGGACAACTTCGACGCTTACCGCAGGCGAGCTACAGAGTTGAGCACCCATCGCGGCTGCATCATATTTGGGTCCCGAGTTGTGATGCCGAGAGAACTACGCGCACAAGCTATGTCTCTCATCCACGCCGGACATCGGGGCATCGTTGCAATGAAAAAGTGTGCCAGAAGCTACATGTGGTGGCCTGGCATTGACAACGACATCGAAACAGTGGTGCGAGAATGCAAGCCTTGCCAGAGCAGCCGGAGCGCCCCGCCGAAAGCTCCTGTCCCAGAATGGGAAAAGCCAGACACACCATGGCACACACTGCACATTGATTTTGCAGGACCAATTGAGGGCTGCACTTTCCTTGTGGTCGTAGATGCCTACACAAAGTGGCTTGAGATAAGGCAAATGGGACAGACAACTTCGGCAGCAGTCATTGACAACCTCCGATCACTATTTGCAACGTTCGGCCTGCCGCGCAAGGTAGTGTCGGACAACGGAACACCGTTTGTGTCTGCGGAGATCCTCAAGTTTTATCGCGACAACGGGATCTCATCAGTTACATCGGCCCCCTACCACCCAGCGACAAACGGACAAGCCGAGCGCTACGTAGCCGAGCTAAAACGCGCCCTTGAAAGAGATCAGACAGGCTCGCTGCAGCGCCGCCTTGCGCGCTTTCTCTTCAAGCAGCACACGACGGTTCAGAGCACAACAGGCGAGACCCCCTCGAAAATGATGTTCGAGCGTGAAATGCGAACCCAGCTCACAGCCATCCTCCCCGAGCCAAAGGCAGAGACGTTCCGGGAAGAAAAAGCAATTCCGCGCTGCGGCACGCTTAATGAGGGGCAGCGCGTCCTCGCCCGACAGTTTCTGAAAAAGCCACGCTGGGAGGAAGCTACAATTGTCAGACGCATAGGCCTGCGCTCTTGGCTCGTCAACATACATGGCACAGTAGCACGCCGACATCTCAACCAGCTGCGTAGATTTACGACGCCGTCTGAGAGCTGTCCGCCAGCGGAGAAAACACGTGCACCATCTTCCCACATAGCCTGGCACCTCTTCCCGGAAGAAGAGACTTCGCCCAGGACAGACCTAGGAGACACAGCGAACAACAGCCAGCCTACAAGTGTTTCTCCCCCGAGCGCACAAAGCCAGCGCGCCTCCACGCGTGAGCGCCGACCCCCTGCACGATACCAGGCAACTTTCTAAGGGGGAAGGAAGTGTTGTGTCCCCTTATTGCTTTTGTGTGTGTAACGACCACTCGCATCCTCCTCCTAACGACCACTCGCATCCTCCTCCTAACGACCACTTGCCCCTCGTCGCCCGCTGTCGCCAGATGCCCCCCCATGGTGCGCCCCCGCATCCTCCTCCTGTTTTGGGAAGCCACTCCCTCCCGTGGACGCTTCTCCGCTCCCTCCTTTCTTCGGGCGGCCAGTTCGGCTCCTGCCTCGGTCGACGCTGGTCGCACCCTCATCGGCTTTAAATAAACGAATTCTTAAAGTACCGTGTGCGTCTTTCGCTGCATTCAGCCAAGCACACCAGCGGCAGTGTCTTACGACGACATCGTAAAAGCGCTGCAAAAGCACTACGACCCAAGGCCATCCGAGGTCTACAGCCGGGCTCGCTTCCAACGACGAGATCAACTGGGAGGAGAAACTGTGAGCGCCTACGTAGCCGCGCTCAAGAAGCTCGCTGCCGACTGCAATTTTGGAACGCTGTCGACAACAGCTACCGGGCAGGAGGGAGACGCAGCTTCTTCTGCTAACACCACCATGCTTCCCTTGGACGTGATGTTACGCGACAGATTTGTGTGCGGACTGAGTGACGAGTCACTGCAGCAGCGCCTGTTCGCTGAGAAGGACCTCACATTCAGCAAAGCTTACGACATCGCCGTTCGAGCGGAGAGCGCCGGTCACCAGCAGAGAGGGATTCGCCGGAACACCGAGCCGGTACACCAGACAAGCAACCAGGTGCGCAAGCCTTCTGTTGTTGTAAAATCGGTCAAAAAGGCACAACGCTGCTGGCGGTGTGACGACCAACACAACCCCCAGGGATGTCGATTCCAGTCAGCCACGTGTAATTTTTGCCACAAGCGAGGGCATATCGAAAGAGCATGCATTACGAAACGGAGACTTGCCAAGATAAAGTCACCTTCCCAGCCTAATCACAGCGTCAACGCCTCAGAGAATACGCCGCTATCTGATCTCCATGGAACAACATCAGCAACACCATCTGTGTTGTACGACCTGAACACCATGAATCTCGGCACGCGACCGAAGATTTTTACAGAAGTAAGCGTACATCACCAGCTGATTAAGTTCGAGGTGGACTCCGGCGCAGCCTGTACTCTGATCAGTGAGGACACGTTCCGAACTTCATGGCCATCTGACGCACCCGCCCTGCAACAAGACGACACGCACCTGCGAACGTGGTCAGGACAGAATCTGCCACTATTGGGCTCTGCCAACGTGCAGGTTAACTACAACGGCCAGACCCATACGCTACCTCTGCTTGTTGTGAAGGGCACAGGATCAAGCCTTCTAGGGAGAAACTGGTTTTCTCCACTAGGCGTGACGATATGCGGCATACACCAGACGCCGAGCCAGAACATGGTTGAGCAACTGCAAGAGAAATACGAAAGAGTATTCTCGGAAGAGATTCCAGGAAACGAAGGGCCCCCGGTCACACTGGAGTTGTTGGACAACGCGCAACCCAAATTTCTGAAGGCCAGGCCGGTGCCGTTTGCTCTCCGAGATTCAGTTGAAAAAGAGTTGGACAAACTGGAGCAGCAAGGTGTCATCGAGCCGACGCAGCATTCAGAATGGGCCACACCACTTGTCGTAGTTCGCAAGAAGAACGGAACCATACGCCTCTGCGGAGACTACCGGAGCACCGTCAATCTTGCGACTAAAGCGTCCTCTTACCCGCTACCGACACCTGAAGAAGTATTCAGTGTACTACGTGGCGCAAGAGTCTTCAGCACATTGGACCTCACCCAGGCGTATCAGCAGCTGAAGGTGAGCGAGTCAACTGCTGAATTATTGGCATTCAACACAGCGACCGGACACGACAATATGCCTAAAACCCAATAACATGACATTTTCTCTCCGAAGCGGGCGACTTGGGCGCCGCCATGTTGACAACGCTATTTTTCCTGACGTACGCAAGAGCACGCACACTAAATTCGAAAATTAGCGTACGTAACGCGAATGTACGTAAGACCTCGGTTTGAAATAGCGTTTGGCGCATGCGCAGTACGACTGACGCTATTTTATAGCGTACGCTATGCCTTTGCGTATGTCTACGTACGCTATACTAAAACTCTCTAATGAGAACTAACGGACATACAGCGATGGCAGGTCGCGGTCTCCAGCTCGGACCCGGCTGCACAAAAGCAGCTTGAGGATTGGGCTCGACAAGTCGCTGAGAGCTATTAGCTCACGGCCACCCTATGCGATCTCTAGCTGACCTATCCGTAGGCTGTAATCATAATGCTCGAGAATCAAATGTTTTCACCACCACCGCGTAGTCCAGATCTTCTCACAGTACGCAGTTCGGCCGTTCTTGACAATAGTTTTGCCCTCTGCATAACCACCACAACCCGCCAACTCTTCCCTCCATTCGCCCATGTAAAGCTACGACTGTGACTTGGTTTCAGTGAACATCCCTGCTTCCCTCTCATCACTGAACAGGAGCAGGAATATCCATCTTCAGTGAACAGGATGCCGGAGCGAATTTTCTTCTTCATGATGATGGTGATCATGTCCTCAGGCTTAATCTTCTTCTTCACCTTAGTAAATGAGGAAGGCGCTTCTTCGTCATCTCACCCTTTAGGGCCTCTTCTTTTTCATCGTCCTTCCCAAGTGCTCGCAGTTCGTGCTCTACCACGAGCCCATGATCTTTCTTCTTTTTTTCAAACAGCACTTTGGCAGATTTGAAGAACAGAGGATTTCCATCTTTCTGTCGCTCTGGTTCTTGTAACTTCGTCCGACACCTTTGGTGACACCTGATCATGAGAATGAAATTGGAATACCCTTTCCTTTGGAGGAAAGACGGGGTCACAGGGTCAAAGTGTCAACGGGGCAGAGAGATGCAGGAAATTTTGGTTTCCACGCCAAACCCGATGCTGTAGAGATGTTTCTACGGCTTAGTTTGTAGTACTGTGCAGACGTGCTGGATAAATGGGAACGGTAGTAAAATAGGAGCAGAGCCGAGCATTTTTCGCTAGCGTTTTCTGAAGCCCTAAGGAAAGAGGAAGTGAAAGGGCAGAAGAAGAAAAGGAAAAAGAAAGATTCCAGTGCATGAAGACATGTTGCTTCCACTGCGCAGCGCAATCTTTATTACGGTCGGGCTGCACGTAGCCTTGTGCTACTCAGACCTGTTCACTTCGACGCAGGACATGCAAGAGTCCATCGACACAGAAAGCACCTCGCTTGAGGACGGCCGATTCTTTCTTCTTCTGCAAGAGCACCACCTGCACGAGGCAGAGGCTCTCCATGAAAAGCTCCAGGCCATTGCGCGGCGGCGATGCGGGCCCGAGGTATTGCGAGTATTCCTTTCCGTCAGCCGCCTTGCAACCTTCCCCGTATACTGGTCGGTCTGGAAAGAACGTCCCGCCTTAAGACGCCTTCGCGCGGCTTTCAGCTCGCCTTCCTTGCGGAAGTGGTGGCCTGCGGACAGTGACATCACAGGAGCGGCCGCCGGTATTTGCAAGCTGCAGCAGGTCTACGACATTCCGGCGACAAAGATGGCGACCATGAAGTCTCGTCTACTGCCGGCCGCTTCGCCCGAAGACCTCAAAGAAGTGGCCAGGGGTTGCTCGACGGTGGGACCGTTCGGCAATACGTCCGCCTGGTCCCGAGCTGTGTTAGCGATAGCTTCTGTTCACGACAGCGGCAGACCCCGCAAACTGCAGTTGGGTCTTCGCTGGCTGCAGGACAACGACGAGCGGTGGCCGCTGCTGCGAAGGTCGAGAAGGTCCAAGCGGCCGCTTCACTACCCTGCACCGCCGGAGTCGGACGTTGGTGAATATAAGTCAGTGTGCGTTCAGGATGGTGATCTGAGGCCATCTGACGGACGATTGTTCTGCACAATGTCTACAAACTATGGAGACCCCCGTCTCATCCTGCAGCCGCACAAGATTGAAGTGCTGTCGTTAAAACCACGGATCGTAGTCTTCCCAGGTTTTCTCACTTCGGCGGAAGTGAATTACATCCGTGCTGCAGCGCGCAAGGGATTCACACGGGCCGGAATCTACTCGCCTACGAATGCGGCGGGTTATCCCAGTTGGAAACGTATTGGCAAGGTGAGATATATAGAGGGCAACTCTATTTTCCGAAATATCGGGGCACGAAAAGGGGCAGTCCTCCTATGCCCATGGTGGGCATTTCCTTCGGCCGGGCGCAAGGTCAGTAAGACATGAAGTAAGACATGATGTTGGGCTAGTCGGTTCATGGTTAGTGCGAAAAAACTTCGCGAAGACGACGGGACAAAAGAAGGCACGAATACACACGCAAAGCGCAAACTTCCAACTGACTTTATTTAGCGAAAGCAGGGTGCTTATAAAGGCTATCACATCAAACAAGGAGACAAGCAGAAGCAAAGGCAACGTGCCTACGGCAAAGACAGTGTCAACAAGACCACGTGTGGTTACGGCCCATGAAAAGCTCGGATGTGTCCATCTAAGAAATTGATCTCTTGCCTTGAAAGAGATAAGGAAGGGGCGCAAGGTCAGGGCGCTCTCGTTATTCTGGGTGGAGCTGGCTAGAAACCGTGCCTCTTGTACGGCTGCTCTCTCATGTGGCGAGATTTTTCACCTTTGGGGTGTTTAGAGACAGCAGATGGAAAGTACGGCATGTGTACAATGATTATTTTGTGAAAGCACCTGGTCAACCATAAGGCGCTGCGTCTGAAATGGTGACGTTGTCGCGCGCACGGGTTTTCTTCTTTTTATGGCTTGCTTGACCTAGGAGTCATTCGTTCATTTCAGACCAATTTAGCATCATATATCCCATCTCAGCTTGTAGATGCAATATCCTAATATCTCAAGTTTGTATCGTAACTTTGTATCCTAATGATTCGATTTCCAGTCAAAGTGTAACTTTGCACGCTGCTGCCGTGACAGTACCTTAATGGCATTTAGCCGCTGAGCATGAGGATTCCGGATGAAATTCGGCCTTCTGTCTTCTGCGGTGTTCACTAGCTGGCCATAATGATGTCGGATTAAGTCGCAGCCATGTCAGTTGAATTTTGATGGAGGACGAACCCAAAAGACGCCCGTGTGCTGTGCGATCCCACTTCAGGTCAGGCCTCTTGCGATGTTCTTCGCTGTTTCCTTTATCTCTGACGTCACAACATGGTTGAGGACTTCACCAAGAGTAAGACGATTGCAGCACCTTCAGTTGGAAGGAAATAACTTTCTTTGTTTTCCTTCTACACGCCTATCCCTTCCCCAGGTTGTCAGTGCTGTAACGCCACTTGCTACTGTAACTATCTTGCTGATTACGTTATCTGTAGTACTTCTGGCGGTCAGAGGCTGACTTAATTGGTGTGAAGTAGTCACTATGAATCATCGCTCTCTATTTACACACGTTTGTTATACCCACCGCGACAAAATTTTTGATTCATTAGAACGAAATTTTACATATATTGATTTCTTTTGAAATTTCGGTGGCAATTCTTATTGTTTGTTATATCCACCTTCCATATCAGTTACAACGACGCTCGACTAATTTTCATATATGCAGATATCGTGGCTTTGGGACGGCCACCATCCTCAGCTTCAGCGCCTGAGTCGTCGCATAGCCACGGCGACGCATCTGTCGCTGGAGTCAGCCGAGGCCTACCAGGTGTCCAACTACGGACTCGGGGGACACTACACGCCGCACCACGACGCGCAAAGCTTCGAACAAGCTGCAGACCACGTCAACGTCAAGGACGGAACGCGGTTGGCCACCGTTATAGCGTACCTCACGGACGTGGCGGCAGGTGGCGCCACAGCCTTCACTCATCTGGGCATCGGGGTGAAGCCGCGTGTCGGTGACGCCCTCTTCTGGTACGACGTGGAACCGTACGAGGGAAACGAGGCCCCCATACACTTCTCTTTCTGGCACCAGAAGAGGAGGGTAGACGAGCGCACGGAGCATGTGGGGTGCCCCGTACTGTCTGGCTCCAAGTGGATCACGACTAAGTGGATCCGAGAGAGGACCAACGTGGTCGTCCGCTACAATACGCCCGGATGAGAGCGGCTTTTGGAATATTTTTGGATATTCGATAAAGCTTCTTTTTGTAGCGTGAGCTAAATTGGCCACAGTCTCGCCGTTTCGCGTGCTCCCTCCGTCCATCATACTGCGCATGCGCGAGGAGCGAGTGACATCACTGCGCACAGCTGGCACGCCTCACCGCGCGTGTTCGCCGCTGCGCGCTCACGCTACGTATATCCTGGCATAGCGGAGCTAAGCCACTGCCAGTTTTTTTCTTTTCCCCATCTTTGCTGTTGAACTCAAATTCGACGCGGAAAGCTTAGAGTTGCGCAAAAGTTGCTTTGGAGTAGGAAATATTGATGCAGTTTGTAGACCATACCTCGGCACCAATAGAGGTGGCTGAATCACACTCATGACTACTCGCACTGCCCAGCACTCACAACCCCTTACTCACACTCAAGACCACTCGCACTCACAACCACTCACTCACACTAGCACTCATGTCTACTCACACTCACAACCACTCAACACACTCACATTCATGGCCACTTGCACTCACGACCACTCACTCACACTAGCACTCACAACCATTCACTCATACTCGCACCCATGTCTACGCACACTCACGACCACTCACACTCGCACTCATGACCACCAGCACTCACAACCACTCGCTATCACTCATGTCCACTCACACTCGCACTCATATCCGCTCACAATTCACGTTCACTCACTCTTTCCTTGCTTGCTGACAACGGAGGGGCTGAGAGATTTACTGCCGCGGCCGACTGCCCTCGTGGCTCACCTAGCATAGCCTGAGTCGCTAAGATGTGGTGGTGAGCCGCCCAGGCTTTGCCGGGCTATTTGGCCAATTTTCACAGTTTCACTGCTCCATGGAAGTGGTCACTCATCACGCATATTCCATGCACTAAATGCTACGCACGTGTGCTCCCGTGCTTGCTGCTGAGACGATGAGTGCCTGTTCAGCGTCAGCTAAGATTCTTAGACAAGTTTATGAACGGTGTCCTTAGGCGTGCGCAGGGCTCTCCATGAGAGTGAGCCAAGTTTCAGCGCAGTGCCACCCCCCCCCCCCTCCCAGCCTCCTTTCAGCTAGGCCCTTACGGCCAGAACGGAGCGCTAAGATGAGGAATGATTATGAAACATTTATTTCCATGTGATGGAATTGCGAAATATACAAGATATTATTCAGAAGTAGTCTTATTTTAATCTGCAACATCGGGAGAGGAATATATGGTATAAAGAGAAATAGCCGCTGTATTTTTGACACTCAAAATGTGAACAAAGGGAGGAAAAAGCCTCAGGGTGCTTGCCCGCGTTTCCACAAGAGGTCTTGTCTTCACCAAGACAACGTTCTCAAGCACACTGAGGCTTTCCCTCCCTTGTTCACCAGCTGAGTATCGGCAGAGGAAGGCAGTCACTGCGTCGCTAAGCATCAGTGTAACAAATTTCCATTCTCTCTAGACCCCACAAAATGTGGCAGATTTGTTTTTTGGTTGCTGTAACTGCAAAAAAGAACCTGAAAAGATTGCCGCAAAATGACCCGGCAAGTGAACAGTTCTTAGAACACAACATCATGGGTGTCCGGCCGTTGAAAAACATGCTTGGCTATAGCAGTGCACTGTAAACAACGACGGTACAGGTCCGACGGAGTAAATCTATGGCGCGGACTTGGCGATAAGGGGGTTTAGATGATTGGGGGGGGGGGGGGGGGGGGGACGCGGAATCCTCTGCTTTGGTTGTCCAAAGACACCGGCATGACGCCTAATACTGCCTCGAGCGCCCTCATTTGCTTCCCTCAGCTGTCAACAGCATGAAAATAGCTAAGCGGGTATCGTCGTCGCGAAACATATGCGACCGACTTCGCTGTCGCGTCCACCCACCACTCACGTCCACTCATTGCTACTCACGTCCACTCACAACCACTCACGTCCACTCACGTTCACTCATTGCCACTCATGTCCACTCACATCCACTCATCAAGTCCACTCAGCTCTACTCACGCTCACGTCCACTCACTCGCACTGACACTCGTGACCACCCACGCTCACTCACATCCACTCACTCACACTCATGACCACCCACACTCAACTCTACGCACTCGCACTCATACTCACAGCCGCTCACACTCACGACCACTCACTCAAACTCACATGCGTGAGTGTGAGTGAGGCGATATGAGTGCACGCATGAGTGAGTGTGCCCACCTATGAAAGAAGCCAACAGCCAACGCCCACCTATGTAGTAGACGAATTTGGCGCCTTCCAGACAATGCATGCGCAGCTGTGAGTGTTCCATAGCTTGTAGCACCAAAGCCATGTACCCCGCCTGACAAGTTGCTTGCAGTACTGTGGATGTGACGGCGACCACAGCCTAACATAACGGTGCAGGCAGCATGTGTTCTCCCCTTCCGTCATTCCGCGAGTGGTGCTTCGATCGCTGGGTAGAAAAAAGTCCCCGTGTCCAGCTGTGGCACGACGGGAGACAGCTTTTTTTATTTTGCGCACTTTCCATAAGGCATAATTTGGGCCGGCAGTACACAATAGAATATAATGCAAGGTATTCTCGTACAGGAACTAGAGAATCCTCCGCCTCTTATTTTTATCGGTCAGCCACATGAACAAATCCTCCTTTTTGTCGCCGTTGGTCCCACTTTCTGTAAAATTCATGTCCGTGAAGCCCTCGTCCCTGCACAAGTCCACAGCAGGCGACGGCAAACATCCACCTCTGCAGCTGTGGGACACCGATGTGGAACACCTAGGGCAGGTGGTGGGCCTTGCGTCGTCTTCCGCATTTGACCGAACGTGTGAGGGCCACCCCAACCCTTATCCTAATGGATACATCCTCCAATCCCGTTAGGCTATGGGGGACTGGGGAAGTGCACGGGAAAATGAGGCCACGTGTACTTTTCCTTAAGGAGGTTACTCAGACGGGGAGGGCGGAGCAGGCATAAAAGGGAGCGTGGGGGGGAGGGGGGGTGCATTAGGTTTTAGAGCTCGGTGTGTAAGAATGTCCCCTTTTCTGTGCTCAGCGTTCTCAGCATCATCGTGTGTCTATTGTATCTAGATGCGTATCCTTGTTTTGTTGTTCAGGGCGTGGATCTCCTGAGTGACTACTAGTGTCTCTAGTCCTTTCAGTTGTTTCATGGCGGCTAACGACGCTATAGATATGGGCTTCTGCTATGGACTTTTATATTTATGGCCTCCATAGCATCGCTGGTTGCATAAAGTTCTGTCGCAAGCAGATCCGGATGGTCTGATGCGTATTCATCATGTACTGTTAACTATCTATATGTAGGGCTAGTGGCTGCTGTTCTACCGCCCGTTTCTATTAGCGACGTGTGGGTAAACACAATACATGCATGTTCCTGGTCATGCATCAACCAGAGGTCGAGTTCTTAGCTTCTCTTTACGACGAAGTTTAGTCGTCTTTGTCCTAACAGTCGTGAATTCCCATAGAGGGGGGCCCGCCATTGTAGGTGTAGAACGATGCCGAACAGTGCGCCTGGGGGAATATCCCCTGGTTTGAAGCACCAAGACGTCTTTCCAACTTCACTCGGGCTTCTTTTCTCCAGACGAAACGCGATTGATCAACTTCAAGGACGTCGCTGCTGCTTTTTTCATCCTATTAAGCCATTGTGTTCCTTTGCCAGATCGATGGATGCCTAGGCCAAAGTCTCCCAACTCGTCTACTTCTTGTAATGACTGATTTCCAATCTTTAGCATGACTCTTTCAATTGTCAATTCCTTTCTTTCTTTCTTGTTTGTAGCATGAATGTAGCTGGACGTTTGTGGTCACAGTTTCAGGCCTACATCATGGACGTGCTCATCTAGTGTATTAAAGGGAATTTGCCAATAAACATTACATGCCTCAAGCTGTTTATGAGCAGAGCAAAGCGCGACATCGTCTGCGTTAATAATGATCTGCACCTCTGGTATTTCAACTAATTTCCACACCAGTGGTATGAGTGCGATATTAAGTAGCAAAGGTGCTAAAACAATCTTGTGGCGCGCCTCTGATTGACGTGTAATTACCAATTTGTTTTTCGTTTCTCCGGACAGAAAACGTGCTGTCCTTAAGCAGATTATGTGCCGCTTTTATGACCTCAGAGGAATACCCATACGTACCATGTTGTCAAGGATCTTGGCATGTAATACGTCGTCGTATGCTTTCGCCGCGTCGGTAGCCACCACAGTTCGTACTAAGTGGCTATGAGGCGACAAATGTGTTAAATCTTCAGCCAGCACAGCCAACCCAGTTTCTGTGCCAAGGCCTGTTTGGAACCGGAATTATCCAGCACGGTATCTTTGTTCATTTTCAAGCCACCATGGTAGGCGCTCAGCTGACTCGGCGGACGCCGTGGTTGCGAATGGCGGCTCACCACTTCACAGCAGACCTCCGCAGTTCTGTGGTCGTGCGGACTTTCTCTGCTAATTTAACCAGCCAACGGAAACGATTGCCATCCTTTGCAAAAAAAAAGAAGTCCGAACTCACTTTGCAATTACTGCAGTACTTGTTTCAGAAACAGCTCAACACTGTTCAGTTTTTCCAGAGACTATTTCTTGTGTTCCTGCAGCCCTGACTGGGTGAGAGCTGTCGAGTCCACAGTGCTGCAGAGAAGCTTACCGACCCTTCAGGGCGCCGGTAGCCAGGAGGGACGTTTAAGAAGTTCGTTATATTGAGTTCTATGGAGTAAAAGCGACTAAGGCTACGATTCGCCAAAGAAAGGGTTAGAGTGTCTTGTATCAAAGCCGATCTTTTAAGCTTTTTATACAGAATTAAAATATAGTTTACTATGATATCACCACCACACATTTCGCAGAGAGCTTGGTTTTATTTTGCCGGTAAGAAGTGTGTATAAGGTGTGTGTTTCCAATAAATTGTGTTGGGTTGGGTTTAGCGGCTCGAAAGTATTTAAGTTCAGAAGAGCGTGTTGTCGGGCTAGTTCGTTCTGCAAAAGAAACACACAACAGTTCACGAGCGCTCGTGAACTGTTGTATGTGTTTCTTTCTGTGTCCTGTCTAAGTTGTTGCGCAATTCACTTATATACGAAAGCATTTAAAGCTACCATGCGCCAAACTCCAGGTATAGAAAATTGTTGTCTGCAGTATTTTATAAAAATGTGGTGTAAACGGCAGTGTAACGGGCCTAAAAAGTTATTTCGTACTACCTAGTGTCGACAAAGGACAAATAACTCCAGAAATTAATAGTACCAGATTTAAAGAGGGTCGGATAATCTCAGTTAACCATCCTTCACTGAGGAAGGATCTCGAGGCTGCCAACAGTAAAATGCAGGCCTCAGCCTTCTGAGGAATGAGAAATTTGTTGAGGTGTGGTCGAAAAATCTGCGAGTTGTAGTAAACTGACTATATTTTATGAAATCTACGATTAAAAAAACCCTGCTCTCTTTAAACTGGAAAACCTGTGAAATCTCAAGTGCATCCTCACATAAAAGAAGGTTGGATGGAATGGTGTGTTTGTTCCTTGTAAAAACTTCAAAGTGCTTTTTCCTTATTGATCCGAGCTTAGAGCATGAAAATAAAACACGGTTTACTCTTAGCTCATGTCCACATAATTCACATCGAGGCCTGTCTTGTTTTGTCAGTATAAATTATTTGTGAGGTGTGTGGGTGTTCTATATTGTTGAGAATTGCGCTTCAATCCCACCGCTGGAACCAGTGTTGAAGACGGAGGGGGCCTGGAGAGGACTGACTCGTACAGCCCCGCAGTTCCCGGCTCGAAGCACGGTGTCGAACTCCGCTATGAAGGAAACTATACAGAAGGGTTTATTTTACATATTTACAGTCGAGATGGGAGTGCTTCGGTCACCAAGCAACATCCCGTTGAATACCCTTCGTATTCCTCAGATCCCTGACTGGAGATTAAAGTTCGCCAAACGTTCTCCAATCAGGTGGACAGTTGTGGGCGCTGGCGGTGCTACCCACGTCAGGGGGCGGTGCTGACCTCTCTCGCAGCTCGGCCGATGGAAAGGGGAAAAGCCAGCAGCCCCCCGAACACTGTCGCGTCGAATTGGCAGGCCCAGCGCTATCGTGGGAAAGGAATGGCACGCCGTTTCCCAGCTGATGGACAGGGTGGAAAAACACGTCATCGAAGGCTGTCGTGTCGACTTCAGCACTGTGTTGAGATGGGTGCCCCCATGGGAAAGGAACTGCGCTGCGTTTCCAAGCAGGTGAATGAGGGTCCTTGTACGCCCCCGCCTGATGTCCGAAACGCGGCACCTCTGTCAATGTCGCAGTCGCCTTTCAGGTAAAATCAACAGCGTGACCTTGCGTCACTCCATCCGGCGACCCGTGGGCAGACTTGGCCACCTGACGCCGCCGCCGTCGCAGCTGTTCCCCGCCGCACCTTTGTTATATGGCTCATGTCTTCTTGGAATTCCTCCCTGGCTCGGGTTCGCCGATCTTAACAATATGTAGACGGCAGATAATCACTTCCTTGCTTTAGGGTGCAAGACTTCCATTCCTCTAAAACTGGCTTTACAAAGTGTAGTTTGTTCTTTACTTCGTTGTTCGAAGTGCACTGTCTTTTTTTCAATTTATGGTATGCTACGTTCACGCGATAGCGGCGTTGAATTTTTTTCTCGCTATTTGGAGTGGTCGTGGCAATAGAAATAATTGTTTTTCTTCTTCAAGTGATGGCACGAAGGCAGTAGAGACCGTGCGTGATCGGGACAGCCTAGTACAAGCGATTATCCGTGCAGTAACTGAACATTTCCCCAATTCGACGCAAAATTGTCTATTTCAGGCCCTTAATCCTTGTAGCAGATTGAAATATCTGGCAGTCTGGTTTTAAAAGTGAGGCAGTTCAGATTCTCTAATTCACTGAAATTAGGCAAAAACCCTTTTTCGCCACATTTTACCCGAGAATTTCTCTGAAAGGCGGGAAGTTCAACGAAAAGGACATCCCTTGCTAGTGCGCAGGAATGGTAATGGTTATTTAAAGGCTATTAATTTATGTTAGGAGAAGGTAAGTGACGCCAACCAAGTAAAATACAGGAAAAAACACGACGTTTCGGGACCGGCTCGGCCCCTTCTTCACGGTGTGACTACGGGCGAGCGCAGCTTGGCTTTTTAAGCCCCTGTGTGGAGGACCTGCGGGTCAATGGCCGCAGCCCATGGACGTAGGATGAGGGGAGAGTCCCCAGGGAACGATTAACATTCTCTCGTGTTTGCTGTATGTGCCACGACTCGAGTAGAAGCCTCCTGCGTGGGTTAGCTTCCGTTTCCAATACAATGGTGCTGTCGAAGTCAATTGGGTGGTCACACCCTTCACAGTGTTCGGCCACGGCGCTGCGTTGACGATTCATGTGACGGACGTCCGCTTTGTGTTGGTTCATCCTTTCCGCGAAGTTCTTCGTTTCCCCTATGTACGACGCCGGGCAGACGGAACACGGAATTTTGTACACGACGCCCTGGGCCTTTTCTCTGGGCTGCCGGTTTTTTGGGCGGGGGAGAAGGCGACCGATAGTGCTGGTCGGTTTGTGCGTTGTCAGCACCCCTTCTTTTCCGAGAATGCGACCGAGCGTCTCGCTCACGCCTCTCACGTAGGGGATGCAAACACGTTTCCGCTTCTGGCATGCGTCTGAGGAAATAATAGACCGGATTTTGTTTTGCCTTTCTTGCTTCCTGATAATGCGCCGGATGAATGAGCTTGGGTAGCCGTTCTTTTGGAGGTCAGAAATGACTCGGTTCTTCTCCTTCCTTTTATCTTCACTTGAGGAACATATGAAGTCGGCTCTCTTCAGTAATGACGTCACGACAGATGCTTTGTGCGGGATGGGATGGTTCGAATCGAAATGTAGGTACCGTCCTGTGTGGGTTGGCTTCCTGTGCACCGAGGACTGCAGGCCTTTGTCGTGCCTTGTAAGTAGGACATCCAGAAAAGGCAGGCTGCCCTGCTGTTCATGTTCAACAGTAAATTGTATGGCCGGTTCAACTGAATTTAGATGACTCTGGAGGTTTTCTATCTCTGAGGTTTTCACCACACAAAAGCAGTCGTCTACATAACGGAGGAATAACTTTGGCTTGGGATTAAAGGAGGAGAGGGCCCGGCTTTCGACGTCTTCCATGGTTAGGTTAGCCACTGTGACTGAAATTGATGCCCCCATAGCAGTTCCGGTTGTTTGCTTGAAAAATTCTCCGTTGTAGGTGAAAAAGGTACTGCGCAGACAGAGGTCGAGAAGGCGACATACCTCATCGACGTTGAGTGGAGTTCTCTCGTGCAGCGTTTGGTCGTTTTCGAGTGCGCGGCGAGCGACGGACACAGCAAGGGGAACCGGTACGCAGGTAAATAGCGACACCACGTCAAATGAGACTAGGCTTTCGTCTTCCTCCACGGTAAGGTTCGAGACAAGTTGGACGAAATGCCGCGAATTCTGTACA
Source organism: Amblyomma mixtum (assembly GCF_055824585.1). Lineage (NCBI taxonomy): Eukaryota > Metazoa > Arthropoda > Arachnida > Ixodida > Ixodidae > Amblyomma > Amblyomma mixtum. The sequence continues at coordinate 16,356,987 of NC_143015.1, forward strand.
TGCGTGGGTGTTCTGCCGGCGAGCGGCGCCAGTACCTTGTGCAGGTAGTCAGAGAGACGTCGCAGAGGAGACAGGGTGAAGTCTACAATTGGCCGAAGGGGGACGCCAGGTTTGTGAGTTTTAGGTAGCCCGTAAAAACCTGGAGCTGAGCCGTTTCTGGAGATGAGGCGGAGGTAAAGCCATTTGAAATCAGGATGCCGCTTGAACATCTCTGCCAGGGTTTTGTTGAGTGTTGCCTGAGTGTTTGAAGTCGGATCCTTGCGAACCTTCTCATACGCCCCACTGCTCAAAAGGGCTGACGCCTTCTCCTCGTAGTCGCGTCGGTCCATCACCACTGTAGAGTTGCCCTTGTCTGCCGGGAGTATGACGATGTCGGTGTCGTCCCTGAGACCGCGTAGGGCTTTTCGTTCCAGTTGAGACAGATTGCTCGGAAATTTGGGGGGTACCTTGGAGATGACACCAATCGCTTTCAGGCGGACCTCTTCCCTGACGTGCGGCTCCAGGTGCTGGACCGCATCTTCAACAGCCGCGACTAGTTTTGGGAGGGCGGGACCAGATGATATGTTGAATCCATGTCCTTTTGCGAGAACAGAGGATTCGGGCGGTGTTAGGCGACGGGAGGAGAGGTTGTTTACAAAGCCAGAGTTATGGGGGTCAGGCTGTTTCTTCTGCCGCTGCTGTAGGGCAAACAACTTCTTGTTTTGACACTCACGATGTTTGTTGGCTGCAGTGGAGGCCGCTTCCATGGCAAAGGCGTCCACCCGCGGGAAGAGCTCAGGCATCCTGTGTTCTAGTTGGCGGCGCGCGAAGAACCGGTCCAGCTCCTTTTTGCGGAGAACGGAATGGCACTCGTGTATCCGCGCACTTAATAACTGTTGCTCCGTTTTGGACACCAGCCGTAGGCCTTCTGCGGTGGTTACAGGGCGCTTTAGGCGAAGGCTCACGGGTATCACATCCTTTTCCTTGCAGGTCTTGTTGAAGTTTAGATGTGTCCGGAAGACAGCAATACTCTTGGTGATGTTGACGTATCGCTTCACTAGCTGCATGGTCTCGATGCCGAAGTCTTGGCGTATAGACTCAAAAGAAAACATTCGACAGAAGTCTGTCTGGTTGGGAAATTTAATGTTAGGAGAAGGTAAGTGACGCCAACCAAGTAAAATACAGGAAAAAACACGACGTTTCGGGACCGGCTCGGCCCCTTCTTCACGGTGTGACTACGGGCGAGCGCAGCTTGGCTTTTTAAGCCCCTGTGTGGAGGACCTGCGGGTCAATGGCCGCAGCCCATGGACGTAGGATGAGGGGAGAGTCCCCAGGGAACGATTAACATTCTCTCGTGTTTGCTGTATGTGCCACGACTCGAGTAGAAGCCTCCTGCGTGGGTTAGCTTCCGTTTCCAATACAATGGTGCTGTCGAAGTCAATTGGGTGGTCACACCCTTCACAGTGTTCGGCCACGGCGCTGCGTTGACGATTCATGTGACGGACGTCCGCTTTGTGTTGGTTCATCCTTTCCGCGAAGTTCTTCGTTTCCCCTATGTACGACGCCGGGCAGACGGAACACGGAATTTTGTACACGACGCCCTGGGCCTTTTCTCTGGGCTGCCGGTTTTTTGGGCGGGGGAGAAGGCGACCGATAGTGCTGGTCGGTTTGTGCGTTGTCAGCACCCCTTCTTTTCCGAGAATGCGACCGAGCGTCTCGCTCACGCCTCTCACGTAGGGGATGCAAACACGTTTCCGCTTCTGGCATGCGTCTGAGGAAATAATAGACCGGATTTTGTTTTGCCTTTCTTGCTTCCTGATAATGCGCCGGATGAATGAGCTTGGGTAGCCGTTCTTTTGGAGGTCAGAAATGACTCGGTTCTTCTCCTTCCTTTTATCTTCACTTGAGGAACATATGAAGTCGGCTCTCTTCAGTAATGACGTCACGACAGATGCTTTGTGCGGGATGGGATGGTTCGAATCGAAATGTAGGTACCGTCCTGTGTGGGTTGGCTTCCTGTGCACCGAGGACTGCAGGCCTTTGTCGTGCCTTGTAAGTAGGACATCCAGAAAAGGCAGGCTGCCCTGCTGTTCATGTTCAACAGTAAATTGTATGGCCGGTTCAACTGAATTTAGATGACTCTGGAGGTTTTCTATCTCTGAGGTTTTCACCACACAAAAGCAGTCGTCTACATAACGGAGGAATAACTTTGGCTTGGGATTAAAGGAGGAGAGGGCCCGGCTTTCGACGTCTTCCATGGTTAGGTTAGCCACTGTGACTGAAATTGATGCCCCCATAGCAGTTCCGGTTGTTTGCTTGAAAAATTCTCCGTTGTAGGTGAAAAAGGTACTGCGCAGACAGAGGTCGAGAAGGCGACATACCTCATCGACGTTGAGTGGAGTTCTCTCGTGCAGCGTTTGGTCGTTTTCGAGTGCGCGGCGAGCGACGGACACAGCAAGGGGAACCGGTACGCAGGTAAATAGCGACACCACGTCAAATGAGACTAGGCTTTCGTCTTCCTCCACGGTAAGGTTCGAGACAAGTTGGACGAAATGCCGCGAATTCTGTACATGCGTGGGTGTTCTGCCGGCGAGCGGCGCCAGTACCTTGTGCAGGTAGTCAGAGAGACGTCGCAGAGGAGACAGGGTGAAGTCTACAATTGGCCGAAGGGGGACGCCAGGTTTGTGAGTTTTAGGTAGCCCGTAAAAACCTGGAGCTGAGCCGTTTCTGGAGATGAGGCGGAGGTAAAGCCATTTGAAATCAGGATGCCGCTTGAACATCTCTGCCAGGGTTTTGTTGAGTGTTGCCTGAGTGTTTGAAGTCGGATCCTTGCGAACCTTCTCATACGCCCCACTGCTCAAAAGGGCTGACGCCTTCTCCTCGTAGTCGCGTCGGTCCATCACCACTGTAGAGTTGCCCTTGTCTGCCGGGAGTATGACGATGTCGGTGTCGTCCCTGAGACCGCGTAGGGCTTTTCGTTCCAGTTGAGACAGATTGCTCGGAAATTTGGGGGGTACCAAGCGTTCCAGTTGAGACAGATTGCTCGGAAATTTGGGGGGTACCTTGGTACCCCCCAAATTTCCGAGCAATCTGTCTCAACTGGAACGAAAAGCCCTACGCGGTCTCAGGGACGACACCGACATCGTCATACTCCCGGCAGACAAGGGCAACTCTACAGTGGTGATGGACCGACGCGACTACGAGGAGAAGGCGTCAGCCCTTTTGAGCAGTGGGGCGTATGAGAAGGTTCGCAAGGATCCGACTTCAAACACTCAGGCAACACTCAACAAAACCCTGGCAGAGATGTTCAAGCGGCATCCTGATTTCAAATGGCTTTACCTCCGCCTCATCTCCAGAAACGGCTCAGCTCCAGGTTTTTACGGGCTACCTAAAACTCACAAACCTGGCGTCCCCCTTCGGCCAATTGTAGACTTCACCCTGTCTCCTCTGCGACGTCTCTCTGACTACCTGCACAAGGTACTGGCGCCGCTCGCCGGCAGAACACCCACGCATGTACAGAATTCGCGGCATTTCGTCCAACTTGTCTCGAACCTTACCGTGGAGGAAGACGAAAGCCTAGTCTCATTTGACGTGGTGTCGCTATTTACCTGCGTACCGGTTCCCCTTGCTGTGTCCGTCGCTCGCCGCGCACTCGAAAACGACCAAACGCTGCACGAGAGAACTCCACTCAACGTCGATGAGGTATGTCGCCTTCTCGACCTCTGTCTGCGCAGTACCTTTTTCACCTACAACGGAGAATTTTTCAAGCAAACAACCGGAACTGCTATGGGGGCATCAATTTCAGTCACAGTGGCTAACCTAACCATGGAAGACGTCGAAAGCCGGGCCCTCTCCTCCTTTAATCCCAAGCCAAAGTTATTCCTCCGTTATGTAGACGACTGCTTTTGTGTGGTGAAAACCTCAGAGATAGAAAACCTCCAGAGTCATCTAAATTCAGTTGAACCGGCCATACAATTTACTGTTGAACATGAACAGCAGGGCAGCCTGCCTTTTCTGGATGTCCTACTTACAAGGCACGACAAAGGCCTGCAGTCCTCGGTGCACAGGAAGCCAACCCACACAGGACGGTACCTACATTTCGATTCGAACCATCCCATCCCGCACAAAGCATCTGTCGTGACGTCATTACTGAAGAGAGCCGACTTCATATGTTCCTCAAGTGAAGATAAAAGGAAGGAGAAGAACCGAGTCATTTCTGACCTCCAAAAGAACGGCTACCCAAGCTCATTCATCCGGCGCATTATCAGGAAGCAAGAAAGGCAAAACAAAATCCGGTCTATTATTTCCTCAGACGCATGCCAGAAGCGGAAACGTGTTTGCATCCCCTACGTGAGAGGCGTGAGCGAGACGCTCGGTCGCATTCTCGGAAAAGAAGGGGTGCTGACAACGCACAAAACCGACCAGCACTATCGGTCGCCTTCTCCCCCGCCCAAAAAACCGGCAGCCCAGAGAAAAGGCCCAGGGCGTCGTGTACAAAATTCCGTGTTCCGTCTGCCCGGCGTCGTACATAGGGGAAACGAAGAACTTCGCGGAAAGGATGAACCAACACAAAGCGGACGTCCGTCACATGAATCGTCAACGCAGCGCCGTGGCCGAACACTGTGAAGGGTGTGACCACCCAATTGACTTCGACAGCACCATTGTATTGGAAACGGAAGCTAACCCACGCAGGAGGCTTCTACTCGAGTCGTGGCACATACAGCAAACACGAGAGAATGTTAATCGTTCCCTGGGGACTCTCCCCTCATCCTACGTCCATGGGCTGGGGCCATTGACCCGCAGGTCCTCCACACAGGGGCTTAAAAAGCCAAGCTGCGCTCGCCCGTAGTCACACCGTGAAGAAGGGGCCGAGCCGGTCCCGAAACGTCGTGTTTTTTCCTGTATTTTACTTGGTTGGCGTCACTTACCTTCTCCTAACATTAAATTTCCCAACCAGACAGACTTCTGTCGAATGTTTTCTTTTGAGTCTATTAATTTATTCATAGATTACCAGAGATCAGCTCTATATAAAACCATGATTCTTCAGGAATTTTGTGTTATTTTTTAATTCTGTCTTCGCAGTTGGCTGAAGCAATGCAGCGCGCTGCACTTCAGCCAATAGCGGAGAGGGAACATGACGTATTTTGGATTCAGCCATTGGCGAGTGGAAATTCAAGAAATGGAACGAAATCGATTTCTCAGCTGTTTTCTTACATCAACGCAGGTGGCCTGAAAATAGACATGATTTTATTGATGGTATTCGTTCATATTAGTCAGCGGTGGGCTGTGTCGCGGGGATCGGTTACTGAACTTGCTCCCGGGACTGCAGAACAGCTATGGGGGCTTACCCCTTCTTGAAAGATGCAATCGGAGGTCCCGGGCACCTGTGTTGTGATTACCGACCTCACCCAAGGAATCCCCCGTTGCCCTGTGGCTCCTCTACGTCAAAGACGACCAAGAGAGGCGCGTTGTGGCTTAAGAAGGCTTCACAGAAGAGGCGAGCGCATACCGTACAAGACATCTTCTAGCAGCAGTATTGGAGTCTGCCTTCCTCGTGTCCGTGTGTGTTTCGGACCTTTAAGTGAAGATCAGCAGTTGAAGTGGCTCACTGCAGCAGGGTTCCCTTTTCCTGTTCTCTAGAGCGGTGCTTATAGTGAGCTGAAGACAAGGTGAAGGCCGGAGGAGGGCGGGGTGAAGGAGGTGAATAAAGAACAACTGCTTGCCATGGAATAAGTAACGTAGAATTTTCGTAGATGCGCAAATCTTAACGCCGCCTAAAAAACTGTGGGTGGGTAACGTGGTGTGAATAGTTTTCACAGCAGTATGTAAGATGTCGACACAGTGCTCACGCATTTCTAACAGAACCCTGACGAAAGGTGGTCCAAAACATAACTTGTCACCAAGTTTCACAAGTTCGCAACAAGTTTGGTCTACAAGGTCCCCTTTTTTTGTGGCCAGGCATATATCGGCGAGACGGGATTATGCATTTAAGACCACGCAAGTGAGCATCCTTGCTTTGTGACGTCAGCTCGAGGAGGTAGACTGCGCTTACATTGTCGCAGTGTAATTGCACCCCAATGTTTCGTTAAGTAGAGATTTTCTATTTACAATCTATTCAAAATCATCCTACTGCTGTGTGACACAGAGTTTTCTTTTTTTTTCAGCCATACTTACAAACCTGTCGGTTGTTCTTGTGTGTGTTTTTTCTGCGGTATAATGCTTATGTTCTGACCCACAACACTTGGATTTCTTTTAAACGTTTGCTCAAGCATCATTTGTATTGTAGGGGGAATGTTCCTTCAATAAACAAATTCCTTGTTCGCGTGTAATGATGTGTGTTTATTTCAATTGCGATTTCGTTTTGTTCTGGTGGCTTCTGCATACAAATACACTGCCGATCTTAGAAGAGACTGTTCAGGAGCGAAGCACAACGTAGCCTTGGATGCTGAAAGCCATGTGGAGATTATGTGAAATGTGCTAGAATATGCTGGCCAACGATGGATCGCAACTAATGTAATTTGTTATGCTGTGGAGATGTCTATATTAGAAGAACTTCAGTTTTGGGTAGACAGTGCACGCTTTTTGAGACAGGAAGCAATAGCGCCTACAAATAGGAACACACAGGGGAGAACGACGCAGGACAAACGCTAGTCCCGCTGTTGTTTCCGGTCTGCCTTAACTGCAGAGCAGGAAGTCTGGATTAAGATAACGCTTTCCAGCAAAGGAATTGATGTAACATAATCCGCAAGAACGCTTTGTACTTGTGCCTCATCGTGGCGAGCACAGATAGGGACAGATAGTAGATGAGTCCTTTAGAGAGGACTCCCCGCTCCACATAAGTACAGCAGTTGAGTGCGGTCTCTGGAGATGGTAACGCTGGTTACTTAGCAAGCCATTCGGTTTGAATGAGAACGAAGAGGCTGACGTCGTCGTGGTTCTTTGAGCGTCATTTCCTCCGGATGTACAGCTGGCCGTCCAGCCGCAGTTCCGGTGTCTGGGTGATCTAGTGTTTTATACTAAAATGTAATAAACACGAGTCTGACTCAGGATTGGTTTGGTTTGGTTTATTGGGGTTTAACATCCCTAAGCGAAAAATGATAGGTGTAACGTTAAGAGATCGGAAGAGGGTGGAGTGGGTGAGGGAACAAACGCGGGTTAATGACATCCTAGTTGAAATCAAGAGGAAGAAGTGGGCTTCGGCAGGGCATGCAATGCGAAGGCAAGATAACCGCCGGTCCTTAAGGGTAACGGAGTGGATTCCAAGAGAAGGCAAACGTAGCAGGGGACGGCAGAAAGTTAAGTGGGCGGATGAGATTAAGAAGTTTGAGGGGATACAGTGGCGGCAACTGACAAAGGACAGGGTTAATTGGAGAGACATGGGAGAGGCCTTTGCCCTGCAGTGGGTGTAGTCAGGCTGATGATGATGATGAAGCGACTGAGGCTATGAGGGACGCCGTAGTGAATGGCTCCGGAAATTTCGTCCACCTGGGGGTTCTTTAACGTGCACTGACATCGCACAGTACACGGGCCTCTAGAGTTTCGCCTCCATCGAAATTCAGCCGCCGCGGCCGGGATCGAACCCGCGTCTTTCGGGTCAGCTGCCGAGCGCCGTAACCGCTGAGCCACCGCGGCGGGGCCCTGACTCAAGAACCACAGAGTTTAAGGCGATGTCGTGGTAATAATCCGAGCCATGACGTGTGCACAGCACATTTGCACCATACACTCTTAACAGGAATAGCCCTACACGGGGGTGAAAACGCAGAAGGGTGTTCTCTACTCCACTCTCTTCTAAGTTTAGCATATGCTACTCAAGTTCCGGAGTAGGTTTCGATCGCTTAATATACGGAATGCTTACTCTTGGCAGCAGCGGTATTTTCCCACTGCAAATCATATTAACTTGGTGCAGTTAGGAATGGGAGGAGAGTTTTAAATCGCATGTTTTTGAAGGAAGAAGTTGTTTCCGTTGCCAACCGTATACATTCCGTGCTTTTAGCGATGGAAATGCACCCCGGCGCTTGGCCAGCATATCTTGTCCCTGTGTGCCATCTTATTCCCTTTTTACTCCCATATAGGGTGATTGGTGCCTTGGGGTGTACGTGCATTCGCCTGCCTCAAAAAATATGTATCTAGAGGAGAGCATCAACTTATTGTCAGCCAGGGTTGCTTATCCAACCTAGCGTGCACCTCTCCGATTTGTGTTGCGTCCGTCTTGGTTCATCGGGAAATATTTTCTTGAGGCGATCGTTGTTAGATGAAATAGGCCAGTAGTTACGCAGAATATTGTTAATGTTCCTATAGGCGTTCGAGTTTTTCGCTGCAGGTGCAGAGGGCCCTCCATTGTCAACTTTTGTGCGTTTTTTTTTTAAGTACGCCGCCTCGATTTAGAGTAGAAAGCATTTTTAAGGAACTCTCGGGGACGGTTCCTATCACTTCAGGTTTTTTTTTTTTTAAATGAGTGGCAATGTCGGCACATGTCCGAGCGGTGAATGTAGTATTCCTTTTCCTCTGTAGGATTGCAGGGAAGAACCCGTATGTGTCAGTTTCTGTTATTGATCGCTGAAAATCGCTTGGCCAACACCAATTATTTCCTAATTCCGCCGCGCCAGCCAGTTTTTGGTGCATGCACTCTATTTGTGGGCGATTTGGTATTGACGGCGAGGTCCAACGCCTCTTTTCTTTGTTCATAAAAGTCTTTTACACTTTACCTTTCGCAAAAAAATTAGAGCAATGCACAAGAACTGCACAGAGCCTGGTGCGCACTCTTTATGACGCCAATTTCAGCTCAAAAATAAATACTGCGTGCACAGTTTTTCTCGCCTCTGCTTCAGCCTTCAGTGCAAAAGTGATCTTGCAAGCCTTCGTTGTATGGTCGGAAGTGTTTATGCTGGCCACAGAAACTAAGGCCTCCGTTGTGCGATGTCCAATCGTCATTTTCGATCGAAGCCCCGGGTCGCCATTTGAAATAAAAAAAGGTCGATTAGCGTAGTTAGCCTAAATGCGAATTAGGTGCGCTAGCAGTCCGGTTTTTCCTTCGGTTCTCGTTTTGAGAGCCAGAGTTCATGAATGGCAGTTGTTCGGATAGAGATAATGTGTTGATGTCCGTGTACGCGGAACTGGTCATTCCCTCCATCCCTGGCAGTCTTCCTGCCGCTCCTGGCACAGTGGTGCAGCGGTCAAGCGCCACTGTCCTGCTATGGCAGGTGCTGCCAATGATGGGACTTTGTTTGCCTGGGTTGGGTTGCGATCCAGGTTGCTCTTGCCGAGCAGCCTCTCACAATTAACTGAGCTGCCGCCTGACACGGTGAGCAGGCGCTCACCTGACCACCGCATGGTGGGCATGTGAGTTGCCTGCCACAAAACTGGCTTCTGACAAATAGACAAGCAGAGAAACAGACAGCGGCTAAATGCGGGGAACGGGGAATGTGGGGACGTTCTAGCGCACTTAAACAGCCGACATAGTTGCCGTAGCAAGCTGAAAGACATAACAAAAAACTAGGTGCCAGAAAAAAAAATAATTGCTCAAAACGGTATCTTAAGCAGGCAATGATTTTAGCTCCCGTTCACGCCGCACTCAAGCGAACGTCGTCTAGCAACCACGGCAAACAGGAGTGAGAACAAGACGCCGTACCTAAATCGAGCTTGGGCAGGTTTTTCATTAGCACGCTAAAGAAGCAGGTTCGCAGGCGCGCCTGAAGCTTCGTGCAGCAGCGCCAACATTCGAACAATGACGCCTGCCCTCGCCTCTCCGCATTTCCTTGTGCCTTACGTTGTGCCTGGCGCCTCCCCATTGGCCAGCCACTGTCACGTGGGGCAAACCGTTCAGTGCGTGTTCTTTTTTTTTTATTTCGTTTTGTTGGTTGCTTTCAAAAACGAGTTTTGATGCCGGAGCTAAGTATGCATGGGAACAGTTTCTGTGATATTGCAAGGGTTTTACTCCGTGGTTCTGCGCGTTGTCAATGGCCCCGGTTTGAACCATAGGATCGCGGTGCAGAGTTGTGTGACTCTATGTCCGATATACTTCGCTGAAACTTTTCGCCATGTTTTTTGGCGTACGAAAACGTGACCGGCGGTGTGCCTGTATGCATTGGCTGAGCGCAATGCAACACGACGCGAACTGTCCCTCATTGTGTGGCAAGTGTACAATGCGTCAATCTGTTTATTGCCACTTCACAATACGCTAGATAACATGTTCGCTGGTGTTCGTAATTGTCTCAGCTTTGTCCAGAGAAGGCACACACAAAACCCATTACGTTCTAACGTAACCCTACCCCCCTTACCCCTCCTTATTTTCTTTACCCTTAATATAGATAGATTATTATTACTATTCTAAATGCATTACCACGTGGTATCCTCCTACGAGCGCTAAATAATTCATAATCGAATTTCTCTCACGTACACTTTCGTTCTCAAGAGCCGAACAATGACTGTGACGTCAAACTGTGCTTATAGTTCACGCGAGACACGAAAAAACATAGATTTCTTCGCTGCTTCGTCGTTTTTATCCACCGCAATGCGAAATCCAGCCTACCTCAAGAGGTAAAATGACAACGCAAGTAGAAGCAGCGATTATATTGTCACGGCTTGACGTACAGGCCGGCGGCGAGAACGGCTGAAGACAGGGAGCACAGAAAAAACAGGGAGGTCCGCCAGCAGCAACGTCGTCGTCGGCGCGCGGGCCAACACTCCTCGTCTTTTTCTTCCACTCGCGACACTACCTCCCCCTATAAAGAAGCATCGTCCCGATGCTAACACGAAAACAAAGGCACAGGGCGGAAAACCCCACACGCGCACAAAAACTCCTGCTGGCCAGTGTAGAAGGAGGTGGGAAAATCAGTACGGGGCAGACGATCATCGCGCGTAATACGGCTTAAGCCGCACTACGTGCACAATTTCAGGGCGGGCTGAACGACGTGATGACGGTCGTGTTCCTTCGGGCAGCACCTCGTAGTTAAGTTCACCGATGCGGCGAAGAACTGTATACGGGCCAAAGTACCGCTTTATGAGTTTGTCGGAGAGACCTCGACGGCGTACCGGCGTCCACACCCAGACTTTGTCTCCAGGGTAAAAATGTACGTCGCGTCGACGGAGATCGTACCGACGAGCGTCGGCATGCTGTTGGTGTTGGATGCGGAGTCTCGCGAGTTGCCGAGCTTCTTCCGCGCGCTCGCATACTATTCGAGCACCATCGTCTACGTCGACAGGCGGCTCGTGCGGTAGCATAGCGTCAAGCATCGTGGTGACCTGTCTGCCGTGGACCAGCTGAAAAGGGGTCATACCGGTCGTCTCCTGGACAGCGGTATTATAAGCGAATGTAACGTAGGGCAGTACCGAGTCCCAACTGCGATGGGCGACATCCACGTACATGGCGATCATGTCGGCCATGGTCTTGTTCAGGCGCTCCGTCAGCCCATTCGTTTGCGGATGGTATGCAGTAGTTCGGCGGTGGCTGGTGCAGCTGAGACGGAGGATCTCCTGTGTGAGCTTGGCCAGAAACGCGGCACCCCGGTCAGTGATCAAAACTGCAGGGGCACCGTGACGGAGCACAATGCACTCAATAAAAAATTTGGCTGCCTCAACAGCTGTCGCAGACGGAAGTGCTCGGGACTCCGCGTATCGCGTTAGGTAGTCCGTCGCTATAATAATGTATCTGTTGCCCGACTGCGACGTCGGAAATGGGCCAAGAAAATCCATTCCGACAGTGTGGAACGGAACAAGCGGTGGTTCTAGTGGTTGGAGAAGACCAGCTGGTCGTATGGGTGGTGTTTTGCGCCTTTGACACTCTCGACAAGTTCTTACGTAGTGACGCACGTACTTCGGAAGTGTCGGCCAGTAGTACCGTTCTCGAATACGTGAAAGCGTCCGGCTGTAGCCAAGGTGACCAGCTGTAGGATCGTCGTGGCAAGCTTGGGCGACCTCGGAGCGCAGGTCCTCCGGCACAACAAGGAGCCACGACCTCGGGCTGCTGTCGAAGTTCTGCTTGTACAATACGCCGTGCATTATCTTGAACGTCGGCAGCATGCGCTGGAAAACGCGAGGCACCGCAGCTTCGTGGCCTTCCAAGTGCGCCATCAGCTGACCAATCTGAGGATCACTGCGTTGCCGAGCAGCCATATCTGCCGTGTCCAATGCCCCAAGAAAACCGTCCTCTTCGTCATTTTCGCCTCCCGGTGCCGGCTCCACAGGGGCTCGAGACAAGCAGTCAGCATCATGATGTTTGCGGCCGGACTTGTAGGTGATGGTGACGTCGTACTCCTGTAGCCGAAGGCTCCACCGAGCAAGGCGGCCTGCGGGATCCTTAATATTGGCGAGCCAGCACAGCGAATGGTGGTCGGTGACGACACGAAAAGGGCGACCGTACAGATAGGGCCGGAATTTGGTGATGGCCCAGATGACAGCGAGGCACTCTTTTTCAGTTGTCGAGTAATTGCCCTCCGCCTGCGAAAGAGCTCGGCTGGCATACGCAATAACCCTCTCAGCGCCATCCTGGAATTGCACAAGCACTGCTCCTAGTCCTTTGTTGCTGGCGTCCGTGTGGAGTTCAGTGTCGGCGTCTTGATCAAAATGGCCTAGTATGGGGGATGTTGCAAGGGCGTGTTTTAATTGGCGGAATGCTGATTGTTGCTCCTCGTTCCACTCAAAGGCAACGCTATCCTTCGTAAGGCGGTAAAGTGGTGCCGCGATCTGGGCAAAGTTTCGAACGAAACGCCTGAAGTATGCGCAAAGACCGAGAAAGCTTCTGACGGTCTTCTTGTCCGACGGTGGAGGGAAGGATGCAACGGCAGCCGTTTTCTCGGGATCTGGCTTCACACCCACTTGGCTGACGATATGACCAAGGAACTTCAGTTCACTGTATGCGAAGCGGCACTTCGAAGGCTTGAGCGTAAGTCCGGCGTTCAGAAGAGCTTGAAGAACTGCTTCAAGACGCACCAGATGGTCTCTGAAGGTGCTTGAGAAGATGACAACGTCATCCAGATACACGAGACATGTCTGCCACTTCAGACCGGCTAGCACAGTATCCATGACTCGTTGAAATGTCGCGGGCGCTGTACACAGGCCAAACGGCATCACCTTAAACTCGTAGAGGCCATCCGGGGTTATAAATGCGGTCTTCTCGCGGTCGCGCTCATCCACTTCAATTTGCCAGTATCCACTCTTCAAGTCGATGGACGAAAAATAGCGGGCATGACGAAGACGGTCGAGGGTGTCGTCGATGCGTGGGAGTGGATACACGTCTTTCTTGGTCACCTTATTGAGTCGCCGGTAGTCAACGCAAAATCGAAGGGTCCCGTCTTTTTTCTTGACCAGCACTACAGGTGCGGACCACGGACTGTTGGATGGCTGGATGACGTCGTCGCGTATCATTTCGCGCACTTGCTCCTGGATGGTTTCCCTTTCCTTCAAGGAAACGCGGTACGGCGGTTGGCGAATCGGGTGCGTTGCGGTGTCGACAATAATTCGATGCTTGGCGACTGGCGTCTGTCGAACTCGAGATGTCGTCGCGAAACAGTCGTTGTACCGATGTAAAAGGAAGAGCAGTTCGCGTGTTTGGGAAGGCTCAAGTTTGGGATCGATATCCAGGGGCAACGTTGCAGGGTCTCGTGACCCGGGCGGGGCCGCCTCCTTAGGCAGCGCAACTGCTTCACGAACGTCGCTAAGCTCTTCCATTTGTGCTATTACTGACCCTTTCGTCAGGTGCTGCGGCTCGTTCCTGAAGTTGGTCACGAAGATGTTGGCTCGCCCTCGTTGAACATTTGCGACCCCTCGCGCAACACCAATGCCGCGCGTAAGTAACATCTGGACACTGCCTTCCAGAACGCCTTCTCCACATGCTGTTGTATCGGCTCGGACCGGCAGGAAAACTGTCGACAACGGCGGCAAGTGTACATGGTCGGCATCAACTTTCATCGCAAAGCCTGTGGCCCGGGGCGGTACTGGCGATGAAGAACGTGCGCGGAGGGTCAACCTGTTCTGCCCTATGTCGATTACGGCGCCATATTCACGGAGAAAGTCCATGCCCAGAATAACATCTTTAGAGCAATTCTCCAATATCACGAAAGTGGCGGGGCACGTCTCACCGTGGATCTCGACGCGGGCAGTGCACTTGCCAACAGGGTTTACGATGTGGCCGCCCGCGGTACGTATGGGTGGTCCGTTAGTGACTGCGACATTGCAACTAGCGTGGAAAGCACAAGGACAGCGACAAAAGGAACCGACGGGACAGCACGCTAGACTTCAACTGACGTTTTAATGCACACATAACAGATTTTTACACTTCTATTCAGCGCATGCTCAGGAGACTGTACCCCCGCCCCCTTCTCTTTATCACGAAGCAGGTTGTCATAACAAAGAGTAAACATTTAAACCAAATTGACGCGCAAGTTTTTTGACAAATACATTATCTCTTTTTTCGTGAGGGCTACTGAGGGTGTGCTCACGCACTTGTCCCCTGCCTTATCAATGCAAAAAGCTTCAAATATCTCCCTATCACCCTGCCTATGAAGCCGCCTCAGCACTCTCGTGTCGCTAAAGAGTGGAACGCATTTTTCTTCATTACGGCCTGTTGTTTTTACTATGCATTTGCGGCAATGTGCGGCCAAATGGCCCCCCGCCATCAGAGCTGCGACTGTAGTCCGGTGTTTTCGTAGCCTTTCGTTCAGGCACTGGCCTGTTTGGCCAATATAACATTTACCACAGCTCAGTGGGATAAGATACACTACACCGATGGTGCAGTTCACAAACCGCGTGGCGTGTTTTGTTGCGCAGGTTTTTGCCTGGTAAGCATTGTTGACCATTCGGCACATCCTAGACAGCTTTTGTGGGGCTGTCAAAACGACAGGGATGCCGCACTTTCCCGCGGCCTTTTTGAGGCGATGGGACAAGTTGTGCATGTAGGGCACAGGCACCGGACGTCCCCCCAGGCTGTCATTGCAGCAGCCTGCTGTCTTGCGTCCCTGTCGGAGCTCTTTAATAAGGCTCTCAGCGACAGACGCGAGTATGCTGTCAGGGAAGCCAGCGCTACGCAGACGGAGGACCTGCTGCTCAACACTCACGTTCACTTTGTGTTCACAAGACTTCTGAAGAGCGGCTCTTAGGCAGTTCAGTGCTATCCCTCTTTTTACGGTTCTCGAATGGGCCGAATTATAGCTAAGAACAGGCTTTTTTGAACGAGGGAAGTATGTCCAGCATAGTGAGCTACTACTAAAGCTAATGCTGAGGTCAAGGTAACGTAAGCAACCCTCATCAGGAACCTCACGAGTAAAACTCAGACCCTTACCACATTCTTGGAAAACACTAAAAACACTCTGCACAATGTCATCTCTTCCATCAGGCGTCACACTTTTTAAAACAACAAGATAATCATCAACATATCTAAAAATTTTTGCAACAAAAGTCTTGTCCAGACGCGAAAAAATTTCTTTGTCAATAGACGCTAAAAACAAGTCGCTTAAAACCGGTGCAATACGCGAACCAATACATATGCCTTGCTTCTGCAAGTAAGAAGCATCGTCAAATTCAACAAGTGTAGAAGAAAGGTAAAAGCTAAGCAATTCTAAAAAATTATCTGCTGAAATCCCAGATGAATTTTGGAAGACAGTCACACCCAGCGCTTCAATTCGCTCTCTGACAGCTGTGCAGAGTTGTGTCTGTGGTATAGAGTAAAAAAGATCTACTACGTCAACGGAAAAGGCATAAAACGCATCACAGGTTTTTTCTTGTCTCGAAAGGAAGTCTATTACCTGATTGGAGTTCCGAATTAAAAACGGGTCATTGGGGGCTCGGAAAGGGATAGGTTGAGCTTATTTTTTTCTGCTAAGACCCATAAGGAAGGGATACCTCTTAGGGCAATAGTTACTGAAAAACACTGCTGGCAGGGAGAGCTTTCCAAGTTTCTACAAAAACACCTTAACTTGTTGACTCCGGATGACCCGTTTTTAATTCGGAACTCCAATCAGGTAATAGACTTCCTTTCGAGACAAGAAAAAACCTGTGATGCGTTTTATGCCTTTTCCGTTGACGTAGTAGATCTTTTTTACTCTATACCACAGACACAACTCTGCACAGCTGTCAGAGAGCGAATTGAAGCGCTGGGTGTGACTGTCTTCCAAAATTCATCTGGGATTTCAGCAGATAATTTTTTAGAATTGCTTAGCTTTTACCTTTCTTCTACACTTGTTGAATTTGACGATGCTTCTTACTTGCAGAAGCAAGGCATATGTATTGGTTCGCGTATTGCACCGGTTTTAAGCGACTTGTTTTTAGCGTCTATTGACAAAGAAATTTTTTCGCGTCTGGACAAGACTTTTGTTGCAAAAATTTTTAGATATGTTGATGATTATCTTGTTGTTTTAAAAAGTGTGACGCCTGATGGAAGAGATGACATTGTGCAGAGTGTTTTTAGTGTTTTCCAAGAATGTGGTAAGGGTCTGAGTTTTACTCGTGAGGTTCCTGATGAGGGTTGCTTACGTTACCTTGACCTCAGCATTAGCTTTAGTAGTAGCTCACTATGCTGGACATACTTCCCTCGTTCAAAAAAGCCTGTTCTTAGCTATAATTCGGCCCATTCGAGAACCGTAAAAAGAGGGATAGCACTGAACTGCCTAAGAGCCGCTCTTCAGAAGTCTTGTGAACACAAAGTGAACGTGAGTGTTGAGCAGCAGGTCCTCCGTCTGCGTAGCGCTGGCTTCCCTGACAGCATACTCGCGTCTGTCGCTGAGAGCCTTATTAAAGAGCTCCGACAGGGACGCAAGACAGCAGGCTGCTGCAATGACAGCCTGGGGGGACGTCCGGTGCCTGTGCCCTACATGCACAACTTGTCCCATCGCCTCAAAAAGGCCGCGGGAAAGTGCGGCATCCCTGTCGTTTTGACAGCCCCACAAAAGCTGTCTAGGATGTGCCGAATGGTCAACAATGCTTACCAGGCAAAAACCTGCGCAACAAAACACGCCACGCGGTTTGTGAACTGCACCATCGGTGTAGTGTATCTTATCCCACTGAGCTGTGGTAAATGTTATATTGGCCAAACAGGCCAGTGCCTGAACGAAAGGCTACGAAAACACCGGACTACAGTCGCAGCTCTGATGGCGGGGGGCCATTTGGCCGCACATTGCCGCAAATGCATAGTAAAAACAACAGGCCGTAATGAAGAAAAATGCGTTCCACTCTTTAGCGACACGAGAGTGCTGAGGCGGCTTCATAGGCAGGGTGATAGGGAGATATTTGAAGCTTTTTGCATTGATAAGGCAGGGGACAAGTGCGTGAGCACACCCTCAGTAGCCCTCACGAAAAAAGAGATAATGTATTTGTCAAAAAACTTGCGCGTCAATTTGGTTTAAATGTTTACTCTTTGTTATGACAACCTGCTTCGTGATAAAGAGAAGGGGGCGGGGGTACAGTCTCCTGAGCATGCGCTGAATAGAAGTGTAAAAATCTGTTATGTGTGCATTAAAACGTCAGTTGAAGTCTAGCGTGCTGTCCCGTCGGTTCCTTTTGTCGCTGTCCTTGTGCTTTCCACGCTAGTTGCAATGTCGCAGTCACTAACGAATTCACACCAACTAGCCCAACTGTCTTCCATGATCATACTCCTTTCTAGTACATTGGGCCCTGTCCTTCCCAACTTCCTTCTTCGTGACCCGTCAACGACCTATGTGAACCTGATCGCCATCGCAACGTGCCGTGCCAGGATTCTTACCTTTGCGCTCAACAACCGTCTGGTTCCCTTGGAGGTTCAAGCCTTGTTTGCTCCATGCGCCCCTTCCGTTCAACATGCAAGACGCATCGTCAAAATTATGCGGTCAGAACTATGGCGACAAGTGAGGCACTTGCATGTGTGCCTACGTGTCGTCACCTCGTCGCAAGTGAGTGTACATCGGGACTGTGAGGCTGTGCTTAGGACGAGAACTCGTGAGGCTTCAAATGTTTGCGAATTTTTGTGGAAGCAGTGCTTGCCGAGCTTAACTACTTGGAGGAACTGTAGCAAAAAATTGCCTGCTAGGGCTGCACCGGTAACTTGTATTGGTCTGGAGAAGCTACCTAATAAGGTCGAAGAAGTGTTAAAACTTGGTCCAAAATTTTGCGTTGAGCCCGAAGAGAACCCTGCTTCTCTTCTAGGTATTGTAAGGAACATAGCGAACCGTGCTAGCAGTGAAGAAAAGTGTAGGTGTGTGTCAGATGGCGTCGACTGTCTTCCTTCAGGTCCCTTAAAATCTGCAAAAAAATTAGCGGTCAAAAATACGGTAGAGTTCTTAAAGAGTAATTCACTGACTTTGCTTGTTTCTGATAAAGAGGGCGGTTTTGTTGTTATGCCTAAGTCAGTTTTTGGTGAGAAAGCAGCCGCAGCTATAAGCAAGAATTTCGTCCGCGTTATGAGTCATCCTTCTAAAGTGAAGAAAAGAGCGTCAGCCCTATGCCAAGACATGAACCTTGAAAAACTCGGAAAAAGTATTGGGGGCTCGGAAAGGGATAGGTTGAGCTTATTTTTTTCTGCTAAGACCCATAAGGAAGGGATACCTCTTAGGGCAATAGTTACTGAAAAACACTGCTGGCAGGGAGAGCTTTCCAAGTTTCTACAAAAACACCTTAACTTGTTGACTCCGGATGACCCGTTTTTAATTCGGAACTCCAATCAGGTAATAGACTTCCTTTCGAGACAAGAAAAAACCTGTGATGCGTTTTATGCCTTTTCCGTTGACGTAGTAGATCTTTTTTACTCTATACCACAGACACAACTCTGCACAGCTGTCAGAGAGCGAATTGAAGCGCTGGGTGTGACTGTCTTCCAAAATTCATCTGGGATTTCAGCAGATAATTTTTTAGAATTGCTTAGCTTTTACCTTTCTTCTACACTTGTTGAATTTGACGATGCTTCTTACTTGCAGAAGCAAGGCATATGTATTGGTTCGCGTATTGCACCGGTTTTAAGCGACTTGTTTTTAGCGTCTATTGACAAAGAAATTTTTTCGCGTCTGGACAAGACTTTTGTTGCAAAAATTTTTAGATATGTTGATGATTATCTTGTTGTTTTAAAAAGTGTGACGCCTGATGGAAGAGATGACATTGTGCAGAGTGTTTTTAGTGTTTTCCAAGAATGTGGTAAGGGTCTGAGTTTTACTCGTGAGGTTCCTGATGAGGGTTGCTTACGTTACCTTGACCTCAGCATTAGCTTTAGTAGTAGCTCACTATGCTGGACATACTTCCCTCGTTCAAAAAAGCCTGTTCTTAGCTATAATTCGGCCCATTCGAGAACCGTAAAAAGAGGGATAGCACTGAACTGCCTAAGAGCCGCTCTTCAGAAGTCTTGTGAACACAAAGTGAACGTGAGTGTTGAGCAGCAGGTCCTCCGTCTGCGTAGCGCTGGCTTCCCTGACAGCATACTCGCGTCTGTCGCTGAGAGCCTTATTAAAGAGCTCCGACAGGGACGCAAGACAGCAGGCTGCTGCAATGACAGCCTGGGGGGACGTCCGGTGCCTGTGCCCTACATGCACAACTTGTCCCATCGCCTCAAAAAGGCCGCGGGAAAGTGCGGCATCCCTGTCGTTTTGACAGCCCCACAAAAGCTGTCTAGGATGTGCCGAATGGTCAACAATGCTTACCAGGCAAAAACCTGCGCAACAAAACACGCCACGCGGTTTGTGAACTGCACCATCGGTGTAGTGTATCTTATCCCACTGAGCTGTGGTAAATGTTATATTGGCCAAACAGGCCAGTGCCTGAACGAAAGGCTACGAAAACACCGGACTACAGTCGCAGCTCTGATGGCGGGGGGCCATTTGGCCGCACATTGCCGCAAATGCATAGTAAAAACAACAGGCCGTAATGAAGAAAAATGCGTTCCACTCTTTAGCGACACGAGAGTGCTGAGGCGGCTTCATAGGCAGGGTGATAGGGAGATATTTGAAGCTTTTTGCATTGATAAGGCAGGGGACAAGTGCGTGAGCACACCCTCAGTAGCCCTCACGAAAAAAGAGATAATGTATTTGTCAAAAAACTTGCGCGTCAATTTGGTTTAAATGTTTACTCTTTGTTATGACAACCTGCTTCGTGATAAAGAGAAGGGGGCGGGGGTACAGTCTCCTGAGCATGCGCTGAATAGAAGTGTAAAAATCTGTTATGTGTGCATTAAAACGTCAGTTGAAGTCTAGCGTGCTGTCCCGTCGGTTCCTTTTGTCGCTGTCCTTGTGCTTTCCACGCTAGTTGCAATGTCGCAGTCACTAACGAATTCACACCAACTAGCCCAACTGTCTTCCATGATCGTATGGGTGGTCCGTCCCACTGGGTGGTAACCTTGCGAAGACGCCGAGAGAAACTGCCGCTGAAGACCGAGTAATCAGCGCCGGTGTCCACAAGCGCCGTTACGTCGCGCCCGTCGATCAGAATGTTCACATTGCTAGAGGTTACAAAACGGTTTGCGTTTCCAAGGATACCATCGGTCGAGCTGGGACACACTAACGTAGACGGAGGTTCTTTGCTTCGTGCGACTCCGGCAACGCCACCTCCAGGCGTCGCCGTACTCAGTTTTCCCGACGTGGCGAAAGGCTCTCACGGCGAGACCCGCGAGAAGGGGATGGTGGGCGGCGAGGTGGCGGCGACCGAGAGGTGCGAGGAGCAGCTGTAACCGGTGATGGAGAACGTCGAAGGTAGTCTTGTATGTCGCGGGGCTGCTCACCGTAGCGGGGGCACGGATCGGCCCGGTGAAAACCCCTTAGGCCGAGTTCGCGGTATGGACAGGAGCGATACATGTGGTCAGGCTCACCGCAGTGAAAACACAGTGGGCGCCGGTCCGCAGTCCTCCAGATGTCAGTCTTCCTGCGTCTCGGCGGTCCCAGGCGTGCATCAGACGAGTGCAGGAACTCACGGCGTCGAAGGCCGGAATCGGAAGCGCTCTGGTCCTGGCGATGGGCGGGAGGAGGACGACGAACTGCGGCGGCGTAGCTCAGAGCTGGTTGGTCGACTGCAGCTACAATTGGGACGTCTTCTGGCGCCAGCGCGTGTCGCAGTTCTTCGCGAACGGCCGACGCGATGGAGGCAGAGGCGGGCTGCTCAGGAGTATGGAAGAGCTTTTTCAGCTCCTCGCGGATGACGTCGCGAATTATTTCTCGAACATCGGCGAGACCAACTCCGCCCAGGTCAGACGAGGCAAGACTTGAGACGACAGGAAGGGCGCTCACTCTCCGAAAGTGACTGGTTCTTGTCGCCAATGCCTGCTCGATGTTGGTAGCTTCGGCGACGAATCCGGCCACTGTGGTCGGAGGATTGCGGATGAGGCCTCCAAAGATGTCATTCCGGACACCCCTCATCAACGCCCGTACCTTTTTCTCCTCAGTAGCCCGCGGGTCGGCGCGGGCACTCAGACGCAGCACGTCTTCGACGAAGCTCCTGACGCTTTCGGTAGGTCCCTGGATGCGAGCGTGGAGCAGATCTTCAGCTTGCTGTCGCCGGTGCTGGTTCGCGAACGTGCGTACCAGTTCGCTCTTGCACGTCTCCCATGATGTTAATGAAGCCTCATGGTTCTCAAACCAATACTTCGCTGTGGCTTCCAGGGAGAAGTACAGGTTTTGCAGGCATTGCTCTGGAGTCCACCCGTTATGTCGCGCTACTCTTTCATAGTGTTGGACCCAGTCTTCAACATCGTCAAGGCCATCGCCACGGAATGGCACGACAGATCTTGGAGTGAGAGGCACGTAGACGATCCTCGATGCAATCGCGGGGTCGGTTTGTTGTGACTGGGACGCCATGGTGACGTTGGCTGTCCTAGATGTCCGCGATCCCTCGGGCAAGAGTCCGAATTCCGGCGCTTGGCCTTGCTGGCGTCGGCTAGCGCGAGTCTCAGTTTCCGCCGAGGGCTCCTCCAAGAAAACTCGACGGCCAGGACTTAGGACGGGGCTCGAACTACGAGGCGGGGTGCGCTGCATGAGATGCGTTACCCAGCACCTCCACCAAATGTCACGGCTTGACGTACAGGCCGGCGGCGAGAACGGCTGAAGACAGGGAGCACAGAAAAAACAGGGAGGTCCGCCAGCAGCAACGTCGTCGTCGGCGCGCGGGCCAACACTCCTCGTCTTTTTCTTCCACTCGCGACAATATTACAAATTTTTTTCGCGCCCTCCCGTGACTTATAGCCACACTTTGACGTCACAGCCATCGTTCCGCTTTTCAAACTGTAACCGAAACTGCCTGAGAGGAAATATTGATAATAAATTATTAACTGGTCGGAGGCGAATACCACATGGTGATTTATGCATAGCAATGTCTTCCGCATCATTGTCGAAGAGAAAACATGTCACAAGAAATCAGGTGTCTATACTCCTCTTACGCTGCCGCGTTCAAAGCCACCTCTCTTCCTCGTGCGCGCAGGCACCTTTCCCAGGAGAGAAGGAAAACGCTCCATAGCAGAGGAAGCGGGCTGCTCTCCGCGTCATGAGGGAAGGAGACGACTCTTGCTCTAGCGCCCTCGGGGTTTTTCCACGGATTGAGCAAGCCCGCCGCCTTTCAGCCATCGGCCTTGTATATCTTTAGCCGTTCATTAACTCGTTAATTTCCATCCTTTGAAAACGTCATGTAAAATTTGTGAATTTCACGGACATCATCGTTAATGACTCTTTGATCGCAAGAATGTAAAAAAAATTGCTGTAGCTGTTTGCAGCGCACACGAAACACGCTGTGCTTCGTTCCCTTTTCTGTCCGTCCGTGTTTCGTGTGCGCTGCAAACACCTACAGCATGAAAAACCAACTAGCCCAAGAAAAGACGATTCTGGTAAAAAAATTGAGATTCATTCAGAAAAAATTAATGCCATATTAGTTTATTTTGACCTAACTTTTTGACTTAACTTTTATAACATCTGAGAGCCCAAGGTCCACAAACCCATGTGCTAACACGCACGCGCATACAGGAATTCAAGTGCAAAAATAAAAACTGCTCTCTCACCTGTGAATACGGCATTACAACAGCATCGAAATTTAGGCTGTTTCCTATCAGGGCTGGTTTTGGACGAATTTATCTTTTCACGCGCCTCCGCATCTCTGGCAGCTAATACATTGGCCTTGCGTTTATATAAATTTGTTAGAGAAGAGCGTTACTTGAAGAATGCTTGCAATTCAAGTAGCAACGATAATGGGGACTTGATATTGATCAAGCTATTTTCAGCGATCACTTGCCGCAGTTGTAACATACGGGTTCTTCCCTGCAATGCAACAGAGGAGCTAGTTGGAGAAAAATAAATACTACATTCACCGCATTGACATGTACCGACAGTGACGACTATTTTAAACATCTCCACTGACAAAAAAAACTCCTTAAGTGGTGAGAACTATCCCCACAACTTCCTTCATAGTGCTGTCCACCGAGCAACCGATGTAAATCCAGGCGGCGTACCTATAAATCACCCAGAAGTTGAGCCGCCGCGGTGGCTCAGTGGTCGCGGCGCTCGGCTGCTGACCCGAAAGACGTGGGTTCGATCCCGGCCGCGGCGGTCGAATTTCGATGGAGGCGAAATTCTGGAGGCCCGTGTACTGTGCAATGTCACTGCACGCTAAAGAACCCCAGGTAGTCGAAATTTCCGGAGCCCTTCACTGCGGCGTCCCTCATAGCCTCAGTCGCTTTGGGACGTTAAACCCGATAAACCAAACCAAACACAAAAGTTGACAATGTGGGGCCCCCTGTGTAAGCAGTGCAGGCAGGGGCATATTATTTTTATTTCCTTTTGGTTGCCACAACCTAACAAATGTACTTTTAGCGAAATACTCGAACGCCCTTACGAACATAAACAATATTCTGCGGAAATACTGCCCTATTTCAACTCCCAACGATCGCCGCAGGAAAATATTTCCCGATGAATCAAGGGTAACATACAGACGCAACGCTAGCCTGAGGAGGATGTGGAGGAAAAACTTTATTAGACTGAAGGGGAGTTGTGCGAGCTTATGGGTGGGGTCCTCATTCCAGGGCTCCACTGGCTTGAGCTGCCCTGCGGACCTGTTGTATGCGGGCCCTTTGGTCCTCCATGCTATCGCTGGTCAGCAGCGCCTCCCACTGCCCAAAAGACGTGTTTTCCGTCTGTAGAATGTTTGGTTTGGCCCCACATCCCTACGAAATGTGGAAGAGTGCTGGGTGGGCCTGGCAACAGGGACAGGTGTCGATGTATAATGTTGGGTGCATGAGATGTAGTCTATGGAGGTTTGTAAAAGTGTTTGTCTGTATCTGCCGCCTAGAGAAGGCATCTAGGTCGTTTAATTTCCTATGAGGTGGGGGAAAGTGTCTCCTTTGAAGACGCTGAAACTCGAGGCTTGTAAAGGTAGAGGGGTGACAGCGGTTCTACCTTTACAAGCCGGAGAGAGATCATAGTAAGCGCTAGGCTCGACAAGCAACCCCTGCCCACATTAAGTTCGTGCTCTCCGCTAGATACACACTTCTTGAGGCAGGTGAATTCACATACGCTCTAAATACGAATTAGCCTATATAGGAGTAAAAAGGACATAGTCTCTAAACACGAATACTCTTATCCAGGAGTAAAAACGGAATAAGCTGACCTCTGGCACACAGCCTTTTGAGGGGCGAGGTATGCTGCCCAAGTGCTGGGGTAGATTTCCATCGCTAAAACCACGGAATACTTACGGTTGGCAACGGAAACAAATTCCGTCTTCAAAAACATGTGAAATTCTAGCCGTTACGAAGGTTATAATTCAATTTTAAATCTCCTCTATTTCTTAACCTAAAGACCTCTGATACTGCGTTTAAAACTCTCATTCCATTCCTAAATACATCGATTTAAAATGCTTTGCAGTGGGAATATGGCGCATCCCGTATCCCGTATACGTATATCCCGTAAGCATCCCGCATACGCATATCAGCGATCGAAATCTACTCCGGAACTTGGGTAGCACAACCTAACCCTAAAAGAGAGTGTGTTGCAGAACACCTATCTCCCTTTTCACTCCCGTAAAGTGTTATTCTTTTTTTGAGCGATCTTTTTTACCTAAGGGCATAAAACGGTATGTAATGATAGATGAAGATGCTAAATAAATAAGGAAAGGTTCGCTGATCTAAAGAAATCGAGCAGTGAACGATAATGAGGTCCTTGCGTCCAAGCGGTGTATGAAGCACTATTGTTGGGCGAAAGGCCCGCTGCCGCCTTAAAGTCTGCGGCTCTTGAGTGAGGATTGTGTTTATTACATTTTAATCTAAAAGCTCAAAAATGTGCTTCCAGAAATCATCCAGACAGCGGAAGTGTAGCCGGTTGGCCAGCTGTACATCCTGAGATGACGGTCAAAGAACCACGCCAACGTCAGCGGAGATTATACGGCGGACACATTCTTCTTTGTTCTCATTCAAACCAAATGGTTTGGAAATTAATAGCGTAACCATTTCCGAGAACCCCGCTCACCTTCGTTCCACGCCACGATGAGGGACAGGCACAAAGCGTCCTTGCGGATTATGTTACAGTTCCTTTGTTGGTAAGCGCTATCTTAAACTAGCCTTCCTACTCTGCATTTAAAGCTGACCGGAAAGAATAGCGTCTACAAGGAACGTAACGGCAGAACTACGTGAGATTAGCGCTTGTCCTGCGTGGTTCTCTCGTTGTGCTCCTATTTGTAGGCGCTATTGCTTTTTGTATCAAGAAGTATGCATCATCTAGCCCAAACTGAATTTCTTCTAGCATAGACATCTCCACAAGATAAGAAATTGCGTCCACTTCGATCAATCCTAGGCCAGCCTATTAGAGCACATTTCAACGCATCATCTCCTCGTGGCTTTCAGCATCCTAGGCTGCGTTTTGCTTCGCTGCGAGAAAGTATCTTCTAAGACCGTGAGTGTATTTTTATGAATAAACCAGCAGAAAAAAATGCAAAACCACAGCTGAAATAAACAAATACAATGACAACTGAACAAGGAATTTTTAATGAAGCTGACCAAGGAATGTTTATTGAAGAAACAGTCACCCCTATAGATGAAACGATGCTTGAGCAAACGTTTAAAACAAATGCAAGTGTTGTGGGTCAGAACTTAAGCATGATCCCGCAGAGAAAAAGAGCACGAGAACAACCGACAGGTTTAAAAGTATGGCTGAAAAATAGGAAACTTTTTGTCACACAGCAACAGGGGGATTATAGATAGAAAATCTTAACGAAGAAACGGGGAGCAATTACAATTTGGCAATGTAAACGCAGTCTACTGCCTTAAGTTGACGACACAAAGGCAGGATGCTCACCTGCGTGGTCCTTATTGCATATTCCTGTCTCGCCGATATATGCCTGGCTACAACAAAAGGGGAGCTTGTAGACCACATTGCTTACACACTTGTAGGTCTTTGGACCACCTTAGGTCAGGGTGGTGCTAGAAATGCGTCAGCGCTGTGCCGACATTTTACATACTTCCGTGAAAACCAGTCATACCATGTTAACCAGCCACGGTTTTTAGGCCAATTATGCCTTATTTATTCAAGCAGTTGTTCGTTATTCGCCTCCTTCACCCCGCCCCCCTTCTGCCCTTATTCCCTTCTTTGATGTCTTCAGCTCACTATCGGCCCCACTCTAGAGAACAGGAAAAGGCAACCCTGCTGCAGTGAGCCGCTGCAATTCCTGATCTTTGGTTTAAGACCAGAAACACACACGGGCACAAGGAAGCTAGGCTCCAATACTGCTGCTCGAAGATGTCTTGTACGGTATGCGCTCGCCTCTTCTGTAACGCTTTCTTACGCCACAATGCGCCTCTCTTAATCATCTCTGAAGTAGAGGAGCCGCAAGGCAACGAGGGATTCCTTGGATGTGGTCGGCAATCACAACACAGGTGCCCAGGACCTCTGATTGTATCTTTCAGGAAAAGGTAAGTCCGCGGAGCAGTTCTGCAGTCCCGGGACCAAGTTCAGTAAAGGCCGATTCACACGACGGACCGTTCGCCCGCGGCCCGCGCACTACGTGTTCATGCGTCATCACATTTAGAGGAGCTCTGCCGGCCGCGGCCTCTCACGGCCGGCAGCGCGCCTCTTAATGTGCTGACGCATGAACACGTAGTGCGCGGGCCGCGGGCGAACGGTCCGTCGTGTGAATCGGCCTTAACCGATCCCCGCAACACAGCCCACCGCTGCGTAATATGAATGAATACCATAATGGAAATCATTTTCAGCCCACCTCCGTCCATATAATATAACAATTCTGAAACCGATTTCGTTTCATTTCTTGAATTCAACACATCCTTCGCCATTGGCTGAATCGAAGCGATGCCATGTTCCCTCTCCGCTATCGGCTGAAGTGCACGGCGCTGTATCGCTTCCGCCAATTGCGAAGGGAGAGGAATTTAAAAATAAAACAAAATTCTCTAAGAATCACGGTGTTATAAGGAGCTAAACACCGGTAATTTATGAATAAATTTATTTATTTATTTTTATTTCAGAGGTACTGCCAGCCTTCGCAGAAGGCCTTTGGCAGGAGTGAGCATACATTGTGAAGAAAAAAAAGCGCGACAAGACATGATAATGATAACAGTGGCGTCATCCGCCTGCTTGAGCAGATTAACACCGAGAAGAAAAGAAAAAAAGAAAAATAAGAAAGAAAAATGCTTTGTACAAGCTCGCGCTGTTCAGGCATATAGAAACAACTCTGGCACGTAACACAAGAACACTGGCATCAATAGCACGCATTAGGAGATAAGCACTAACGGTAGACATATGCTGATCCATCAGCAATCACAAGAATGCCAACCACAAAGTAATATCAATAGCGGGAACCAAAAACGCTTAGGTTGAGTTAACTTATGCACTTCAATTTTGATAAGAACGATTCGACAGTCGGGCGTTCCACAGCGTCAGAAGGCAAAGAGTTGCACTGACGGACGGTTCTCGGAAAAAAGGAATTTTGAAAGGTATCTGTTCGGCACATATATTCTTTTAATTTTTTGGAATGGTTTGATCGTGTACATCGCCGTATAACGGGTTCGATATAAACGCTACTATCTATACCTAGCTTACTATTGTAGAGTAGATGCATGTATTTCATTCGTTCGTAATACCGCCGCAATTGTAATGGTTCTAAACTAGCTTTTTCCACAAGTGCAGTTGCTGAGGTACGCCAACTATATGAGCTATAGATGAATCGAGCTGCCTTTTTTGGATTCTTTCGAGTTTGGCAATGTTCAATTGAGTGCACGGATCCCAGACTACAGAAGCGTACGGGCCTCTAGAAATTCATCTCCATCGAAATTCGGCTGCTGCGGCCGGGACTAGCCTTTAGCCTTTTTAGTTTTGAAGGCACGGAGTATTATCTCTTGTGTAGAATTGCGCAGGGTTCTTCTCATGTAACCTAGTTTCTGCATAGCCTTTTTTGTAATGTATAAAACATGTTCATTCCATCTGAGATCTGAGGTGAGGATTACACAAGCCGTCGCCGTAGCTCAGCGGTAGAGCACCGGACGCGTAGTTCGGAGGTCGTGGGTTCGGATCCCACTGGCGGCATGTGGTTGTTTTTTCTTCTGCTTTTCTAATGAATTAGCTTTAAGCGATAGCATATTCAGTAATATTATAAATTGATCAACACCACAAAATAAATAAATTAAAAATCCCCTGTTCCCCTTGGTTCTGTGGCTGTTGGCTTCTCTCATACCTAAGTACGTATTTACAGCTTTTAACGGAAGATAAAGGGTGTCCATTGACGGAATAGGGAAATAGGAGGGGTTTTCCTTTGCGTGTTACTGTCATTGTTACCGTTTTCTTCCTGTTTATTTTCATTTGCCACGTTGAGCACCAGTTTTCTATTTGAGCTAGCGAAGAATTGCTAGCCTTTAAGTTGGTTTATTGGGGTTTAACGTCCCAAATCGACTCGAACTATGAGGGACGCGGTAGTGAAGGGCTCCGGCAATTTCGACCACCTGGGGATCTCTAACATGCACTGGCATCGCACAGCACACGGGCCTCTAGAAATTCGTCTCCATCGAAATTCGGCCGCTGCGGCCGGGACTAGCCTTTAAATAAACATTACCCTTCCTGCGGTCTAGCGAAGGATGTCCCATTCTGTGATCTTCACGCCTTTAAGAGAAATTCTGGAGTAAAATAAGGCGATAAGGGGATTCTTGCGCAATTTTAGGGAATTGGGGAATCTGAACTGCCTCACTTTTAAAACCAGACTGCCAAAATTTTCAAGCTACTGCAGGAATAAGGGGCCTAAAATAGAGTCTGTTGGGTCGAATTGAGAAAGTGTTCAGTTAAAGAATGGCTCATAACTTTCACTAGGCTGTCCTATAATCACCCACGATCCCAACTGCCTTCCTGCCATCAATTCAAGAAGAAAAACAATTATTTTGTATTGCCACGAGGACTCCAAATAGCCAGAAAAAAATTCAACTGAGCTATTCGGGCCGAATGGGCACGATTTTGTTCAAGGTGGACACGACAGACCTTACGAGTTGCATCAATTCAACCTTAAGTCTAAATACTGTAAACTATTACAACCAAGAAAAAACTGCCTTTCCAACCTCGTCTTCGACGGAGTGAGAATAAAGCTCTAAATCTGGAAATATTCAGTATTCAAGCTGTCACATACTTGGCCCGAGAGAATTCATGTTGTCGCATACTTAGTCCCAGTTCTCAAAAAAACTCTAAAGCCAACCTGCCGTAAATTCAAGAACAAAGACGATGGCTGCCAATCCCCAAAACATGGCGAATACCAGGAAGAAAATCTTCAGCTCAGCCATTTGATTCAAGCGCACTGTGGTGTGTTCGGCATCGCCAGCCTTGCTTTCACACTTGTAGAGCCGCTCTCCTCTCTGCGGAGGGTAAAGAGACGCTTCGCAAAGTCTCCTCACCGCTTCACGGTAGCCCCTTGAGAGAGGGAAATTTTTGCGAACAGCGGTGGTAAGCCAAAACGGGCTCAACCGCTCTTTCGACTGCCGAAAGCCACGTGTGATGTATTTCCCAAAGCACTCTTCCAACGTGTACGTGAAGCAGATGTGGTCTTTCTGCTCAGCGCATGAAAGGCACTTCCTCACACCTGCCACCAGTAGGCATCTTCACTTCGTGGTCCGCTTGCACACGGATCGCAGTTTCGTGTAAATGGTACTGCTGCTATCAGAGTTGCTCCCAACAGCCACGTGAAGGCGAGTGCCTCTAGCGATGCACGGAGTGACAGTGTCGCGGTCGAGCGCTTCCTCTAGTTCCGATAGAGTGTCAATCACATCCGAGGGTGCCTGGAGACTGAGTCTGGATACAAGCTCGCTTCGGTAATAGCTGGAAAGAGGATGAATGGCCATGATCCAAACAGAATACAGAAGATAACACGCGCTCCCAACAAGCGTCTTCCGCACGGAATAGGAGTGGAGTTGGCGTAGAACGATGCAAGAAGAAACATTAAAAGTGTGACCACGGCAGTCGGTGACCAGAGAGCTTGGTCCCTCATATCGGCTACTGTCAACACGGCTAAAACGGAAGTCATCGCAATGGCAAGCAGTGAGAGTCCCACCTTCGACTCGATGAGGATCTCGATAAAAGAAACAGGCAGCGAGTCTCTGGATTTCACGTAGAACGTTTCGTACGAGTAACCCAGGACGGCCGGAATCGCGTAGTGTCGTGATAGCGGCTCTGCGGCAGCGGTCAAAGAACCCGAGATGTCCACGTGACCCCTGAAGAGGTCAGCGAAAAGAAGGTTCGCGTCTTTGTAGAACTTCGTCTTGAGCGTTCCGTTATATCGACGGAGTGCGCACCAAATGATTTCTAACCGTCCGAAGCTGCAACTCGGCGAGGTTCCGCTTATTCGTTCAACGAAAGCGCAACCTACTTTGACCACGCTGTTCCTGAGCTGGCTCGGCTTCTGCCGGCTCGAATCGACTGCTTGCCGCTGCGTGTCGCACTGCTTTAGCTGCAGCCAGACGAGGCCGATGGCTTTTGCATGCTTTGAGTTCTCAAAATCATTGCTGACATTTCTGTGCCAGTTGCACAGAAGGCGATTAAACATGTGCACCGATTTCGCATTATCATCTAACGGAAGCCAACCAAGCGAGTAGAAAAGCGTCGCATAGTTTAAAGTCGTCTGGAGGCAGGCGCACATTTCTTCGCCTACATTCCGCGATAGGATTATGTCTACGGTGATGATTTTTCGTATGCATTCCCGTATATGACCTGAGAAGCATATGCTAGGTACTTTCCATACTGCTGCAGTCCGTGGCGAATGACGGAGCCAGCGACAGTCATTCCAATCCAATAAAATTTGCGCTGTGTGTGTCTTTTCTATCTGTGTCCCTGTCTTTTGCGCTGTTTTAAAGAATCAATAAAATTTGCCTCGCCGCGGTGGCTAAGTGGTTACGGCGCTCGGCTGCTGACCCGAGAGACGCGGGTTCGATCCCGGCCGCGGCGGCTGAATTTCGTTGAAGGCGAAAATCTAGAGGCCCGTGTGCTGTGCGATGTCAGTGCACGTTAAAGAACCCCAGGTGGTCGAAATTTCCGGAGCCCTTCACTACGGCGTCCCTCATAGCCTGAGTTGCTTCGGGACGTTAAACCCCAATAAACCAAACCAAACCAATAAATTTTGGAATGTGCCAGTCGTCGTGCGGTCGTACTTAAATATGAGTGTGCAAGTATATTCAGTTTACAGGTGCTCTTTTCTTCTGAAAATTGCGAGCGATGTTTCAATGCGTCCAGCCCTGCGAACATCAGCCGAGATGAGATCGCAAGTATCAGAGATGTTTTCCTCTGAGTTCGCATCCCTATGAGAATTTGCCTTGTGTCAGCTAACAGAATATTCAAACTGCGCTGAATACCGTTTAGACAGTCCAGTTAAATAGGTACTAGCGAGACTAAAGAACAATTTTTTCCCTTTATATTTAGATTGGAGTGCTCTTTCATATAACCGCCCTTGTCTTATATTGTAGTTAGGTGAACAGCTGCTTTCAAAGACGAATAGCGTATCCATGTACGAAGTCGACTGATATTTTACCTCCTACCTTGCACTCACCGAAATTTATTAATGCTTGATCGTGTGGTCTAAGTGCTTATATGCTCCAAACATTGCGGACAAGAAGAAGAATGGAAAAGAGTGTAGCAGTATCGGTTTTTTCAAATGAAATTAAGAATAAATAGTTTTAAGAAGCAATTTCTCCGCTGCCTATTTAGGCATTTGACGTTTTGCAAAAAAAAAACAAATTCAGGGCATCATTGCTGCTTCACTGTAAAAGTCCGTGCCCAGTCCACGCTCCTGCACACTATGAGGAGTCAGCTATTGTCCGGCTTTCCATCCAAGTCAAGTTGCGCCAAAGCAGCTTCCTGCGAACAAGCCCATCAGAAAGGATGACTAAGAACTCTTACAACACAGAGCTACTTTGGGTCTAGAATGCGGTGAAGTGGTTCCTGCGGAAACCAAGAAAAATGCTATTAACAGCCAACCCAGAAGCAGAGAATTGTGTTTACCTTGCGTCAGTGCTTCCCTGCAGAGTCGGAAATCTTCTTGAGTAGCCTTACAGTGGCCTCGGAGATAGTCTGTTATCTAAGAGGGTACTTACGGTACTGAAAGTGTAGTCTTACACCATCTAGGAAGCGAAGAGTAGCCGTATGTAACGATTCACTCGGTTTCAATCCATCCGGTCGTGAGGTTAATAGCGATAAAAGCATCAGGAATTGAGAAAGCCTAGGACCAACCACACCATCGCTGGCACCGTCGATGGCTGTCCTTCCGCCACCGCATCCAGTCCGGCCGAATGAGAGGAACCGTGTTCTCACCTCATCTTAGCCGAGTCTCAGCCCCGTTTGCTTCCCGAGACAGGATTAGAGCCGACCGATCTCGTCAGGAATGTGCAACGCGTCGTCCTACTGCGTCATCTACTAGCGAGGCACGGCTCTGTAGCGCGTTTCTGGGAGGGAGTAGCGTCATGAGCGTGCTCCTTCCCTGGCCAGTTTGACGTCATCCCTCGTGAACTACGTCACCGGGAACAGCAACCAATGGCAGAATTCCAAATAAAATGGATAATTATTGACTCGTTATACAAAATGGTCCCATTGGTGCGTGTTCCAGTGCTCTTGTAGTAGCCATGGCGACGGCTTTCTGTGTTGCCATTACCGCCAGGGAGCGCGGGAAGATTTGCCGGGAACACAACTTGTAGTTTTAAGTGACCCGAACGTGGCCGCCTCGGGTGAAATAGGGGTGGCAGAATTGCATGGGCTCGAGTTATTAATGAAGACTGCTCTGCTCAGAGAGCACGCCAGGAGCTCTGTGGCAGTGACATGTTTTCCTGCCAATTTCTCGAACAAACAAAACAAATAAGCACCTGAGAACACTAAAAGACACCTATTGGCCCCCGCCGTCAACGTACGCCGTCCTCAAATGGAACGGACGCACCAGCACCCTTCTGGCACGCCGAACAACGATCGAAGTTTTCTCCTACGGACTGCTCATTCCAGCGTACTGTAAAGAGTACGTTCGAGAAAAGGGATTATTTACGTTTGCTCTGACATCACCTCCAATCATCCCTTTCATGTGGTGGTATGGTGGTTGTGTTAGCACTCCTTCAATCTCCCTGTCCGAAAAAGAAGTCGCTTTTCTTTCTGGTTTTATTTGATTTCACCCGGTTTTAGAGGCATCTTTTACATGGTTTCTGACGTTTTAGCCGTGTTAGTTGTTGGCGTTCATCCTTAGTTAACTTTTTTAGCAGTTGTTTTTCGCCATTTCACCTAACAACCTCCGCTTCCTCGGCTTTGTTATCCCATCGTGTTGTAGCAATGTCATTCCTGTGTTTTTAGCCTTTTTGCTTGTGTTTTCTTCAGACCTTCATGCACCCTCAGCCCTGTTGTTCCATGCTTTTTACATGTCTTTCACCGGTTTTTAGTCTTTTCTTTGTTAGCACTCATGCTCTTTGTATCCTCGATAACCGGGAAAAAGTGATAATATACTCGTTCGCGCTCTGATTGTGTTGTGCTTAGATAGATCCCCCAGGTGGGCGTTTCTGTGGCGTGTGTATTTAAGAGCGGGGTCTTGGTCATTCCTGAAATAAAGTTGATAGTTCAGCGCTCTGTCCTGTCCCCCTTTCTGTCTGTTTTTTCCTAACCGTGTTCGCGCTGCTGAAATCGTATGGATTTCCACCAACTAGCCCGCCAGATTGTGTTATGGCAATTAAGAGCTCTTTTTAATCGCTATCCCAACGAAATGAAAATTCTCGAGTTCAGTTTTATGAGGCAGCAAAGTGAGGTGTCAGTTTTAAAAATACCTATTGGCAATTTCGCGGCAGCGCGTGGACAACCCGGAGTTTTCACACCGTAGGGGTACACTAGCGGGGCTTTCATCAAGATGAGGCGACGCGCCACAGATTACCACCACATGCACTGGTTAGCTTAGAGGCTAATTTGCCATTAAAATCAGGCTCACTACTACAAAGCAGTCTCTTCGGTTTCCGCAGCGCCGACACAGATTAGAGGTTAGCCACGACCAGCAACAACGGCACATGACTCAGAAGAGCACTCATCATCGATACAAAAGCGGCGTCGAGTCATAGCAACTCATGATATGATCTGAATTTAAAACGGAGATTTAGGACGTCCCGTGTAATCAACGGTTGTATAGGTCTACTGGACACATTTGTGTTCGTATGTCCAATCACAGCAGCCGCGGCGGCTACGTACCTGTATGCGCTCGTGAACTGTTGTATGTGTTTCTTTCTGTGTCCTGTCTAAGTTTTTGAGCATTTCACTTATATACGTACCTAACGCTCTCTGGCACTGAGCTCCAGATTGTGAGTTCGATCTCAAACTCTCACGCCACACCACAATGTACACGAGATGTAAAAAAAATGCCCTCGGTTTACCTGGTTAAGCTAAATGCGACCTAGGTACGCTAGTGTGTTTGCCCTTGATTAGCTTCGTTCATTGTTTCTGAAATTTAGCGTCGCTCCCAAATGTTCTCGCAGTATAGTTCCTCGGCTTACCTCTGTCGGCAAAACGCCTGAGCTGCTCACTGTACTTCGAGTCGTTGTTCGCCCTGTTCGGCGGTCTCTGAAGCCACTTCTTCGCGCCTTTCGACTACACGTTGTTGTTGTTGTTGTTGTTGTTGTTGTTGTTGTCGTCGTTGTTGTAGCAACAGTCAGTAAACATGGCACATACCCACGCGGGGGAATTGGCGAAGGTATGGTGGTGAATGCAAACGAAAATGACATGGTATTTGCGCTGTGGAGACATGGGGCGGAGAAGTAGAATAGTGGAATCACTGAACGTGGAAAAAATAATACTTGTTGGAATACTGTGCCACCCCGCCGCGGTGGCACAGTGGTTACGGCGCTCGGCTGCTGACCCGAAAGACGCGGGTTCGATCCCGGCCGCGGCGGCCGAATTTTGACGGAGGCGAAATTCTAGAGGCCCGTGTGCTGTGCGATGTCAGTGCACGTTAAAGAACCCCAGGTGGTCGAAATTTCCGGAGCCCTTCACTACGGCGTCCCTCATAGCCTAAGTTGCTTCGGGACATTAAACCCCAATAAACCAAACCAAGCTTGTTGGAAATTAAAATAAATTTAAAAAATTTGAAACACCACGAACAGAAAATTAC
This sequence comes from Amblyomma mixtum, assembly GCF_055824585.1. Taxonomy (NCBI): domain Eukaryota; kingdom Metazoa; phylum Arthropoda; class Arachnida; order Ixodida; family Ixodidae; genus Amblyomma; species Amblyomma mixtum. The sequence continues at coordinate 16,392,462 of NC_143015.1, forward strand.
TTATATTTGGCATGGGGAAGAGTTTTGCATACAGTTAACAAGGTAACGTACCAGTTGCGATATTGCAATCGTGAAGTTATCCGCAAGCCCTAATAAACACCACTCAAAAGCTCTACCAGGTGTTTCAGGGAAGCCTTGCAATTCTCAAAAATAGGCTTTGCGAGGATAAAAATGCGGTTTTTCAGCATAGCATTACTTGTTTTGGCGGACACCAGTAAACCGATGAATAGTCTTAAGAACGTGGTTAACTAATTTTTAGTAATTAACTTTTGAAATATTCGAGTAAGACACCTAGTTGCAATCAGAGATTTTTAGCCGGTCGTTAGTAATACCCACATCAGTTTTTAGAGATTAGAAAACGCAACTGTCCTTGGCGGTGTGGCTCGGCAAAATTTAGCTTTTTTGGCTAACGTCCCCTGGAAAGGTTGCTCTGCCTGTATGCTTTTCGAAAGCGCATGTATTCTGGCACAGTGTAGCCAGATTTTGTCGAACCACTGCAGCGAATATAATCGAGTCTGCGAAATTCTATAAACTGATATGGTTACTAATAACGACCGGCTACAAATCTCTTAATTGCATCCAGTTGCCTAGCTGTGAGGGTTAAAAAGTTAGTTATCGGAAATTAGTTAACCAGCTTATTACTTTAAGACATTTCACCGGCTTTTCGATGTCCGCCAACACTGGTAATACTGTGCCGCAAAAGCTATATTTTTCTAATCCAAAAAGCCTATTTTCGAAAATTACTTTGTCTTCCCTGAAAAACCTGGTATAAGGTGTAGGTGAAGTGACAGTGACTGCTCACTTGTTTTTTTTTTGTTTTTTTTGCAAACAGCATGATAATCGCTGGGCTATGCTGACACATCGCGGCTGGAATTCCATGTAAAATATGTCGCCTTTTCGTGAGAAAACAATACAGGATAGCCTTTAAGTCTGCTTAAGAGCGGAAATGTGAAAGCCTTTCCCTGCCCTGTCTTTCTCCCTCCATTTTTCTTCTGTTTTTTCATTATTTCTGCGTTTTTATTTTTTTTTGCATTTTTACTTTTTCTTTAGTTTTTTTTTATTTCACTACGCATATGTTGCTTATCAGCTCTTGCTTAATCAACCTTTACATTTTATTTCATTCACCGGACAACTTCCGTCCACTACTTCCGTCCGCGCCACTCATGAGCCTAGAAAGGCTTAAGCCTTCAATCAAACAATCCGCGCTTGCAGTATCCGGTAGTATACCGCCTGATGCAGCATGTGGGCTTAGCTTCCCGTGCGAAATGTCAAAGAACAGATGAACAGGGACAAAAACCATCTTCGCCAATCAAAGGCTCGTTGAGGGGCCTCGGTGAGTTCCGGTAGCTTAAACCTCGTAACACGATCTCCTTACTTTATTTACCATTCTTACTGATGAATATTTCATTCCTTCTGCGCATCATCATTTTCTACTGCGCAGGAGGTGTGGAGTGACCTGTACTTATAAGCTTGCGATATTGTGACGACTAGATGCAGAAGCTCCTTTCAGGAGCGAACGCTGATTTCTGATCTCCCAATCAACACGATGTATTTCAAGGAAAAAAAAACACATTATAATTTCGGAAATCAATTTTATAAATATCACCCTTTATAATGGAATCCTACATGTAGGAAATAAAATATTCGTTTCTTTCATCCATATATAACGCTAGAAGAAATTGAATTAGAATTTCATTTTTTTTAAAATGGCACCGGACTTCGATACGCTCTGCAAATGTTTTTAGGACAATGAATTTTTTTTAAGGAGCGGCCGTCCATTGTTGCGCGTCTCTCAGCTCAGATTGAACAGTACAATCCCATAAGCACCCAGAGTGACATATCTAGCGTCGAGCGCCAACGAACGGAGAATTATGTATTGTGACCCATTTGTTCCCGTGTTGCGGCGTTGCCAGATGGGACCAAATGTTAGTGCAATTTATATGGACGGTTGGTTTTGCTGTTCCGGTAGTCTCCTCCGCTAAATTACACAGCCATGCAGCGCTTGTCGCTTGCGCGCAAGCCTATTTTTTATAGTTACCCGTTTTGCCACTATTCCATGCAATTTCTGTGTGAAACATCGCATTCACCCTGTCACAAACATTCCCCGTACGCTAATGAACCCCCGACCGCTGGTTAAAAGAACGTTTTATAAACTATGTATGTCTTCATTCTGCACGTGTCATAACAGAGTGTAACCGCGTTCCTTCGCTTATGTGGCCAATCACCGCACGTACGCGAGCCTGGCTGGTAATGGTGATGACGTCACTTCTGCACCGCGCGTAGCTCTTGCGATGTATTCGCGTTCTGGCGTCGGTTTCTCTTTTTAGAGACATTGAAATTTTTTTCGTTATTTAACGAGTGGATCGTGGTAGCGAAAAGAAATGACTTTAAGGAAGATGGTGCATTGATCCACTATACACCTGCGCGATAACCCTGGAATTCTCCTTTAAATAACGCAGATTAAGCACCCCAGCTGGGCCTTAATAAAGAACCACATAGTTTGTTATGTCTTCTGCAATCTACTCACAATATGTAATTCAGCTCGTATGTGGCCAGTTCTCAGCAGCTTCAGAAAGTTAAGAACTTGCGGTATTTCATTGAATATCTGGATTAACCTTCGCAAAGAAATCTATCCTTGCCTACGCGGTCGCGACTCACGGGAACTAAACAAATAGAAGAAAATTTGAGAAACAAGGTAAAAAAAAAGCAAAGTACTTTTGCCAGCAAATGCACGCTTCAGCATTCATCGCTGATCTCATACCATGGTATTGTGAGCTGCGTTATGCACATTTGAAAGCGCACATCAGTTGTCAGGGAATACATATCTAACTCTTTCGTCTTCGAATGAACGCGCCAGAAAGTGTCGCCGGTGTTTTGGATCGATATTATGGTTTCTACGCCGATCAATAAAAAAAAATTAAAGAAAACGACAAATAAAGCAGAGCGGGACTCGTATCTGTCACCAAATCGTTCATCAGATCTGGAGCACGTATTCCGAGACTGTAAAGCCTTGTTCCTAAAAGATGGGGCCTGAAATCAGAAGCTTAGCGCGATACACATGCGAGCTGTAAAACAAAGAGTGCGATATTTCTTTTCCTCGTTCCTATTGTGCAGTTTATCGAGCCCTTCGCTCCGTAAATTACCATTCACACGCCCTATGGAAACAACTCTAGTGCACATACAATTAATAAATCGGCTAAAGCAAGCGTGGTCACAAAGAGAAAGGACTTAACGGAAAGGGAAGCAGGTTGAGAACAAAAAGCTGTAACAGGCCTAAAAAACAAGTAGTTTACTGCGGCTTGTCACTGACGAAGCCAAAGACAATCATTCGGAGATGTAATATTTTCATGTGTGTTGTTCTCTTCTCTTATCTTCTATTTAGCAAATATTTTGCGCGCACGCTAAATGAGTGCTTGAAGACCGCCGTACATTAGTGAACATCTACTGCATAAGCGCGAAATTTCCCCAGAAATGCACCGATGAGGAGGACGACTGGACTCTTGTTCACGTCGCTGCGTACAAACAGCTTGTGCTCGTTTGCCTGACATAATACGCGATCTGCGCAATATCACTGTTGTACCTGTTTTCCCCTTCTTGTTTACAAAATGCGACAACTCTGTAGGAAGCGCCGATGCGACTGCGCGCCTGGGAAACACTTGGTAGCCCGGTTGCTGACATCGCGTAGGACCGGCGCTTCTCGGCAATCGTCCCTGCTTTCTCCGATAAGAAGAGTACCACATTTTGAATCAGTTCACGCAGATACATATTCGGTGACCGCTCGCGTTCATTGAATCGGCCTTACTGGTCATCCAGAATCGACGGCAGCGACTGTTGCTGGCTGCCCAAAACATTGAGCGGCAGTCTCAGTCCCACCGGCGCTTCCCTTTCAGTGCATGCGCGTCCTGTAAAGTAAGCGACAGTCTATTTCTGATCACCTTTGGCAAAACTACTGACTGTCCATTTGGGTTCGCTGAAGCTTCCGCGGAAACCTCCCGCGGAAGGAGGTCGTCGTTATCTGCAAAGCGGGTGTAGCTGTTCAAGTGTGCGCATTATTTTTATTTGCATATCAATTAAAACATGCTTTCATTAAAAGGCGCAATCAAGGAAACAAGATGAAGGTTTTTAATACTCAAAACAAAATTTTTGAATGGCGGAGAACTGCTGTTGAGGCTGCACACTCGGTTTACCGGACCAAGTGGAGTTAGCCCAACAAATTCACTACGAGGAAAGTGCGTTCTGCAGCGAGTGTCACTAAAGCTCATCGTGTGACAGTGCGCAAATGACACTTTAAGCAAATGCGACTTCTCGAAAGTCCATGGCACTAAATGCGCCATTGTGGCAGTAGTATAATTGCTCTCACATTACAAACTGTTCCAATCCGTGCTAAAACTGGAATACCACATTGCAGTAATGCCTGCGTTCTGTGCCATGTTTTGTAGCAATGTATAGATATCGAGCGTTGTCACTACAGAAACCTTTATGAATTTGTCTCGTTGCGCTTGCATTTCGTGCTGTCGCAGGACGCCTTTCGAGTGAGGTGTTCAAGAGAAACCTCATTTAGCGTTCTGGCTTTTATGGCCAAGTGTACTAGGGCGTGTGGTGATGTTCAGAAGTGCAAGATGCCGGGCTAGTTGCTAATCCATGATGAAATAACAGCGCAAGGAACGGGACGAAAACACGAAGGAAGAAGACACAGACACAGTTGTTAGTCAGCGCCCGTGTCTTCTTCCTTCGTGTTTTCGTCCCGTTCCTTGCGCTGTTATTTCATCGTGTGGTGATGGCTTGGCTATACTACATGCTGGAAACGCTACTGCATGAAATGAACGTCGCTCTTCAGCTCTCGGTCGCTGTTTGCGAAGGCGATCTCGGCGCCTCTCTACCGCGACAGATGCCCCGGCCCGCTGTCGCCTTGTCGTGGCGCCCGCCAGGCGAAAGTGCGCCTCTTCGGATGGCTCCTTCCACCTCCCTTCCCATTCATGTCTCAAACTCCGCTTTACTGCAGAGCCTAAGCCATCCATTCAGTGTTTGCCTCTTGGCTCAGTTTCTAGCCTTTTCGTCTTGCTTGTCTACCATGAAGGAGTCGCTTCCCGCCGCTCAGCATAGAGCGCTAATTTTTTTCAAGTATAAATCCCTCCTAGAGACATGCACTGCTGACTTATGGCGATAGCCGAGCTGTTTAGAAAGCCACATAGTTTTATGGTAGCGCACTTAAAGGTCAGAAACACGAAGAAAGTTAAAATTATTCCAGACGTATTTTTTTTTTCTCGGATGACTTCTAGCGTCAAGTCGAAGGTGTAGCATCGAAATGCATGCATGTATTAATACACGCTTGAACAATACTCATGGCCACAAGTGAAGAGCATCGCACAAAAGTGTAGGGAACAATCTCCACGGTTTCCTTCACTCTCTGATTTCTGTTACTATAATTTCACTTGGTCGATGGGGCAGACAGCGTGCTCACTTATTCCTCAGTCAAGGTTACCATAAAAAAGATATTTATCTCTCTCTTGTTTATTGATTTTGCGATTTCGCTCAATCGGCCACATGACACGGCGCAGATATGCAGACGAACGCTACGTGTGCTTTCGGTGCTCCGGCTTGCGCTCGTTCATGGGTGCGGGTGTGCGTGCGTATGTGTAGCATGGCGCGTGTATAGCGAAAAATGCGGCGCCGGAGAGACATGGCACAATGTATATCACCGCGAAATGTTTCTACCGGGATGCATCTTTTTCTTTTCTCTACATCCTGGAGGCACCTTTCGGAAACCTTACAACCCCTCAAAAAGAATCGCGGAAAGCATCTTCGCCCCCTCAAGCGACCACAACAAACCCATCAACCATCTTACCTTTGCCGTCCGCTCTTTCTGCTCCCACTAGGCACCTTTCTTAATATCCAACTACTCAGCATGCGTTTGTCAGCCGCGGAGAAGGCTTCACTCCGCTTTCATACTAGTCTCTGCAGTCTGTGCAGTCGCCTTATGACTTTACTTGGAAGTTGCAGGATTAGAACTACTGCTTACCATCCCATCGCCAACGGCAACATCGAGCGTTTCCATCGTGCGCTAAAAACATCCCACAAAGCCCAACTCAACACTACCCACTAGACTGCCTCCCCTACCACTGCTTCTGCTCAGCATCCCTGCTACACTGAAACAAGATCTTCGTTGCACTCCGGAAGAACTTGTCTTCGGCTCGCCCCTGCGTCTTCCTGGTGAATTTTTCGAATCCACCGATTCGTCCACAAGTCCCGACCCTACCGATTACGTGACGCAGCTCCGCCACTTTTTTCGTCATCTCCGAGCGCCACATCTCCGACGCCAGTCTCGGCCATCTTCACACGTTCCATCCGAACTAGCGACTTGCACACACGTCTTTCTTCGCCGAGACTGCCCCGCAAGACGCTTCAGCGCCCCTATGACGGCCCATTCCGTGTGCTCGAACGAACACCGAAGTTCATCACCGTGGACATTTCATGGGTGCACTGACACTATTTCAATCGACGGCTTGAAGCCAGCCTTCACAGAAGACGCCCCTCCACTGGGCCTACAGGTGCGATTTCTCTGTCCCAACCGGCCGGCTGAAATCCGCCATTTTTCCCTGCTACTCTTCAGCAGCGGAAAGTATCGTTCCGGCTCCCAGTTTCACCCGTCTCCTTCACAAGCAGGGAGGGGGGTGAGGAGGCTACTGTAGGAGCAGCAGCGGCCTTACGCAGCGGGAGCAGCACCAGCCTGTGTATTCGTTCTGTGTATCATTTTGCTAACGCTTAGTTAGTGCTCAGTTAGTTTTGTTAGCGTTCATTTGCTGCTCGTGCAGAATCAAATCGAAGCTGTCCGTGCGCATGTCAAAACGGAGCTGCCCGTGCGCATGTCAAAACGGAGCTGCCAGGCGCAGGTCAGAACGGAGCTGCGCGTGCGCAGGTCAAAACGGAGCTGCGCGTGCGCATGTCAAACGGAGCTGCGCGTGCGCATGTCAAATCGGAGCTGCGCGTGCACAGGTCAGAACGGAGCTCCGCGTGCGCATGTCAAATCGGAGCTGCGCGTGCGAATGTCAAGTCGGAGCTGCCCGTGCGCATGTCAAAACGGAGCTGCCCGTGCGCAGGTCAGAACGGAGCTGCGCGTGCGCATGTCAAAAAGAGCTGCGCGTGCGCATGTCAAATCGTAGCTGCGCGTGCGCATGTCAAAACGGAGCTGCCCGTGCGCATGTCAATACGGAGCTGCCCGTGCGCAGGTCAGAACGGAGCTGCGCGTGCGCAGGTCAAAACGGAGCTGCGCGTGCGCATGTCAAACGGAGCTGCGCGTGCGCATGTCAAATCGGAGCTGCGCGTGCGCAGGTCAGAACGGAGCTCCGCGTGCGCATGTCAAATCGGAGCTGCGCGTGCGAATGTCAAGTCGGAGCTGCCCGTGCGCATGTCAAAACGGAGCTGCCCGTGCGCATGTCAAAACGGAGCTGCCCGTGCGCATGTCAAAACGGAGCTGCCCGTGCGCATGTCAAAACGGAGCTGCGCGTGCGCATGTCAAAAAGAGCTGCGCGTGCGCATGTCAAATCGTAGCTGCGCGTGCGCATGTCAAAACGGAGCTGCCCGTGCGCATGTCAATACGGAGCTGCCCGTGCGCAGGTCAGAACGGAGCTGCGCGTGCGCATGTCGGAACGCGCCCTCCAAGGATTACACGCTGCTCTTCGCCGTGGAGCCTATGAACAAACTGGTTGCAGAAATTCGACATCACTCTGCCATCAACAAAGGACATGATATTATCTACCAATGGCTACCGGGGCACAGCGGCATAGCAGGCAACAGTGCTGCCAACCCTAGGGATTTTTCCCTAGAGAATTTGGACGTTTTTTAGGCGAAAAGGGATTTTTTTTGTATAATCTAGGAAATTTTATTTGCTCTGAGTGTTTTTTTTTTTCGCTCTCTCAAATTGGGAGGACAGCACGGGCTTTTCGTGGTTTCTCTCTACAACTGACGGATGCCCGCTCAACACCCCGTGCGCTCGAGTAAAGCCCGTTTCACATGCAAGTGAAAACGCTTTGTTGCTGCGGCGCAAAAGCTGGTTAGAGCCATCGCGGCGGCTCCAGCAGTCAGAGCGGCGATGTTCGAACAAGTTACGAATTTTTCGGAGTACTGCGCTGCTCAATTTTCAGTCGCTTGCATGCATGTGAACCAGCCCTTACACAGACATAATCGGACGTGTATGGCCCCTGACGTGGCCAGTGGCACCCGCTGCTGTGATCTCGCGAGCCACCCCCTTCCCTCAACACGCACGCCCCGAATTCCTCACGCTGTGTTTGGAGCGCGCTGCACGACGTGAAATCTCTATTTAGTAAGCATATCTGCATGTTTATTTTGATAACTAGGAAAGAACAAGGGCGTCATTTTTTTTTTAAATGAGCGTCTTGCTAGAAATCTCTTCTAGTCTAACTAGGGGAACAATTCCCAGTTCTGCCACCGCTGTGGCTCAGTGGTTATGGTGCTCGGCTGCTGACCCGAAAGACGATAACGGCTTCAACCCCGGCCTCGGCGGTCGAATTTCGATGGAGGCGAAATTGTAGCGGCCCGTGTACTGTGCGATGTGACTGCACGTCAAAGAACACCATGTGGCCGAAATTTCCAGAGCCCTTCACTATTTCATCCCTCATAGCCAGGGTCGCTTTGGGACGTTACACGCCCCAATACCATAAATCACAAGTCCCAGTTCCACCAAGACGAAAAAATGTGAGTTGAGGTCACATCGAGGCATACAAAAGCTGTAACAATCACTGCTACATTGTTTTAATTGACTCAAACTGTTATCGTCAGCCACCCTCTAGAACAGTCCCAGCAAATGGTCAAGCAGCTTTTATATCGCACTTTCCGTACACTCCTTTAGCAACCTCCAGTCATTTTGCACGTGGTATCCTTCGGCTGAAGTCGAAAGCGACAGACACAACATGAGGGAAAAAAATTTCAGTTAATTCCGCGTGCCGATGAATGTTCACTAATATCTTGCGTACAGTCGAAAAAAAAACATACACGATATCAAGCCTTTAATTTGTAATTTCCAAAGAACTCTATAGGATTTATCTTGTAGCTTCATTTAGAAGTTCTTCACTTTAGATCCTTCAATTCAAAGTTACAGCTAATTTGCTTATCAACGTCTGGTAATAGGGTAGCTGCATGTTAAAACTTGCTACTGAACTATGCATAAATATAGATTTTCCGCAATTGAACGCTATTTTTCGTATCTAGGGAAATCTAGGGAATTTTTTATTGCAAATTGGGGGAGAAGCCGCGCTGGAGGTTGGCAGCACTGGCAGGCAATCACCGCATGGATAAGGCCGTGTGAACTGCTCACGACGACGGCGATTTTGTGTCGATCCCCATTTCAAGATCAGACGCAGCAGGCAGGCTTCACGCACTTGTGCGGGACATCACGTTTGCCGCGTGGAATTCCAGCAAATTTTGCAATCCACGGTTAAAATCCTTGGACCCAGATCTGAAGCTCCGGCTTCTATCAGGCCTACCTCAACGACAGGAAACTTTGCTGTGTCGCCTCTGGCTTGGTGTAGATTTCACCAACCATTACTTATTCTTAATCGGTATGCCTGATAGCCCTGCATGTGCCATCTGCGGGCATGACGAGACTATAACCAACATTCTTTGTGACTGCCCTGCCTACACTGCCGAAAGGCAGTCTCTCAGCCGTACGCTGGAGCGCCTGGATCCACGCCCACTGACGGAAATGAAGATTCTCGGCCACTGGCCGCGGCGGTCGTCGGCGGTGAAGGCCTACAAGGCTTCTTGAGAAATGCACGATAGGCTGACTTCAACGAGCAGTGACTTTTTAGTGTGACTTCGATTTTCTGCTACTCTCCTTTCTCTTTATTTTTTTTATCCCCTCACTCCTTTCCCCCGTGTAGGGTAGCAAACCGATTATTCTTCCCGTTAACCTCCCTGGAGAAGGTAGAAGAGGAAACCTCTTCTACCTCCTCTTCCACCAGGATTAGAACTACTGCTTACCATCCCATCGCTGACGGCAAGATCGAGCGTTTCCAACGATCACTAAAAACATCCCTCAAAGCCCAATTCGACACTACCCACTAGACTGCCTCCCTACAAGTGGTTCTGCTCAACGTCTGTGCTACACTGAAACAAGACCTTCGTTGCACTCCGACAGAACTTGTCTTCGGCTCGCACCTGCGTCTTCCTGGTGAATTTTTCGATTCCACCGATTCGTCCACCAGTCCCGACCCTATCGATTACGTGACGCAGCACCGCCATTTTTGCCGTCATCTCCGAGCGCCACATCTCCGACCCCAGTCTCGGCCATCTTCACACGTTCCATCCGAACTCGCGACTTGCACACACGTCTGTTCGCCGAGACTCTGTCCTCAAGCGGCTTCAGCGCCCCTACGACGGCCCATTCCGTGTACTCGAAAGAACACCAAAGTTCTTCATCGTGGACACTCATGGGCGCACTGACACCATTTCCATCGACCGCTTGAAGCCAGCCTTCACAGAAGACGCCCCGCCCACTGCGCCTACATGTGTGGTTTCTCTGCCCCAACCAACCATGCCCTCCTCCGCCATTCTTCCCTGCTACCCCTCAGCAGCTGAAGGTATCGTTCCGGCTCCCAGCTTCACCGGACTCCTTCACTGGCGGGGTGGCCTACTGTAGCAGTAGCAGCGGCCTCACGCAGTAGGAGCAGCACCAGCCGCCCAAGACAATGACGCCGAAGTTCCACCGAATGGAGCTCGTTTCTAGTGCCGGCGGAACGCGCATCTCTGCTGCACGCCATCTTACATTCTAACACTCCGGCCAGTAAATCAATCACTTCCTTCATCGTGCCGGCCTCATACCTTTCGGGTGCGACACTAGTGACGTTATGACGTGACGTCATACCAGGAGCGAGAGACGGGCTACCAACTCGGCTCGTCGGGTAACGGCGGCCGCTTGGCATGGCGCGCCGCGCTCTTCCCACTAGAGGGGGTGCATATGCAGTATAAAACACCTGCTTTCGCAACCTACCAGGCTTAACCAAAGCTAAGCCCCCGCCAATTTTTTGCAAGCGTGAGTGTGCAGTTTGGCGGGAAAAATAAATACTGAAAATTTGTTGAGGTTCAAAAACCTTTCCTTCACTCAACTGCTACATAATGCTTATTGCAGCAATTTTCAATTCTAGTGAAAGTTTTCTTACGCACTGAAAAGTCTCAGTTATGGATACATAATACCACATTATAGGTTTTGTTTAAGAAGTTGCTGGTTCAAACACGTACCCTTTTATTTTTTTAGACGAAACAGCTTGAAAGTGATCTCATTCAATTTCTAGTACCATTCCGAGTGCAATTTTACCATTTATATGCATGTGAGACACATGTACACAGCTTGCGCCTAATAAAGGTTTAAAAAGGAGACACTTCAACATCTGTTTGCAGTCACACCCTTTTATTCGCCCAAACAAAGCGATTCTTTTCAGTGAAAGCCGTTCGTCTGCTGTCTAGGGTCAAACCAGTTTTTTCTCGCATTCGCAGCGATGGGTCTCGAGAAAACGTCTCTGCACTGACCACATTAAGTGTGAAAGGCAGGGCTGCCCTTCTGGGCTGTGTGCAAAACCCTTGCATGCCAAGACACCGCACCGATATGAAGGAAACACAACATGGAGGAAAACTCTTACTTCAAATGAAGTTTCCACTTGTTATTGCCTTCTTCCAAAGGAGTCGTCAAACTACCCAACAGAGGTTCGAACAAAGTAACGTCGCGGATGACACTTCACTTCTCCCATAAAAGTTCACTTACATCACAGTGCTCCATTTGGCATGGGAGGCTCGGAAGATCAACACCACTTGGTGGGCATGATGCCACCCCACACACATCAGAGGGGCACACTGTGCAATGAACATGATGTTCCAGCATGGCGCCATGCAAGGGACGAGCAAGGAAACGCTGGCACGTCCGTTGCACGGCGTCGCACTGGAACCAACTCTCTGCGGTGACTCTGCCTCAGTCCGCTCGGTGGCATGCACCCACACTCAGGGCAGGCGCGGAGGTGGTGGCGTTGGGAATGCCTGCGCAGGAGGAGGAGGTGCTGTGCCCAGCGGAGGCTTGGCGGCCGACGATGGCAGGCCGGGCACCATGGACGTGGACGGCTTGAGCTCATCGTGGCACTTGACCGTCAGCGACACCTGCACGCCAATCCCAGGGCAGCTGTGGTGTGTGACTGGGCCCACAGGCTGCCACTTCGCCATTCACTGTCTGCCCCTCACTTCCATTATGGGAAAAAGCATGTTGTGGCCAATATTTCAGCACCTTCTATCATTTCACGACTGTCAATAAAGAAAAAAAAAAAGAATACACCTTGAGTCTAATAGCCCCGTCAAGTCAAGCGTGCTTACTGGGAGTGTCACCCACAGAGGAGTGCGTTCACCGAACCCACTTCGGCAGCTGAGTGTATAGCCTAGCTGGCAGCAATTTCAAAGGCACAAAATGTAGTGTTTGTGTGTGTGTGTTTGTGTGTGTGTGTATGTGCACACATGCATGCGTGCTTGTGTGTGTGTGTAAGAGAGAGAGAGAGAAGCCAACAGCCACATAAGCCAAGCAACAGTGGATTTTTTATTTATTTATTCATTTTGTGTATTTATTCATTTTGTGGTTCATAGAGAACCTTACTGAATATGTTATCGCTTAAAGCTAATTGATTAGAAAAGCAGAACAAAAAACAGTCACATGCCGCCGGTGGCAACCGAACCCACGACCTCCACATTAAGCGTCCTGTAGAGCACGGGACGTGTAATTCGGAGGTCGAGGGTTCGGTTGCCACCGGCGGCATGTGGTTATTTTTTCATCTGCTTTTCTAATCAATTATCTTTAAAGGGACCCTGAAAAGCTCTTTGCCAAGGTCAGCAAAAGCCCACGAGAGATCGGTATTCCATCACTTGTCGCCGCACCGCAAAAATTGTTAAGCGAACTCCATCAACACCGAAGATATCGCCGATTAAAAATGATGTTCCTCCTCTCCCCCACATACCACCCTCAACTCATACACGCGGGGCTCGCTCCGAAAAAAAAAAAAAGAAAAGACGGGCCGATGCTCCGCCCATGCATACGTCAAGCAATGGCGCTCTGCTTGTTTACTTCCGGTGGTCGCAGACACATGTGCGAAAGTGAGTGCGATTCACTGCGGTGCGCTGTTGCGAACGGCGTCGCAACGTCCGATCGCAGCTCGTCGCCTGCGTGCAACTCGCTAGATGTCAACGACGAGCCGCGCGCGGCAGACGCAACGACGGGAAGCGGGAGCCAAAGCGAGCACGGAGAGCGGCAGCGTCGTGATGACGTACAACGCGCTCCTCAGGGCGCTCAGGGCCGAGCCACACCGGGCCGGCCTGCCAGCCTTGACGCCGGCCGCCGGCGAGTGAAAAACGCGCTAGTATTGTTTGTTCACGTTTATAGCAAGCCCTGGGATAGATGCATGTCAAATATCCATCACTTCTGACGGTCGTTGGCCAATACCGAGCTGATCGTACAAGTGATGAATGCGATACTAGCAAATTTCATCCCATAGCCGCTTTGGCGCTGCTGCGGCGCTTCGCCTGCCGCCTGCTAGCTCCGTTGCTGAAGGCGTCGTGGAAATCGAATATATATTCTATTATGGGACGAGTTCGCAGTAAAACGATGTGAAGAGTAGGCCTTTTGATATAGCGCAAGCGACTTCCGAAGCGCGTCAGCGATGCGAAACCATTAGGCCTAGCGACGACTAGGGCAGCCTGGGACCAGCGCGCAGTTCGTTGCGCGGCGTTGCCGCAGGTGGTGTCGTTGCCGAAAGATCCACTTTTGCACAGGCATATTGTCGTTGCTCGAATCTAGGAAGCATCCTGTCTGGTATCATGGCTGTTTTGTATTTTCTTGTGCGAACGTGAGGTACGCCGAGCATATGCCGGCCGGCCGGCCAGCCTGGCCGTCTGCCGGCTTCATAAAAACGAGCTAAAGTGTGTTCTTGACGTAAATAATAAACCCTAGGCCAAGAAATGTGAAAAATGTGTCATTTTTGAGGATCGCTGACCAATACTGAGCTGCTGGTAAAGGTAACAACTGTGATACGAGCAAATTTCTGGCCACAACCGCCTTGCAGCTGCCGCTGGCCTGACGTTGGGGTCCGGCTCGCCTGGCGCCCGCTCGCTTCGCGACTGAAGGCGTCGCGGAAAGTGACCATACTATTACTTTATTGTGAGATGATGCTGTTGACTGTAAAGCGATGTGTAGAGTAAGCCTTTTATTATAGCTCAGGCGACTTCCGAAGCGCCGGCCGCTGCCTCTTCGACGCGAAACGAGCTATAGGCCTAGCGACGACCACGACAGCCAGGCAGCAGCAGAGCTCGTCGCTCGGAGAGCCCGCGAGCGGTGCCGTTGCCGAAAGCTCCCAACATAAGCAGGCATGCTTTGTCGCTGCTCGAGTATAGCTGGCAGTCTTTCTGATGACGATCGGTGCCGCGCCGTCCAAGTTTTCGCACATCTGTCTCCTGATTGCTGCTCGAACAGCATGGATCCGGAGCTCAAAGTGCGGCTGCGTGCAGCCACCGCTGAGATGGGCTTCGAGCCTTTCAGTACACGCCATACCGAGACCCACAGGGCGACGACAGCAGCGATATATATAATTCTAGTACACTATAGCAGCGACTCGTCGGCGCAGCTAGGAAACTCGCAAAGGCGGGCGCCGAGATTTGACGAAAACACATGCTTTTGTGAGCAGACGGATTTCCTTCTTTACCGGAAGTACCACATTAATTTCAAGAAATGCGCTGGATTCTTACCTCTGTATACGTATGTTTTAAATAAATAATAAGCAATCAATAAAATAATATTTCAAGGAGCATCAGTGCTCAGTTTCAAATGAAATGTTGCAAAAATTGCGCGTGACGTCAATTGGCAGAGCCAATGAGAAGGGTCGCCCAGTCCATGGCCAAGGCTGCCCAGTTTACGTCAAGTGGTAGGGGCAGGTAAAACCACGCGGTGAGGTGTCGCCCTAATCGGCTGTGAGCGGCAAGTTTGAAAAATTGTTTGTAAATTATTGGTTCCACGCGCAGCTTTCTGAATCAGACTAGAATACTCGCAGAGACCACCTCTACAGAGTTGTTGCAATAAAATATGATTGAAGAAACCATTTCAGGGTCCCTTTAAGCCGTAAAATATTCAGCAATGTTCTCCATTGATCAGCACCACAAAATAAATAAGTAAAAAAAATCCCCTTGGTTTCTGTGGCTGTTGGCTTTCCTCATATTTGTAACTAGGCCCTCATTCCCCCTCCCGTGTGTGTGTGCGTGCGTGCGTGTCGAGAGTTTACTACACTGAAAGCTGTTATGTAGCCCTGCATTTTGCTGTGAAAACTACAGCGTCAGCCGTAAGACCTCAATTAGTACATGATCACAAAACATTCCGCGAGAAAATAAAAATTCACCTCACATAGATCTAGATCACTTCTGCGCTCTTTGTAGCGAGCATTGCTTCATATATCTTTAATGAAAGATGTATCACCTGCTGGGAAACCCTGATGTGACTACAACCCCTTTTATGTTTGTTTGTATGTTTGTTCTTTTTATTGTTATGCATGTTCCCATCATCACCGTTGTAAACCCATATGTGCCCCCCCTTATGCAATGCCTTCGGGCCTTTAAGGGAACAATAAATGAAATGAAATGAAATTTAAACACGAATTTGATTTAATTCAGTTGCCCCCCAACCATGGTGAGGAGGAGGCAAAGTGGAAAGAGGGGAATCCCCCTATATGGGCAGTGAGGGATGGCCCAGTGGCTTGGGAGGTTATGATGAAGGCGGAGGAATGCACAACCCAAGGGTGGTTCCACACCAGAATGCAGGGCTAGTACATGGCTAGATCAAAGCTACAGCGGACTGCTGATCCATGTGCTAAGCCAGTGAGCCTAGCCCTACAAAATTTTTTCGCTCACTGTAACACTGTCTTAAAAAAAAAAAATAATTTAAACTGACCGTCCATTCGTCACAGGGTGGCTTTGCTGTAGCTTCTCTACTGGAGCATTAATCTGCCGAGGCATGCATGCAAGATCTCACGCTCTTGCTGCGACACTTACACACACGAAGCTGGATGAGTTTTAGTCTTTTTCAGGACGTCCATGAAATATGCAGCCCCGAAGCAACACAAACGATTGCATTTACTGGGGGGAGAAAAGCTACGGCTGCACTTACAAATGAGAACAAACGACATGTGTTAAGGCATCTGGTCTCCAAGTGTGCAGGCACTCAAACTGGGTACATTTCAATGCATTTTCATCCCTTACTGGGCAGAGACTGCAGGCACATTTCGTTATTTCTTGTACTGTAATTACTAACTTCTTAACAAAAATGTCTTCTGAATATGAACGTGCTAAAATTATATTAAAAAACTATACTTCCACCACTTAGCAGCATCAGAGACTCATGCGCATTTTCTTCTGTCAAACTATGCATTAAGACATTAGAATGGATGTATTACCGGAAGGCCTACAACCGGAAAATAATCTATTATTGAATTTCTTCCCTCAAGCTGTTTCGGTTTCATCGACCGAACGACGACTGTGACGTCAAGTTGATGTTTTCGTCACGCGGTCCACTAGAAAAACTAATATAATCGCTGATGTGTAGTTTTAATTCACTACGACATTTAATCCAGCCTCTTCCAAGACCTGGAATGGCAAAAAGTGACCTGTCAGCAATTATATAGTTGATTTTTTATGCATAATGTGACCTAAACACCAACTAAGCGCCACAGGCATTGTTCGACTGATGAATCCAAAACAGCTTCAAGAAAAAATTCAATCATAAGTTATTTAGTGCTCATACTTGAATAGCACAGGGTGCTCCATGTATACGAATGTCTAACGCATTAAGAAGAAAATACGCAAGCAAAAATTTGGCGTCTATAGTCCTCTAAACCAGGACTCTGCCTTTTCCACAAGTTATACTACAGTTTTCCTCAATTGCACTGCACACTTCTACTCCCTCCCAATGGAACATCTCGTCGTCTTTTTAACAGTCTGAGCCTACAGCGTTTACATGGTTCCACCATAGCCTTTCAAAAATCCTTCCTGCCATCCGCCATTGAACAGTGGAATGAGCTGCCTGAGGCAGTTGTAACGGAGTGCGATGCAAATAAATTCAGAACCCTGCTTTTATCTCATCTTTTTTGTTAGCACACTTACAGTGTAAGGCTCGACACTTTCGAGTACCACCTCTGCATGTGTTACATAGTTGAACCCTTGTCTGCAAATCAGTGTTCCCGTTTTCCTCCTCTTGATATAGCGTGATGGCCACAGTGTACCAGTGACTGTTCCCTTTTTCATTTTGTAATGCTCTTTTAAAGGTGTACTGAAAAGGAATCTGAACTCGTCTTTTTGCCACGGGAACTCAATCTACACGTTAGGAGCATTCTTAGAAACATCGACTTATTGCCCTGTGTGGCCGATTTCCCTAATTAAATCGGATTAACGTCCGGCTCCCGCCTTTTTTTTTAATTCTCCCAGTACGGTGGGCGGAGTCGACCAACGCATGGAGTGCCTTTCAGCCAGCTCCGTGGAGGCTTTGCTTTCGCTTTATTTTGTTTTTTAGGTTTCTGTGAATAAATAGCTTCATTCACAGATAACGTAGCTGCAAAATAAGCCCGCAGAAATAAAAATACACATGGACTATTTGCTTCTACGGACTACTACGTATTACTCCACCGTTGGCAGAGCGGCAAGCCTCCATGGAGCTGGCTGAAAGGCACTCCACACGTTGGTCGACTCCGCCCACCATATGGGGAGAATTAAAAAAAAAAGGCAGAAGCCGGACATTAATCCGATACAATTAGGGAAATCGGCCACACAGGGCAATACTAAATCGAAGTTTCTAAGAATGCTCGGAACATGTAGATGGAGTTCCTGCGGCAGAAAGACGAGTTCAGATTCTCTTCACTGCACCTTTAACAATTTTTTTGCCTTCTTCACTGTTCGTACTTCAATGTTCTTACTTCGTACTTCAATGCTCGTACTTCAATGTTCTTCAATGTTCGTACTGTTTGTGACTGTTTTTTTGCTCCCCCCTTATGTAATGCCCCAACTGGGGGTCCTTAAGGGAAAATAAATGATGATGATGACAAGAAGTTGTAATGATGGGGTTGTTATCCCACTGACAGTGCCCCCACCTGTGGTCCGGTCTTCCAGAGGGTGTGCTGGGCGTCCAGCACGGCCGTGTCGATGGTCACCGTGTGCAGGCCCTGGCCCACCAGGGCGAGGAGGAACTGCGCCTGGAAGTAGTCGTTGTGCGGCTGCACCACCTCGCTCAGCTGCACCACGTCACCCGCAGGGGGCTGCACACAGCGTTCACTCCTGCTCATGGCTACCCTTGACGGCAGACATATACTGCCCCCAGTGTTCCACCCTGCAAAGCCACTCGCCTTGGTGTCGGCCGGCTGTCGTCCGGGCGGGGTGGTGGTGAGGGTGACGAGCACCTTGTGCACGGTGCGGGCGGGCGTGTGGCGAGGGGGGGACCGGTGCTGCACCACCCCTTCCACCCTCAGGGCCAGCTGTGCCTGCTGGGCCAGGAAGAGGGGCTCGCCCGTGCTCTTCTGCTGGGGGGACACGGCCAGCTGCATGCACACACACCCCACAGTGCTGCTTCATACTTGGGCTACTTCACTGGCCACTCGTTAATGAAGGGCAGCGGGGAACATAGAGAGGACAAGTACCGCATTTACCCAATTCCAACGCGCCCCCGATTCCAACGCGCACCCAATTTACGGCACCAAAAAAAAAAAAAAATTTCAAGCCCCTATTCTAACACGCGCCCGATATTGGTAATGAAAAAAAAAAACTACAAACCCCGCTTCTAACGTGCATGTGACTTCTACGAATGAAAATAATTTGCAACTGTTTTTATATTTTAAGGTGAGATGCGGGTGAAAAAACCGTGATTTTTTTCGATAAAGTCGATTTTGTATTTTCCTGCGTTTTGTATTCCCCCAAGCCTCTTCTTTTATGTATAAAAAAATCAAAGCCGATACTCAATGGGAAGTTAGTAAAAAATGCAATTAAAGCACTAGCGGTGGCTCGTGAAAGTGCCAATTTGACCGAATTTCGGGAACACGGCATTTTGCTCCACGGCGTCGCACGCTCTTGAATTTTCGCGGGTAAGTAGGCCTACCCATCTTCTACCAGAAGCCACTTCGGCAGCGGCGCATTCTTGATAAAAATATGATAAAAATATGAAAAAGAGATCGTTTCCCGCCCGAGTCGAGCGTCGCGACTGGCCCTTCAAATCACGTGGTACGATCAGAGCCTTTCCATTGGCTACGAGCATTCCACCGCATGGTCGGACGCAGACGCTCTTTCTTCGTTCTGCCGCCACCGAGACGTGAACCAACGCATCTGCCCGGGTTTTTCTCCTTTCTCCGCTATGGATGTGACTGAGAAACGAGATTTTCGTTCACGCAAGTTCCTGACAGAGCATCAGTATAAAGGAAGACGCCCCAAGCGCAAGCGGAGAGCTCCGGTGACGGGAGGTTCATCTGCTGCCAGGCGTAACTGCGGCAACAGCGATGCACTATTTGGATCCTTCAAGCTTCTTGCAGAGCATCCATGACTTCGTCAGTGCATCTGAGCGAAAGATAAAGATGTTCGACGGCCAAAACAAGCATAAAAACAAGCGCGGAAGCGGTTATCTGTGAGATCGGCATGATGCACGACCTCCCCAGCGGCGCGGCGTGCCCCGCCTGTGGACGATGTAATCTCTGTCAGAGAATCGGCCACAAAACAGAAAGGACTCTCATCGTTTTTGGAACTTCACCGCCGAAATGACGCGTTTCTGACAACCGTTGTTTCATCAACATATTCTTCGAGCCGCGTATCTCGATCGTGCAAAGGCAGTGATGAGGTGTCCGCCCGCGGCAGTGCACGGGATAGCGTCGCCGTGAACGTGGTCCGTGGTCACTGAACACGCGACCAGTGACAAGCACCACACCGGTTGAAAACGGCTCCTGCGATGCAGAAAACGACAAGCAAATGTGCTCTCATGTTTGCCAGCAGTTAGTGAGCTCCCACATCGTATAATGGCGATGACGATGGGCAGCTATGGGGCAGTTTCGGTTTGCACTCGAATACAACGCGCATGCGATTTTGAGACGTATTTTCCCCGAAAAAAGGTGCGCGTTGGAACTGGGTAAATAAGGTACTGTGTGGATCTATCTATCAGTCTCTCGTGCTCCTGTGTTCTCTGGTGCATTGTTCCTTACTCAGGAAAAGAATAACAAAACCAGTGGAGCAGTGCCACAGATGAGGACAAAAAAAAACAACCAATAAGGCAGGCGATGAAACTGCCAGTGCCCACCTTGCTAGTCACGTGTCATCATCTGATCGTACCACCCCCCTCTGCTATGCATGACCAAGCGCTAACCTAATTCGTAATTAATGGGATGAGACACAAGGCCTAACCAATCCCTTGCGCAATTCTGTCTCCATGTTTGAGACAGCACTTCCATGCCCATATAACAGGATGCGCATGCTTGACGGTGCATGGACAGCAGCAGCAACAAGGACATGTGGGACAGACTGCAGAGGCCTTCCATAGCGAAGCAAAAGAGGGGACCAGTACCGTGAGTAACACCTCAGCTACTGATCAAAAAACGGAAGGGGACACTTAAGCTCTGCCTCAAGGGTATGAGCATGAATGGGTTAATGCTCATACAGTACGTGGGACTGGTCATTCTCAACTCTACATTCACAGGTCCCTGGGAGTCCTCACTCCACTCCTGGTGCAGTGGAGCAGTGGTTAAGCAATGTCTCAGAACCAAAATGAATGTTCAGACTTGTTGCAAGTCCATCGTCGACGAAACAGCACAAAAAAGAAAAAATCGAAGGACTGTCATCACTTGCACCACTTCCCCGTTTGTGTCCTCTGCGCTATTTCATCAGCCATGAACTCTCGAAAACCAACCAACCCCGCAGGCAACTTACCGAAGCTAAAGAATGAGAAACTGACCTGGCAGCAAAGTTATTAATGC
The DNA here is from genome assembly GCF_055824585.1 of Amblyomma mixtum. Classification (NCBI taxonomy): domain Eukaryota; kingdom Metazoa; phylum Arthropoda; class Arachnida; order Ixodida; family Ixodidae; genus Amblyomma; species Amblyomma mixtum. The sequence goes on from NC_143015.1 coordinate 16,413,476, forward strand.
AACAGCATTTAGGTTGCCATCTTATAAAAAGTTTCTGCTTCAATGTCACAAGATTCCCTGATTGGTTGAGAGAGGTCATGTGATCTCCTGACGTCACCACAACCTGCCCTCCACGGCCGGTGGTAACCTGGCTACCGGATTGGGAGCAACCTGCCTGAAGGCGAGCAGAAAGATGGGCTAGTTGGTGGATATGCATCCCAAAACATTGTCGCACTTGGGGTGCGAGCGATGAGAAGATGCAGTGTAAACGGCTCTTTGACAAAACAACAATTCTGTTCAGGCATGGGGATCACCTTGTGCAGGAGCTCATGAAAGCCTTTCATATGCGTATCAGTAGAGATAGATGCATCAGCCAGACTTCCGTCCGCTTCTCTGATAAGGAGTTCTGCTTTGTGGCCAAATCACTCGGGTATACAGGGGGTTGACACATGATGTTCTTGATGATAGCTTGGTGTGGTTCGTTTTGTTTTTTTCCTATTTATATGTGCATGTTTTGGGGAATAAAACTTCAGTTGTGAGTAGCGCTCGTCCTTGTGTTTGTCTCTGCTTAGTCCTCATGTTTCGGTGCAATTTTTTCAGTCTGCCTGATGGCACTCGAATATTCTAGGTGATGACTTGCATATCCATATAAGGGCGATCGAATCAGTTCCAACTGGAGTTCTGGCAGGAAAATGAAAAGAACACTAGACACTCGGCCACCACACCAGACAACCTAAATGCTGTCACATTTTTCTCCTTAAGAATGTGGTTGACACTCCATGACATGGGCACCACAAAAACCTCTGACAATCAGGTCCTTATGTTCAGAGGCGTGTAGCTACATGGCACAAATGTTGCCCCTTTGCCACTGAGGGCCCTGGAGGCGAAGGCACCCATCCGATGCCTTTGGAGCCCAACAGCGCGGCCTTCAAGAACCTGCGATCACAGTGCCATCCAACGTCAAAAGGTAAAAAGCTAGAAAAAAAATTACGCAGCAAACAATGTTTGAAAACATCGTAAAAAAATACAGATGGCTTGTCTTGTTTTGCTTTTTGGATGGGTGTTTAAACTTTAAGCCAAGATTTCAAGACAATATAAGTGTTGAGACTAAGAAGTTTGCGGATATACGGTGGCCGCAACTAGCAAAGGACAGGGTCAACAGGAGAGACATGGGAGAGGCCTTTGCCCTGCAATGGGCCTAGCAGGGGCTGATGATGATGGTGATGATGAAGTGTTGCCGCAACACAAGAGTGCCCCTGGTGGCCAAGGCAACACACAAAACCTGCTGCTACTGATGAGAGCAGCTGCTGCAGTTGTTTCAAGGAAGCAATCAGAATAAGAACAGTCTGATAACCCACTCTAATTTGAAGACACTCACTTCAGCCACCTCGTGCCCAGCAGTGGGTGCTAAGCCTCAACGACTGTTTCACCCTTTGGGCTGCTCCTCTGGAGGAAAGGAGGAGGAATGCCCTGTGATAGACGTAAGGAGGAGGAATGCCCTGTGATAGACGTAAGGAGGAGGAATGCCCTGTGATAGACGTGAGGAGGAGGAATGCCCTGTGATAGACGTGAGGAGGAGGAATGCCCTGTGATAGACGTGAGGAGGAGGAATGCCCTGTGATAGACGTAAGGAGGAGGAATGCCCTGTGATAGACGTGAGGAGGAGGAATGCCCTGTGATAGACGTGAGGAGGAGGAATGCCCTGTGATAGACGTAAGGAGGAGGAATGCCCTGTGATAGACGTAAGGAGGAGGAATGCCCTGCGATAGACGTAAGGAGGAGGAATGCCCTGTGATAGACGTGAGGAGGAGGAATGCCCTGCGATAGACGTGAGGAGGAGGAATGCCCTGTGATAGACGTGAGGAGGAGGAATGCCCTGTGATAGACGTGAGGAGGAGGAATGCCCTGTGATAGACGTAAGGAGGAGGAATGCCCTGTGATAGACGTAAGGAGGAGGAATGCCCTGTGATAGACGTAAAGAGGAGGAATGCCCTGTGATAGACGTGAGGAGGAGGAATGCCCTGTGATAGACGTAAGGAGGAGGAATGCCCTGTGATAGATGTAAGGAGGAGGAATGCCCTCACCTTGATGGTGGTGGCCTGCAGGGCCTGGAAGAAGAAGCGGGGCAGGCACGGGGGCACCAGCACCAGCTCCTGGCTCAGCCGCTCCACCAGCTGCACCTGCTGTCATATAGAACAAGTTTCCATCAACACACCATTTATCCTGCCTGTTGCTACCACATGCCAGGAGGCGCCAGTGACAACTGCCATAGCTAAAGCCCCTGGTTTTCTGCGATTCTGCAAAAGATCACGGATTTATGCACTTTTCGTGAAACTTGTATTTAGCAGCCATATTCTCATTTTGTGATACCATTCTGTTGAAGCGGACATCAATAGGAATGGCAGCATGGTGGGAATATGACTAATTTACCTTATTTGCACAAACATAACACATGGGGAATGAGTATGAGACGTCAGGAGAATTTTAAAAGATGCAATATTATGATTACTATGACCCTATCGCAAACCCCCCCTCCCCCTCGAAGAAAAGAAACACAGATGGCACGCTGAAATATGAAACCAATCGATATGTCAACATTGTTAAAATGAAACGCTTCATACGCGAGCTCCAAAATAGGGTAAGGAAAACCGTCCAATTGCACACAGCCTCCCACACAGCAGCAGCCGCCACTAATGGTTTCAAGTTTATTTTGATAATGATACATTTGTCAAGGAGGTTGACAAAAAGGGAACAGCATGCCTGACTAGGCGTCAACCTCCTGCAATGTGTGACACATCATACAGAGCATGGCAAGAAGCGCAGTCTTTCAATACAAAGAATACACATGTAGCATACATATTCGCTACATAAAAGACATACAGTTGACCTCACCGTAAACATATGAACTGCAGACAAAACTTTCAAATACCAGCACTTGGGACATTGGGACAAGGTGTTTCATTCAGAGACAATACATACTTGTGAAGACTCTTTTTGAATGCACCAACAGACTTGCTTTCATTTACAATAGATATAATTATGGGATGGTGATTTAAGAGATCTGCAATTTGGTTCGTTATTTTCTGTGAACCATAGTTTGTGCGCATTATTTCTTTTTGGTATATTGTGTGGCGGAAGTCATAATTGTGCTGCCTGGAGAGAGATTGTTGAGTGAAAGTATGCGGATAGGAGAGGTGTCTCGGGCTGCCCAGTCAAGCTTCCGTTTGCTCTTCTTTCCTTCTCCACTCAACTCAACTCCTTCACAGCCTTTTCTTCCTCAACGGCCCGTGCTGTCTTCTTTTCACATCCACAGTCACCGTCTCCATTGCACTTGCATGCTGCGCACTCGGTCCCAAGATCACTGAAAAGCTGGTTTCTCCTACCGGCTAGGGTTCCGGGTGGCAAAGTTCGCTTTAGCTACCTTGAAGAGCTTAGAAACAAAAAAAAAATTCCCGCTCTATTAATTCTTTTTATTTCCCATTCACTTTTACAGGGTAGCCGATCATAAAGGCTACAACACACTGAAAGCAGAAATGATCACAATGCAAAGTTCAAATGTTATAACAGCTTCAAAATCAAACAATGCAGAAATAGGTCAATAACGTGGTCTCAGATTCATGCGGAATTAAACTGTCTTGGTGACCAGAGGAACATATCTGCTATTAAGGGTGACTCATCATGAGCACTTTTAATTGTGATAACCTTAGGCTGCAAATTTCGCACCTCTGCAATGAAAACTGTTCAGAAGTTTGGGTAGGTGGTACTGAAGCATTTGATCGCCGTAACCAGTACGGGATCTGGGAACATTCCACATTTCTGGGTGACGAGTTAGTCATGTAGGTTCAGACTGCTCCAAGTTTGCTATTTCAGCCATTCTCATGGAAGGTCTTCAATAACAGGGATAAAATTGTTTAGTAGTCTTTAGATGTCATCATCATCATCATCAGCCTGACTATGCCCACTGCAGGGTATATTTGCTGAATTTTGGATCATGGTTCCAAATATAACGCAATGTGCATTCTGAGACACTATCTGATGTTGCCCATGGAATACTACAGATTCTTTGTTCTCAATTAATTTTTCACCACAGAAAATGTGAGGCCCTAGCCATAGCGCTGTCCACTGGCCGAGTCAGCGAGGCAGCACAGTGGGAATGCAGTGCAACCCACCGAGCACAACAGGTAAAAAGAAACAGGGCGCACAGTGCTTGCGTTACCATTTCCTCTGCTTTGCGCTGTCACTCCCATCACGCTGCCAGCCAGCGCTGACCACCATATAATCTTGACAAACGGCGGGTGTGGGGTGTGAATGTGCACACCTCGCCACACACCCACTGCCGCTGCTAAAACCAACCACAACGGCACACATCTGGCCAGCCTGACTCATGACAGGGTCCCACTGCATATCTTTCTCTGAGAGGAGTGAACCACCTCCCTATGCTATGTCCCTCTTCTCGCACACCTCGCTCTCAGCTGCAAAGGCCTCCCTAGAGTTGCATGAGCCCAAAGCCGATCCTCCCGGCGAGTGGACAAACTCATCGGTGAGCAACTGAGTGGCAGCTGCACACTCCCTCACCTGTGGGGTGAGGCTGTTCTGGTGTCGCAGGTCGCGCAGCCACAGCAGGCCCCGGTGGGCAGCCTCCAGGAGGCGGTGCTCACTGAGCGAGGAGCAGGACGAGGGGGACTGCTGCTCCATCCACACACAGCCGTCCTCACTCGAGCTGCACACAACACAGTCCCCTGTTCACTTCACGGTTAGCAGCACTGGGAGGCCAGTTTGGAAGGGAAAGAGGGCTGCCAAGTAGCAATGAGCCAAGGCTGGCTGAGTACATCTGGTCACCTCTTGATCACTCTGTGCCATTTACCAAAGTGCTGACAGCAACTGAAGTGCCCCGTGTATTACTCTGTTTCATACATAGCAGGCAACACTGCCAAAGCTAGCGTGCCTGTTCCACAGGCTAAGTCCACAATATTTGTATCTTACGTTTTTTCTTTGTTTATTCAATCTGATTTTTCAATATAACCCACCCCTTATGTAATACCCCCAATCCTGGGGGCCTTTAAGGTAATAAAGTGAAGTGAAGTGAAGTGAAGAAGTGAAAAAGTAGTTCGTCATACAACCAGAGCTAACGCAAGCATATTTCGTAGCGACAAATCTTAAGTGCCAAGACTGGCACCTCCTGGACTTCGTTTTGCCTCTTGCCACATTTTCGTCCGGCGACTCGTCGAGACTTCGAGAAGCAAAGAGTGCACGTGGCAGTATGATACGCGGTTGGCAGAGGCGAATCACCCCTAATCAATCTGCGCCCAAAAAGTATTTCACCCTCCGTGAGAATTATGGCCAGAGAGCCCAAGCACTGAGCACCTCACAGCTTCAACCGTGATTTTCAATGCTACCAGATCATTTTATACCACTCTTTGTATTCGTCCAAACAATGACTGGAGTTTAGAGAAGAACAAATGATAGGTGGCGGAGTAATATGGTTTCCCAGACGCACTATTTCAGCAATCTCTGCAGCGTTGCCTGCTATGTATGAAACGGAGTGTAGTTGGAGCAGGTTGAACGCGCAAACATTAATCAGTAATCTTAAACTTGGTGTCTGAAAGGAAACTTAGGTGCTAGTCTCCCAGGTGCTGCTGTTCACAAGCTCGCCATTTCAAGTTCGAATGACTAGTGTGAGAGGCACTGCAGCCCAAGAGCACTGGTGTGGCATTTGTGGTGCCCGAGACACAGACAGCCAGAGACCATCACACTTATATAGGGCGACACTGAAGACACATTCAAGTGGGCCTCTGTCAATAGGACATCATGCTCTAATGACAAAGTGTTTCTGGGTCATTTTTTGGCCCCAAAGACCAGCGCCGATCGCCCTTAACATATCGTAGGCTGGAGATAATACGTAGTGCAAAGCCCATTTCGGGTCACACTTGGCTGACTGCAATCCATTAGGCAGACTCACTTGATGCCCTGGTTGTACTGGGAGATGCGGTCGATGGCCTGCATCACCAGCAGCGCATTCTGCTGCACCCTGGTGGCCAGTCAAGGAGGGTAGCAGACGACTCTTAACACGGGGCCCATTACTTGACGCCTGCACCCTATTTCGGTTTCAGCAGAAAGCAGGCATGCAATCCCAACAGCCTCATGCACACCCTGATGTTTCCAGTAACATCCCATGTCACAGCGTAAGATGTGCAATGCACCAGGCAGGCAGGCAGGCAGAGCCAACTCTGCTGCACCTTCTCTGGTGAAACACTTGAATTAGAGGGAAAAAATGGCGCCAAACTATGCATACGACAAGAAAGGAGCGAGGACGAGACACAAGGGCCCAGTCACAACTGAAATTTTATTGAAGGCAGGAAGCACCTTATATAAGGTGAAGTTTCAAGGGGAAAGAAGGGTGACAAGAAGGAGAAGGTGAACAAACGCAACCAGCCAAAAATCGCAAAAATAAAAAGAAAAGTTACCTGATAGCGGAATCTAGGAAATTGAATTTGGAGGCAAAAAGAGACAAAAGTGGAGTGCTGACACACCCACCGCCCAATTTCTTTATGTAGAAAGCCTCCAGACTGCAATTTTTGGCTGCCTGCCCGCTTCTGCGTTTCCAGATGGTTGCCTTTGTTGTCCTACTCATCCATGTCATCCTTCTTTCCCCTTTGAAACTTCACCTTATACTATAAGGAGCTTCATGGCTTCAATAGAAGTTCAGCTGTGAGTTGGCCCCTGTGTCTCGTCCTCGTTCCTTTCTTGTGGTGTGCATGGTTTGGCGCTATTTTTCCCCTCTAATTCAAGTATGCACCCACTAGCCCAAAATGAGGTGTTAATGTAGCAAAACACAGCAGCAACACTCGCTCCAACAATGCCAAGTGTGCATGCCACTGTTCCCAAGCCTGCCCTTTCCCTTGTTGGCACAAATTCACCACCAGATAAACAGTCTGCTAGCGAAGCCATTGTGTGCTTGGTTGGCTCAGCACCCATCGCCACCACCACAAGGGTGTCACGAGAAGAGAAGAGCAGAAGAAAGAACGAAGATGCACCTTTGCAAAGAATCTGAAGATCAAGTGGAAAATGGGGAACAAAAAGGGAAAAACAAAGCCAAGGCTATAAGGACAGGTGACGTGGCCCAGGGGCAGAACATGTCAGGTGCCAACGGTGTGTTGTAGTATGGTAGCTGGCAGGTTTCACCATTCATTTACTACAAGGCCTACTGACCAAGCCTGGACTCCAGCACCAGACCTGCAGGTCACAGCAATGCCCCTCCCATGGTACGAGGGTCCAGTGCCAATGCCTCGGGGGGGGGGGGGGGGGGGGGGGGGACTGATGTGGCCAGCTACCCCTGCCCACTGGCCTCCTCTCCAAGAAAGAGCGCAGTGACCCAACATGTTGGAACATTTCCAGCGAAGAGAACACCACAAGCGCTTGTGGTGTTCTCTTCTCTGTCCCTGTCCTGTGTGCGCTGGAAATGTTCCAACAGGCTGTACCCACTCGCTCAAATGTCAGTTTTTTTGACCCAACATCGCGCCCCAATCCACTGCTGCCTCTGTCCACGCCAGCACAAGGGACCTCCCTAAGCCCCACCACAACCGCCTCCACTCCTCGTCCGCATCGTCCCAAGTGAGGAAGTCAGCATTACTTGGCGGTTGCCATTTTTGATACGTCAGTGTGCCCCATATAATACTTTCTGTCCTGCGTACCACTGCCCAGAACATCTCTTCCGCTCATGCCCATGCAGAGTGCCCTGCAACTGTGTGCACAGCAACCGGAAACCATATTTCCCTGACAGAACCCAGACATGCTCTCTGCTCTCCCGCCTCTCTTTTAACGTCACCCCTAGCAAGGATACAGCTGGACATTGCGCAGGGTGCCGGGGTCTGCATCGAACAGGGTCTGGTAGAGCACCCCGTACTGGTCGGCCAGGGCCTTGAAGTCCCGGGAACACTTGCGCAGCTGCACAAACACACAAGGGAGAGGGGGGGTCAGCACAGCGAACAAAGGCAAAGCACATCACGGGGGTATTCTGCACTCTCCTTACAGGAGGAAGAAGATTACGGTACACAAAACACGAACCAATCAGACAGATGGCCCACTTAACCACCCACCGTCACACAATTATAGCAAATACTACAGCCGAAATTGAATCTGCAAAAATATTCAAGTGCCGTGACATGTACAGGCTCTTTGGTGAATGACTGTTTCCAGGTCAGGTCAGACCACTTGCAATTGTGCAATTCGTATTTACTTAAATTTAGGCAATGGATGCGTTGTCCTCTTTTTCAGTTCTGAAAGCGAAGAGGAGGCCTTCTGCTGTTGTGGGTTTTAGAACACGTTCTGGTCATTGTCTTCCGGAAAAAAATGCAGAAGCTGATCACGAAACATTTTAGACCAATCAAACAGGGTAATTAATCTCACCACCTGAATGCTCCCCGATCCCACTGTACCGCATCACGTCTTCACTTCTGTTAGTTCAAACTTTGGTTGGTTCGAGCTGCACTGGCATCCCCCTGAAGTTAGAATCAACGAGCTTTTACAGCCTAAAGAGATACCACCTCTAAAGAAAAGTAAGCAAGCAAAGCATGCAGTACATTAGGAAAACCATTGAGCAGGCACTACACACGCATTTCAAATTGCTCTCATTTTTTTGTCCCGTTCTTCTCCTTCTTTTGCTATGCTTCACTCCCTGAAGCTGCCTACACAACTACATTTTTTGGTTTCCTGACTGCTACTCTCTACCGTTTCAACTCGCATCCTCCAACAGAGTCCAAGGTTCTGGGGCCTTGGACACAACCTTCCTCACAAAAGAAAGCGGTGAAAGCGCTCCTGAGATTCTTAAGGGACTCAAGGTTGTATTTCCGTCTACAATCTTTAGATTTGGTCAAATGTTTAGGGGAATCCCCCAAGGTGGAGTAAATTTGTAATAAGGGAGTAATTACTCATTGTCATCCACCCAAGCGCAGCCATACGGCTACAAAGGAAAGCTATACAGCTTTCTCAGAAACTTCGTAGTTAAAGAAAAATTCGTCCTGGTCCGGGGTTCGAACCCGGGACCACCGCTTCACCGGAGCAGTCGCTCTACCAACTGAGCTAACCGGGACGGCAAGCTTATGGTAGGGCGAGAGCGAATTGATCTATAACTCGAAGTGGGAACAGTTGGTCAAATGTTTAGGGGAATCCCCCAAGGTGGAGTAAATTTGTAATAAGGGAGTAATTACTCATTGTCATCCACCCAAGCGCAGCCATACGGCTACAAAGGAAAGCTATACAGCTTTCTCAGAAACTTCGTAGTTAAAGAAAAATTCGTCCTGGTCCGGGGTTCGAACCCGGGACCACCGCTTCACCGGAGCAGTCGCTCTACCAACTGAGCTAACCGGGACGGCAAGCTTATGGTAGGGCGAGAGCGAATTGATCTATAACTCGAAGTGGGAACAGTTGGTCAAATGTTTAGGGGAATCCCCCAAGGTGGAGTAAATTTGTAATAAGGGAGTAATTACTCATTGTCATCCACCCAAGCGCAGCCATACGGCTACAAAGGAAAGCTATACAGCTTTCTCAGAAACTTCGTAGTTAAAGAAAAATTCGTCCTGGTCCGGGGTTCGAACCCGGGACCACCGCTTCACCGGAGCAGTCGCTCTACCAACTGAGCTAACCGGGACGGCAAGCTTATGGTAGGGCGAGAGCGAATTGATCTATAACTCGAAGTGGGAACAGTTGGTCAAATGTTTAGGGGAATCCCCCAAGGTGGAGTAAATTTGTAATAAGGGAGTAATTACTCATTGTCATCCACCCAAGCGCAGCCATACGGCTACAAAGGAAAGCTATACAGCTTTCTCAGAAACTTCGTAGTTAAAGAAAAATTCGTCCTGGTCCGGGGTTCGAACCCGGGACCACCGCTTCACCGGAGCAGTCGCTCTACCAACTGAGCTAACCGGGACGGCAAGCTTATGGTAGGGCGAGAGCGAATTGATCTATAACTCGAAGTGGGAACAGTTGGTCAAATGTTTAGGGGAATCCCCCAAGGTGGAGTAAATTTGTAATAAGGGAGTAATTACTCATTGTCATCCACCCAAGCGCAGCCATACGGCTACAAAGGAAAGCTATACAGCTTTCTCAGAAACTTCGTAGTTAAAGAAAAATTCGTCCTGGTCCGGGGTTCGAACCCGGGACCACCGCTTCACCGGAGCAGTCGCTCTACCAACTGAGCTAACCGGGACGGCAAGCTTTTGGTAGGGCGAGAGCGAATTGATCTATAACTCGAAGTGGGAACAGTTGGTCAAATGTTTAGGGGAATCCCCCAAGGTGGAGTAAATTTGTAATAAGGGAGTAATTACTCATTGTCATCCACCCAAGCGCAGCCATACGGCTACAAAGGAAAGCTATACAGCTTTCTCAGAAACTTCGTAGTTAAAGAAAAATTCGTCCTGGTCCGGGGTTCGAACCCGGGACCACCGCTTCACCGGAGCAGTCGCTCTACCAACTGAGCTAACCGGGACGGCAAGCTTATGGTAGGGCGAGAGCGAATTGATCTATAACTCGAAGTGGGAACAGTTGGTCAAATGTTTAGGGGAATCCCCCAAGGTGGAGTAAATTTGTAATAAGGGAGTAATTACTCATTGTCATCCACCCAAGCGCAGCCATACGGCTACAAAGGAAAGCTATACAGCTTTCTCAGAAACTTCGTAGTTAAAGAAAAATTCGTCCTGGTCCGGGGTTCGAACCCGGGAATCGAACCCGGGGTTCGAACCCGGGGTTCGAACCCCGAATCTTTAGATTTTTAGTGCACGCCCTCTGTCCCCTTGTCGTAGTGGTCGATGGACACTTGAAAAACTCATTTCATTGCCGCTCTTTTTCCTTTTTTTTTCCGCTTGTTCCCCTCCCCACGTGTAGGGTAGCCTGCTGGGCATCGCCTGGTTAACCTCCCTGCCTTTCCGTCCTTTTCTCTGCCTCTCTCTCTCTCTCTCCCTCTAACATTTTCCTTTCCATAGCTGGCTGCGTTGTCCTTAACTTAAGCTGAACCCCCTTTGTTAGCCTCCACGTTTCTGCCCCATAGGTGAGTACCGGTAGGATACAGCTGTTATATACTTTTCTCTTCAGGGATATTGGTAGACTGCCATTCATGATCTGAGAGAACCTGCCATATGCGCTCCACCCCATCCTTATTCATCTACTTATTTCCCTCTCATGATCCCCATCAGCGGTCACTACCTGCCCTAAGTAGACTCTCTCTCTATTTTGTGGGGCATCATTTTTCGGTGAATAAATCTCAGCTTCTTCGAAATCCATTTTTGTTTCTATTCCTTCAGCAAATAAACAGTGTAGGAGCACATGAATTGTCTTTCCATCCAACTGACACTGTTTGTACAAACATCTTCACAAGTTCACCAGCACTGCGACGAGGAACAAGGACAGAGAAGGAAGGGCAGGGACAAGCGCTACTAAAAACTGGAAGTTTATTTGAGAAAAACACAGATCATACACTCTAAAATGACAACCCAAAGCGCCTGCGTTTACCGCAAAAAAGAACACAAAACAAAGTCAGGAATCCAGGTACGAAATTTCACACTCGTGGATGGTCACAGAAGGTGTGCTAATGCACGTGTCGCTGTTCTTGTGAATGAGATAGGCTTCACGCAACTCCCTGGTCAACTGATCTTGATGTGTAAACTTAATCTTAGCCCTGTTGAGAAGGGGAAAGCATGCTTTTTTAGTAGACACCTTGGACACACCGGTTGTACAAACATGCTCACCTGGCTGGTCTGAAGTATGTACTAAATAAAATAAAAGCACAAACACCCCGCTACGCTGTTTCCCCGCACCCTCGCCCCTGAGCTTCACAGGAGGAGGACTGTACCTGGGCAACGACGCGTCCGCACTTCTGCAGCTCATCGCGGGTGGCCGAGGCGACTGAGGCGGCAATGGCCGGCGGGGGTGCTGTGCGCAGGCAGCCGCACGCCTGCAGCAGCTGCGCATGCGCCCGCACTCCCTCGCAGCGCAGCCGCACATACTCCGCCTGGAACTGGAGGGCGTGGGCTGGGGTGGTGGCCGCCTGCAGCAACGGGAGCAAGGGGCATCCCCCACGCAAAGATGTGCACTGCTTTAGAAAGTATTGCTTTAGAAACACCACAGAGTATATAGTTCACAAGGGTAGAAACTTGGGCGAGTCGGTAACTGTGATTCATGGTATGTGAGGAAGCGCAAAACGGTACATCATCATTGTCAGCCTGACTACACCCACTGCAGGGCACAGGCCTCTCCCAATGTCTCTCCACTTAACCCTGTCCTTCGCGAGTTGCGGCCACTGTATCCCCGCAAACTTCTTAATCTCATCCCCCCACCCAACTTTCTGCCGCTCACCCCTGCTACGCTTGCCTTCTCTTGGAATCCACTCAGTTACTCTTAAGGACCAGCGGTTATCTTGCCTTCGCATTACATGCCCTGCCCAAGCCCACTTCTTCCTCTTGATTTCAACTAGGCTGTCATTAACACGCGTTTGTTCTAAAAACACAGCACAGCACACACAACACAGGCGCGAAATAGTATATATAGCTTTCAGCTGCCAGATCTCTTGGGTTGGAAAACAACGCCTGAAAAGTCTGAGTGTGACGTGAAGGTACGCTACGCCAATAGGTTTCTCGTTAGGGGCACAGAGTTGAAGAGGAGACATCTTCGCGAAATACGAAACACAATGTTTACTGAAGAGCACACCCTCTCTGCATGCTCGCAGGCACAGTAGCTCCAATGTGCTAACATGCACCTCTCCAGTTTTCCTTACAAAAGGCTTCGTTAGACCTCTTCAGCTCTGCAGTTGTTCATTTATGTGAGCAAGTTCTGCCCCTGCTTCTAGCACAGGCCTCATTCAGAAGAAACTAATCAGACTCGGTTGCCCCTCTATCCTTGTGAGCCAGGCCTGTCCCTGGGCTGGCTGAAGCATTGTCAGTTGGAGACCCTGCACTGAAGTCAATTGAAACCTGGAATTGCTGATCTCAAATGTTTTTCTTGTCTGCTTCTTGGTTGCCCAAACTGATCGTGTTTTTTCCTTGCTGCATGTTTGACATTTCATTTTTGCATATTTCATTAATTGGATTACTTCTGTTTGTTTATGTTTATGACTTTCCCAAATGAAGAGCTCGGTTTGCATTTCGTTTAGTCCTTGTTTTGCTGATATTCTATTGCCCAAAGAAAAAATGTTTTGAAGTTATTATTCATTCTGTACACTGATGTTATTTGTATGCCCCTCTTGCTTGGGCCTGCAGTATTGAATAAATAAATAAATAAAATGAGTCAGCATCAGTGTTGTAGGTGTTACCGAATAAAAGTAACTAAATACGTTACTCGTTACGCTATAAAAAAAAGAATGTGTTACCACCCTACGTTACCTAAAAAAAACTACAAAAAAAAGGTAACGCGTTACCGTTACCGAAAAAAAGTATCGCACGTTACTTTGCCGTTACTCCATGGCCATTAATTTTAATCAGTGCGTCCTCGCTGTAACTGTAAACGGTAACTCGTCTTCTCTGCAAGGCTTGTTTTCCAACCAAAAGATCTCAAACCCAGACGACACGCTCATATTCTTCAAGCGAATGGTAACTCCGGATGGTGGCACTCTGCTTGCAACAGAGTCTAGGCAGGAAAAGGAGGGAGGCCGTCCTTGGTCACAGTGCTGTGGGGAGTGCGTTGTTCTTTGTTCTGGCTAGGGGAGAAGGGGGGGGGGATGACTATGACGGGGGGAAAGTTTGAGCGACAGTGTTGTTGAGCCGAAAATTTTTATTTTTGTTGAGCCGGCACGGGAACAAAGGCCCATTGCCTTCTTTTTTCCTCTACTTCAGTGATACAGCCGGTTGACTGCAATCTTCTTTTATGTGCTGTCCCATTGTACTCTTTCGACAGCTCTCTTGGGGCCATCTTGAAGTAAACTGGCGACGTTCCCGAGTTTACTCAGAAGAGGGAACTGCTTCCACAAAGGATGCGAGTGTGTCGCCTGGGAACGAGACCTTTTGGCTGGAAAACAAGCTTACGGAGAAACTGACTTACAGATTTCTGCAAATAGTCCATTGGTGGCTCGGCAAGCGTCCACTCTTTAGAGAGTTGTGTGTGTGATTGGTTTGGGGGTGAAGACAAGTGTGTGAATGCGTTTTCGTGCTTTCTTTTTTTTTTTAAGTTGAGTGCATCGTCAAGGGGAGGTGTTTTCTCGCATGCAAGCCGCAGCAAGGGTCGTTGAGAGCACCTGTAGACTTTGTTTGTTTGCAACATCATTTTCGGCGTTTTTTTTTTCTGAAAAAGAGGCGGAGGGGGATAATTGAAATAAACAGTAACTAGTAATGTGACACCTCACGTTACCGAAAAAGGTTAACGTAAGTACGTTACCCGTTACAGTTCCGAAATGGTAACGAGTACGTTACCATTTCGGAACTGTAACGGAACTGTAGTTACTGAAAAAAGTAACGCCGTTACCGGTAACGCCGTTACTTGTAACGCGTTACCGACAACACTGGTTAGCATTAGACCCGTGACGGTGGCGGGTGGTGTGACCCAGTCCACTGTAGCAGCACCACTTTTTCCCAGTGGACTGCAAGAGGAAGGCGTGGATACACGAGTCGCACGGCAGAAAAGCCGGGCTCTGGGTCGGCTCGTGGAGATTAGGATAAACCTGCTCCAGAGTCCAGCAGATGAGTGGGTGCACATTCTGTCTCTCTTCGCTGAGCTCCTGCACCTTCTCAGATTGACTGAGCTCCTGCACCACCGCATACCACCCGAGACAAATGGCCTGGCAGAACATAGGAGGGTCGGGGTTTGGGCTAGTGGGTAGTCATCATGAGGATACATCACGCACAATATTGAAGGGACACAACACAAGCTCTAGTAGGGCTTCCACTGAACAACCTTTATTTGGCGCGGACAACCTTATAAAGATCACGTAAGGTACAGGTCGCAGAATAAGGTTGTCCGCACCAAATAAAGGTCGCTCAGTGGAGGCTTACTAGAGCTTGTGTTGTGTCCCTTCAATATTGTGCGTGATGTATCCTCATCTAGCGGATAGTTTCCACCGCCACATCAAGGCCACGCTCACTGCCCATGCCACACTAATGGCACCTCACTTTGCACCCCCCCCTCTCAGTCTCGACTCACCTTGAGTGCAGAGATGGCGCGCACGTAGTGGGTGAGAGCGGTGGTCAGCTGACCCGTCCGGGAGGTCAGCAGGCTCTCCTCGGCCCGGCACAGCTCGGCCAGGCTCACCAGCCAGAAGTGCAGTTGCTCCGAGCTCACCTGCCACACACGACGCCAGTCATAGTTCCCACCACACCACCACTGGCACAGACAGCCAAGCCATGTGTCGAGCTGCTCGGCCTCGTGGCACGGAACAACGACACAGCAGACACTGCCAGCAACGACTTTCAGCTCAGGTTTTACTACAAACATGCAGGTTTTACTATGAACACACATAGTATTGCAAAAACCCACAACAAACTTCGTGCGCGATGTTTAGGGGAATGCCCCAAAGTGGAATAGATCGGTAACTTCAATTTGTGGATCAGTTTGCCCTCGCCCTAGCACCTGCTAGACATCCCGGACAGCTCAGTTGGTGGAGCGACCGCCTTGGACACGCGGAGGACCCAGGTTTGAACCTCAGACAAGGACAAATTGTGCTTAAACAACGAGATTTCCATGGAAGCTGAATAGCCTTCCTTTTTGTAATGCATGCTCATGTACATGCAAGTACTCCCTTATTACATACAACAGAATGTAAGAGAGCCGGCTGAAACCTATGACCACATGTAAGGGTGGTTCTGCGTGTACGGGCTATACTTGGAGACCGAGCTTCAAGAAGTGCAATCTGTCAAAAAAAAAAAAAAGTGGTACATTGAAGCTTCTTTCTGGTTTTTTTGGCAAAAACAGGAATAAATATCCACGCCGTTAATGAAACCTCAGGTGAAAGTCATTCCCGCTGATGTCTCCTTCACTCTTTGGCTTAGCTGTTTTTTTCTTGTTTCATAATGGAACCAAAATGCTTTGCCCAAATTTGTGGGAAACCCGGTAGTTGGGAATGTTCAATGCAGCTGACACAACCTGACAGCCTTACAAACAAGAAGGTCAAAATGCCCCGTCAGACAAGTGCAAACTGGCTTGGAATCAGAAAGGACAGTAAAAACATCAGCCTCGCTATCGGAAAAATTGAGGCAGCTTCAATAGCAAGGCTGCGTGCCGATTGTGTCAGCACACCGTCTGTTGCTTTAACAAGGGAAGAATTCGACCTGTTAGAAATGTGATTACAAATCTCTCTGATTATAAGTCTTAGGTTGTCATTTTAGGACGCCTGAACGATATGGTTGTGATGCATGCGTTTTTGAGGGTGTGAAGAAGGTATAAGAAGCAGTGTTTCTTTGAAATAAAAACCAGTTGTAAGTCAGCGCTTGTCTCTTGTCCCGGTGTTTTGCGCTGTTCCATCACAAATGGCAATACCAGATGCCAGAATTCCTCCCCCCCCCCTTACCTTGTTGGCCAGGCTGGCGAAGAGGGGTGCGGCGGCCGCGAAGTGTCCGTACCGGGTGGCCTGGCGGGCCACCCGGTACACGCTCCACGCATCCATGCCCGCCAGTCCCTCGTCCAGGGAGACGGCCAGCGAGGCCCGCTCCACGCCCGCCTGCAGCACCAGCGTCCACAGCAGCACCTGCACCGGAAGAAGGGACGGCAGCAGTCAAGGACACTCCCCACGATCTGTGGTGTCAGCGGCATAACGCAAAGTGCGAAGGTTAGCTAGTTATATTGGGTTTTATGGCGCAAAAGCAACAAAGGCTACAATGCGCCAAACACAGGGTTAGAATATCCTGTGTTAAGGGGGCACGAGGATCTTAAAACTGACTTTTTTATTTGTGGCTAGAATCTCATGAAATTTTGCACACATATGCGTGTCTCTCTTCTGATTCCAAATATGTAGCCTTAATTGAGCTGGTGGTCTTAGATCAAAAGTTATCTTAAATTCTAGAGTGTAACTAGGTAATTTCTCACGGAGCTTTAATGAACTTTCTCACTGCATATGGCTGCTTTTAATTACATGAATTGATAGGCACCGAATTCCCATACCTGATGACATTCTTACTTTTTTGTTTAGGCCATGTATAAATAGCAATTTACAATTAGCTTAACGAGTTGCAGTGTTTAATACTGCCACCTTTTACTCTCGACATACTATATTAGGATGGCATGCCTTTAGAGAAAAACGAAGAATGTCACCGGGTATGGGAACTCTCTGGCTATCAATTCATGTCATTAAAAGCAACAAAATGTAATGACAAAGTTCATTAAAGCTGCGTAAGAAATTACCCAGTTACATTTCAGACTTCGTAAGATTGAAGACCACCAGCTTAATTATGATTGCATATTTGGAATCAGATGAGAAAAACACATCTCTGTGCAAAATCTCATGAGATTCTAGCCATAAATAAAAAAGTTAGTTTTAAGACCCTCCTCCACCTTTCAGAACACTCTCTACGTTCTGTGGCGTCGGCGGCGTAACGCAAAGTGGCACAACGCTTTTTTTACCTTTTTGTTTTAATGCAATAGCATTTAGTTCATCGTCTTATAAAAAAATCTCTGGTTTCTCAATCGCAAAATTCCCTGATTGGTCGAGAGAGGTCATGTGACCTCGTGACATCATCACAACCTGCCCTGATGGGCCACCCTGATTGGTCGAGAGAGGTCACGTGACCTTGTGACATCATTGCAACCTGCCCACTGTGGCAGGTGGCCACATGCCAAAATCCCCAAAATTCCAAAAGAACCCAAAATTTTTTAAAGTAGGCTTATCCCAGAAAGTGTATCAAGGTGGATGAGTGGGTTATATTAGTATAATCCCATGTGATAATCCAATGAAAGGTACTGCATCATTATATACTCGCACACAACTTTTCTAGCCAGTGCAGCAGGGGCTAGGCCGGAGAGGAAAGGAGAAGGGTTCTGTACCCCTGCCATGATGTTCATTACTCAGCTGCATAGATTCTCCCCCTTCCTAGCCCTAGCAGTGAACATGCCACCACAAAAGGCCATCTCTTTCCTTTTCCTGCCTAGCCTCTACTGCATTGCCAGAAAAAGTTGTGCGCGAGTAAAGAAGGTGATCATATAAGGGCAACAGAGTCTGTTCCAACTGGAGTTTTGGCGGGAAGATCACAAGAACTAACGTAAGGCCCTCCATGCAGACACCATAACAGGCAAACTAAATGCGGTCACGTTTTCTTCTTTAATAATATGGTTAAGAAGGCCCGAAAGTTTTTTTATGCACTCAGAGCAGCACACGTGGAATCATATTTTATTTGAGCAGAGAGGCCTATCGGTTTTCGGATGTTCACTTCCATCGTAGATGAGCGAGAGGCGTGCTTGAGTTTTGCTGTTACTGCGTGTGCTGTTCACATGCTCATGACGACAAAGTATATAGTCGGATACAACTTAAGAAGGCAGTGGCTTTTCCCTGTCAGAGGATCCCCCTCCAGCCAATGGCGGAGGCCGGTTCTCGTGACCCTGCTGGGGTGACAATGCAGGGAGCGGTGCCACAATGGAGAGAGGGGTCCAGCCCCGACTATGGAGGGAGGGGACTATCCCCTTTTATCTACCACTCCCTGCATTGTCTGTCACCCTAGCAGGGTCATTAGAATCGGCTGATGCCGTTGGCTGGAGGGGGGACCTTTGATGGGGAAAAGCCGTTGCCTTCTTAAGTTGTATCCGACTACAGCTTTGACCGAGCGTTTTGTCCAGATAACGTTTCCAAGCACAAGAAGTAATGTAATCCATGATTTACCGCCACCCCACCCATCCTTATTGATCCGTGAAGCTTGCATTCTTCGCCGAATACAGTTTAATCTCCTACGTACACCAGCCAAACTTTATCTGTATATCTGTACCGGCACACTTCCACACCTCACTGCCCATACTGTCCACACACATATGCAGACACAAGGTCTGTTCGATTCAGAACTGGTTCTCTGCACCAATTCTGAAAAAGTTCCGGTGGTGCCGGCGCGGTGCAATTCCAGTTTTTTGGTACAGGGGCAGCGCGTCAGCAGCGCCATAAATCACTGGTGCAGAGATTTTCAATCGAGCGAGTGCACGCGCACAAGCCTTCTCGTCTGCTATCCGGTTCTCGGTCCGTCATGGTGTATGGTGTTGCAGTGCGTCGCGTCTGTTTTTCGTGCCTCGTGGAGTCATGGACGACGACATCACCGAATCCATTTCTATGGAATTTTCGGAATCGTCCGACAGCGAAGATGAGGAAGCCAACGCGGTGCTTTCATTTACAGCAACACAGTTAGTTCGGATGAACCGCTACAGAATCCCTTACTACTACGAAAGCGTAGTAGCTAGGTATTTCAGCTTCGAATTCAAGAGGCGTCGCAGAATGACGCCGGATCCGTCGATCACGAGGAAAACTTCCTTTAGTTGTCCACTGATGTTAACAAACATTTCGTCGGCTGCACGCGTCGTCTGCATACGCCGTCAAACTTGTTCACCACTACCCTGCACCTCCGTCTCTGAGGGTGCCGCGGTTCGTTGCACCGAAGCGGCACCACGACTGCACCAAAATCAATCGCGGACGGTGGTGCAGGGGCGCTGTGAATCGAGCGCTTTGGTGAAGCGCACCGTGAACCGGTTCCGGCGGTGCAGAGAACCACGGCTGAATCGAATGCAGCTACAGAACACTGCCTTACACAGAGCCATGCACCCTTGCAGTCCCCCGCCTTTCCCCCCACCGTGGCCCATCTGGCTTGCCTCCCGGGACCTGAAGCTGCAACGCGCCCTCGTCACCAGGAGCTGTTAAAAGCCTAACATCATCATCATCAGCAGCAGCCTGACTACGCCCACTGCAGGGCAAAGGCCTCTCCATGTCTCTCCAATTAACCCTGTCCTTCTTTGGCAGTTGTGGCCCCCATATCCCTGCAAACTTCTTAATCTCATATCCGCCCACCTAACTTTCTGCCACCCCCTGCTACGCTTGCCTTCTCTTGGAATCCACTCCGTTACCCTTAAGGACCAGCGGTCATCTTGCCTTCGCATTGCATGCCCTGCCCAAGCCCACTTCTTCCTCTTAATTTCAACTAGGATATGATTAACGCGGGTTTGTTCTCTCACCCCCTCCGCCCGCTTCCGATCTCTTAACGTTACACCTATCATTTTCCTTTCCATGCTGCATTGTCCTTAACTTAAGCTGAACCCTCTTTGTTAGCCTCCATGTTTCTGCCCCATAGGTGAGTACCAGTGAGATACACCTGTTGTACACTTTTCTCCTGAGGGATATTGGTAAACTGCCACTCATGATCTAAGATAACCTGCCATATGCGCTCCACCCCATTCTTATTCTTCTAGTTATCTGCCTCTCATGATCCGGATCAGCTAGCATAAAGGCTCTTTTAATAAACCTGTTACACCACCACTGCCTGCCATCAACAGTGGTGAAAAATGAGATTAAGAAGCCCATTCCCAAAGCATTGATATAGCTGGTCAACAAGTCCAGGAAATCGACAGAAAATCATGGCATGTGGTGCACAGACCGGATCCTTTCCCGGGCATAAGGTGAGCCCTGAGTGCACCACGTGAGTACTGCACGAAGGATGAGCTGGAATGCTGCAGAACAAGTCCTAACAAAAAAGGACGTCCTCTCGGTTATGATAGTTGGAGGAAAAACATTCGTAACAAAGCGTTTCATGACAAGATCAATTACAGAGGCATCCCGCATATAGACGCTTTACAGCGCCGTATCATGGGGGCTGCCATCTTTGATCACGTGATCACGCCGCCATTACTCGCCTCCTGACCGCTCGGCGCGTGCCTCGTCGCGACGGCTGCTGCGTCTGATGTTGCGCTTCCGACAGGCAGTGTTTCGGCTGACACGGCTGTAAAGGAGTGGGAAGACGACACTGTGGTTGGTCCGAAGCATCGAAGGACGTGTGAAAACCACAATTTGATCACTTTAGGCGTGAAAACGTGATCTGGCTTCATGTCGCGAACAGCCGCTGAGCTCTCCGCCTGTTCGAGGCAACGGGTGGATCGCCTGAATGCCGCTGAAGACTTTGCTTATTATTTTTTTATTGCTATTATCTAAACCAGCAAGGTTTAATGAGCCTGCGGCTGTGCAGGTCGTTGTCGTATTGTGTACATGCATGCTGAGACTGCTCTAAAACGCTCACATGCACATCGTACTCATTTGTGTACAACCTGTTAAAAGTGCTTAGGAAGCCTAAAATATTTTCTGTTGGTTTGCTAAACAAAGGAAGGCGACAAAAATAAATAAAGAAACAAATGCTACCCAATCATTTAAGCAGTACCATGCATCAAGCAACCTTCACAAGACTGCATGCAATCGTTTACAAGGATTCCACGATATAATTGTTATAACGCGCGCATGGCAGAACATTCACTACACGAAGTTCACAATTATGTCAGCCTCACATATGTATACTGCGTTTCATACATAGCTGTCAACGCTGCCAAAGGTACGGAAGTAGTCCTCTGCAAAAAATAAGCAAAATGTATCCGTCCGCCTCGCGTCGTGGCTGAGTGGTACGAAGCGCGCACCTGTGTGTTCATTTTACAAAGGGCCTAGGTTCGACTCCCGGCTTGGCTGTTTTTTTTTTCATTTATTTTTTTATTTTTCTTATAATTATCATTAGGTAGAAAGTCGAAACTGTCAAACTCTAATGCCTACTTTGAAAAACACTGCGCCATTTACTTGCGCTGCTTACTTGTTTAAAAGCAGTGTACTGTATTGGCGACTGACATGATTGCAAAGTGCTGTTCTTGGGCGTTCAGTGACTCTTTTGCATGTGGCACACAATGAATCATTAATTGTGTGGTGATAGAATTCAGTGCGGCATCGATTATTCCAAGCAGCCTCGGCCAGCGGCAACCCGGCATTGATCGGCGTACTCAGCGGCTTTAAAGTGAGGGGTGTCTGACTCGGGAAGTCTCCACTTTTGAGCTGTTGTCACAAGGAAAATTCTTTGAAGTGCTTCCGTTCGTAGTAATGTTTTGTATTAGATGTCGGATTCGGTGTGTTATAGGTGTGAGCTAGTGCGGTGACATGGGGATTGTTGAAAGCTGTGTATTTGGGCCGTGAGCAGAGATTCCGCCATGCAGGTCATCGAACGCAACTAGTGGTGTCGTATATGAGCGCACTTGCCGCTGCAGTTGGCATTGTTATTGTGAGAAGCCGACGACGAGGTTCTGTGGTTCCTGAATAGGGCGCACAAAGAGGCTGATGAAGCTCGCTGTTCGTTCTCCACACAGTAGCTCGTCATCGTCCTCTCGCGGTAACAATATAAACGAGTAAAAATTCGGGCTTCTTACACACCAATGAGATGTAAGCGCAGCGTGAGTGAACGTTGCGGCTGGCATTTAATTGTTGACATCCGCTCTCATGTTTTTAATCTTTGTAAATATCATCTTTGCAACTAAAGTTGTCCATTTGCTCGATCGTAATCTACTATCGTTGTTTTTCACTGCTGCCACAACTCACAAGAGTGTAGAAACTGGTGCTGTAGGTTATGGAATGGTATGTATAACATTTGCTACGCGTATCATGTGAGTGGCCTACAGCGGTTGTACGGTCGGTGATAAGAGAACAGCGCACCAGGTCTCGGAGGAAGGAAACGCTTCAGGTGAACCACTCAAGCAGACGACATGACCGGCCGGCCTGCGCGGCCGGCCTAGCTGCGAAAACCTGGTACAGGAGGGACCGGAAAAAAAACCCGAAAAACTAAGGCACTCTGTTTTGTAGAACATAAAAGAAAAAGCAATCTTTTTGCAAAATAAAACACCGTTATCATTATACTGCAATATCAACCAACATTTACTTTAATTTTGAGTTCATTACAATTTTCACTTTTGACGCACTACATTACGATGCGGACGAGGAGCGCGAACAGGCGCCGCAGCCTTGGCTGCGTTGACTGCTATGTATGAAACGGAGTATAGTATAAAATTGTGGTGCGCTCCATGCTCGATATGCGGACATGAAATTGCTCGAGGTCTCGTTGGTTGTAAGTAATCAGCCGAAGTCACTTTTAACGTCTGTCTCGCATGGATCGCGAGGAAGTGACAACCGCGGAGCACAGCAGCCGTAACACAAATGCTTTATTCCGATTGTGGTCCACGAAAACCGCGCTACTTGGAGCGAAGTTCAACACTAGCACCAAGACGGTGTGTAATACACGAACTGACGGTAAGCGTTGTCCGCTCGCACGGCTATGCACTGCACAATATTGTCACCGACAAACGGTTGAAGAAAGAGACCAGGTTCTAAGTAGACGAGGTGGGCGTGCCAGCCAGCAGGAAGCTCGAGCGAGGAAGACGACGTTCCTCGAGCACCTCGAGTGCCCAAGGCTTGGCAAATCCCAGCTTAAACAGTTCGGCCGCGGTACGGCGCCACTGAATGGTTCGTACGGTGGCATTGCTCCCCCTCTCTGAAGGGCACCGACTCGGTGCCGCAGCAGTGGGCAGAACGAAGAGAAGGGACGCTGCATGTGTCCGGCGGCAGCTGTAGACACGCCTGAAGCGCTAGCGGGCGTGGTACGGCGTCATCCGGGCGACATGGATGACTTCGGAGGTCGGCCGTCTGGAGGAACGAACTGTTCCTTGGGGAAGAACTTCGTAGTTGACATCACTGACTTTGCGGAGTACCTCGTAGGGGCCGAAATATCTGCGCAGAAGCTTTTCGGAGCGTCCACGCATGCGGATTGGGCTCCAAACCCAGACTTGTTCGCCCGGCTGGTAACTAACAGCTCTGTGGCGGAGGTTATAGCGGCGAGCGTCGTGGGTTTGCTGGCGCCGTATGCGCTGTCGAGCGAGTTGGCGGGCGGCCTCGGCGTGACGAACGAAGTGGTCAGCAGCCACAACAGTTGAGGGAGTACTGCTCGGAAGCAACATTGCGTCCAGCATGGTGGTGGCTTCGCGACCATGCACTAAACGAAATGGTGTGAAGCGCGTCGTTTCTTGCAGAGCAGTATTATAGGCGAACGTTACGTAAGGAAGTATGGCGTCCCAGTTCCGGTGGTCTGCGTCAACATACATGGAGATCATGTCGGCGATCGTCTTGTTGAGCCGTTCGGTGAGTCCGTTCGTTTGAGGGTGGTAAGCGGTTGTTTTGCGGTGACAGGTGCCGCTAAGGCGCATAACCTCCTGCGTAAGGGCCGAGGTGAACGCCGTTCCCCTGTCAGTTACAACGATGGTCGGTGCACCGTGACGAAGCACAATGTTTTGAACGAAAAAGTTCGCAATTTCTTCAGCGGTACCACGAGGGAGAGCTTTAGTTTCACAGTACCGGGTGAGGTAGTCGGTGGCGACCACAATGTAGCGGTTACCCAGCGAGGACTGTGGAAATGGGCCGAGTAAGTCCATGCCAACTTGGTGGAAGGGGGCTTGTGGCGGATCAATAGGCTGCAGCAGTCCGGCTGGCTTCGTCGGTGGCGTCTTGCGACGTTGGCACTCGCGACAAGTTCTGACGTAACGCTGTACAACTGCAGCAACCCTGGGCCAGTAGTACTTCTGGCGTATCCGCGCCAAAGTGCGGGAAAAACCCAGGTGACCAGAAGATGGGTCATCATGGCACGCCTGCAGGACTTCGTCGCGCAAGGCCGCGGGTACGACGAGCAGATAGACAGCTTCCGTCGGGTGGTAGTTTTTCTTATACAGAACGCCATCGCGCAAACAGAACGACGACAGTCCAGGTGAGAAGATTCGCGGTGGAGACTCAGCGCTTCCTTCAAGATACTCAATGAGAGGCCGTAGTTCAATGTCGTCTCTTTGGTGTTGAGCGAGGACGGACGTGGAGATGGCGCCGAGAAAAACAAAATCGGTGTCGGGATCAGCTCCGTTGTCCTCAACAGGAGTTGAGGACAACGCAGTTGAGGATATGCAGTAGAGGTATAGGAGCGTAAGTCGTCTTTTTTTTTTTTGCGACGTTTGTTGGCAGGACAGCTTGTTCACGCGGCTATGTTGCGCACTTACCCTCGCAGATTTTCGAAGATCGAGACCTTTCTTTCTATATTCGCTGTCTTGCGCTGGCGATCATGTGTGCTGCGTTCGCCCGTTCGGAAAGGGTGGATGCCTAACGGGCACGAACAGGGGCCGTGCGTACTTGTGCAGTTCGGTTCCGTGAAGCTCGCAAACGATCACATCCCAGCCCTTTAACTGTTTGTCACAATTCTTGCAATCCACAGCAGAGCATGTATTTTCTCTTTCCACATTTCCACTGCTGCGTCGAGGCATACGCCGGCGACTTACGAGGCAAGTAATGACGCCGTGTTTCGAGCGCACCTGTGGCGGCATCTGGTCTCAAACGGAAGAACTGCGTGCTGTAAACGGTCTATACAAAGATGATCATCCTGCTTCTGGCATTGGCCAATCAAAATTTTACACCTTAAGACCTCGATGGGTAAAATGTTATCCCTGGCATGATGTGTGTATGTGTGTGTCATTTGTATAAACTTTGTCTCGCCGCTCTTGAGAATGGTACTAGCCACGGAGTTGATGCTGATGACATTCACCCAGCATTCATTTGCACTCCGTCATCAACACAGTGCCTTTTAGGTGAATGCAATCAGTGCCTAAAAGGTCAGTGTCTCTGACACTGGAGGAATTTCATATCCCAGAAGACGAAAGAATATTTTCAGTGATGTGGGAGTCAGCCAACCTTGCGAAAAAGGCTTTGGACGCTGACACTTCCTAATCATCTTCGAGTGTCAGTGGCAAGATGAATCACGCATAACGACAATAGGAAGGCACAAGGTAAAGCGATCGACGAGGAAAAAAAATGCACACAGCGTGGGAGCAATGTATCCACTTCGATTTTGCCAAAAACTGGACTGTCATACTTCCCGATGAGGTTCAGGCATACCACTGGCAAAAGAAACAAGTGTCACTATTTACATGCATAGTCACAACGAGAAAATCCACGAACAGTTTCGCGGTTGTTAGTGGTTATTTGAGCCACGACTCCGCTCACACCTGCTTGGTTCTAATGAGAGTGAGAGAATGGGTGGACGTACTCCAGGGTGACATATGTCACTGATGGAGACACCAGTCATTTGAAAAATAGATACCAGCTTTTTGAGTTTGGAAAGAGCAATTGTTGTCCTAAAACCAAATGGATATCCTGAGAAGCGACCAGACATGGGAAAAAATTCAGGGGGGCACTTTGTTGACCTAAAGTGCGGTGAGGGGAAAGCATTTAAGCGAGGGGGTTGCTGCTTGTGTCACTGATGCATGGTTAAGATGTTAAGCTCCACCTCTAACAGTGGAACACGACTGAGTCTTGCCCATCCCCATTCAGCCCTACGCCAAATTGATTTCTGAGGAAAGGAAATGTATCTGTCTGGCATATCTTGGTGGACACCTGAATTGCGAAAGACACTCCGTGCGAAGGAAGACGGGCATATGCGACTGCCCGTCTAGGGCAGGCCAACCTGGGTCGCATTTCGCCACCGGCACCGGGGACATTAAACCCGCTGCCTCCCATATACATGACAGCCTCCAATGAGTAACCTCCCTGTAAGGGAAGGGAGGAAGATGGGAGTGAATGAAGACACCTTTGAATGCTAGATGTGTTTTTGTTCATTCCAAACCTTGGAGCTGGCATGGCAGAGTGGTTAGCTTGCTGGTCTTGCACTCTGGTTCAATTCCCCAACTCGACCAATTTTCTATGCGGTTTTCTCTATTTATGTGGTCTGAATAGACAGGTTAATAAGGCTAACTGGTTAATTGAGCAATTAACTAAACTCAGTCACACTTACTTGGCGCATCACTACACCATCCCTTTGACTGGTTGCATGGTTACTAGCCAAAGTAGAATTCGCCCCGTTTGAAATTTGCGCACTGTGGCGTCAAGACCATTACGACCAATGGAAAAGCGGGACATTTCTGTCGACAACTCCTGCTAACAACGATGAGGCATTAAAGGCTTCCGCCTTAAAACGCATGCAACGGTGTAGGAGGACTCGTCAAGCACCAAGCAGTGCTCAACAACCTGGGAACAAACCCTGAAAGCGCAACTCAGGCAGCCAGAGACTTTGTAAGTGTTTTATCGAAGAAGCTGAAAGGTGTGCGTCTAATACCCCTGTAAGTAAATGAAGCTGTTGCCTTCCGCGAGTGAAAAAAGGAAGAGTGGATGACAGTGCGCACTCAGTCGTGGCACTGAGTGGCAGCTATCCAAGTCACCAACAGAAGCATCCTCTGAATTATACATGGCACGCACAGCCGGATCTGCATGTGCCAAGTATCATTGTAGCGTCCGTTCGTTCGCGCAAGGCCGCAGAAAGGGGTGTTATCATTTTTGTTCGAGACGCGAGAAGCGACCGGTCTAATCTCGATTGTTCACAGCCATGAACAGCTGCATCTACGTGTTTCCAGATTACTCTAGATGATCTCGACTTGTTATCTCGAAGTTTCCTTGGCGGCTTTAAATTGAACGATGCCGCGAGCAGCGGGCATTCGTAGTTCGACAACCGACGAGCACGCTTGTTGCTTACGCCGCCGCCGAGTGATTCAGTTCTTTTCCGGGCGCAAGTCAGCCCAAATAAAGAGCTTCATTTGCAAGTCTTTCTGGTGACTTCCTGACCGCTGGACTGCCGTCACTACAACGTGACACATGGAAGAAACTAAGTGTACAGTCGAGGACAAAAGTCTCCAGACCACGTGTTCCTCTAACGAAGCCGATAGCTCTGCTATTAGTCGGCGGCTGGAGACCACACTTGTGGAGGTAAAAGTTAAATTTTTGTTCTTTCATCTCCACAAGTGCGGTCTCCAGCCGCTGCCTCATAGTAGGGCTATAAGCTTCATTTGAGGAAAACGTGGTGCGTTGTGCGTTGTCGAATCAGTCCCAGAAACAAATTGTTTTTAATGAAGCAGGTCACTATGACCTCTTTGAATTATTCATTTCACTAAAAATTATTTCAAATATGCTGCTTACTTATTTGACTTTAACCTCTTACTGTGCATGCATTTTGGTGGAGGCAAAATGCCAAAAACGTCCGTGTGCTGTACGATGCCGCAGCATATCAATGAACCCAGCGGTGAAAAATAATCCCACGTCCTGAACTACAGTGGCTCTCATAGCTAATCTTACGCACTGAAACATAAAGGACTGCCTACAATATGCTACCGAAATTCGTTGGTTGGTTTGGTTTGGTTTACGGGGTTTAACGTCCCAAAGCAACTCACGTCATGAGAGACGCCGTAGTGGAGGGCTCCAGAAATTTCCACCACCTGGGGTTCTTTGACGTGCACTGACATAGCACAGCACACGGGCCTCTAGAATTTCGCCTCCATAGAAATTCAGCCGCCGCGGCCGGGATCGAACCCGCGACTGTTGGGTCAGCAGCTGAGCACCGTAACCACTGAGCCACCGCGGCGGCTGCTACCAAAATTGAAAACTTGTACACGATTCACAAATGACACAGGTCTTCAGACCTGCATGGTGTTCTCATACTTGTGGAAGGGTCTCATTGGAAGGGATGTAGCTACCAGACAAAGAAAATTATGCAACATGTCTTTAATGGTTCCGAAATTTGATATAAAAGAGAACATGTGGACAAAGTTTAAAAAATATTAAAAATGTTGTTGTTTTTTTTTTCAGTTGTCTTTAGAAGTTTTCACTGTACTGTGCTTCCTTGAAGTTAGCGCCATCAAGTCTCTTTATAGAAAAGACATAAACATGAACTTCATCAGTTTGATTAGATCTGTTTGCATAAATTGTATAATGCACAATTACTGCCACTGTGCTGCGAGCCGTTTTTGATATAATGGCCTGCAAACTAGATGCAAAAGCAGTTTTTTGTGTAGATTTTGACAAATTTTATAAAAACATCTATAGCTTGCAGAGAGACAAGAATAATGGAGCATAAATAAAAATATCCATATAGAGTATATGCACAGACAATTTTCAGGTACCTAACTTTAATATGTTTCATGTAACCAAAGTTGGCCAAAACAGCAGAGCACCTAAGCATGGAACTCCACTTGTACGTCATTAACAATTTCGCGTGCTTCAAAACAATTTTTTTTGGGGGGGGGGGGGGGGGGGGGGGGGGGGGGGGGGGCAAAACCAATTGTGGATGGCTTCTATCCAGTCATCAGGCAACAATATAAATAAATTAAAGAGGTCAACCAGACACCCTTTGTTCGACTGTACATGGAACCACCCACCTATTCCTCAAGCCTGTGCAGCTCAGGGCCTGTGGCAACGAGCTGGTTTTCACAAGCAGTGAACGCTATGATCAGTGAGCGTGCATGCCGTGTGCTGAACTGTGGGGAATTTCGGCGGCGCCATTGGAAATGCACACCAGCGGCCTTTTACGTTTCTAACTTTTCATGTTTACCTTACCTTAGTAAAGACTCTGCAGGAATGGAACGCCACTCCGAAAAAGTTTGATGCGGGGGCAGAACAACTGCTTGGCTTGGTTTCTTGGGGTTTAACGTCCCAAAGCGACTCAGGCTCTGAGAGACGCCGTAGTGGAGGGCTCCGGATATTTCCGACCAACCTGGGGTTCCTTAACGTGCACTGACATCGCACAGCACACGGGCCTCTAGAATTTCGCCTCCATCGAAATTCGGCCGCCGCGGCAGGGATCGAACCCGCCTCCTTCGAGTCAGCAGCCGAGCGCCATAACCACTGAGCCACAGCGGTGGGGGAGGGAGGACAACTGCCTTACCTCACAGGGTCTGCTGGCAGGGAATTGGAAAAACTCTGCAGTAGCAGTGTTCACTGCAGCGGGGTTCTGAGACACTCGAGAATGTTCCAGAATGTCTCTGGACAAAGGTAGAAGTGTTCTCTCACCAGGGCCTTGGGTGGGATGGCGGCGTGGCCAGGGCCACTCAGCAGCTGTCGGACCCGGGGCTCAATGCGGCTCAGCACCCCACAGCGGCGGCTGCCCAGGGCACACAGGCCCTCACACACCGACAGCATGGACGACCCTGCAGGGACAGTCAGTCAGCCCAGGCACAGCTCCCCAGCAGGCACTTAATGCTGAGCTAGGCAGCACACCACTGGAGGCACCAAAGAGGCAGCATAGGAACCAGCAAACAGCACCAGTGTTTGGCAGCTCCTTCTGTCCTCGTCTGAATCTGCAGTGCCTCAGGTGACAGCTCTGGTCTGCACCCACTACACAACACGCGCCATGACATGTCAGAGCATGGCACAAGGCTTGACTGCATGTTCGCCCCCATCATCATCATCATCATCATCATCAGCTTCACTACACCCACTGCAGGGCAAAGGCCTCTCCCATGTCTCTCCCTGTCGTTCAACAGTTGCGGCCACCATATCCCCCTGCAAATTTCTTAATCTCGTCCGCCCACCCAACTTTCTGCCGCCCCTGCTACACTTGCCTTCTCTTGGAATCCACTCCGTTACCCTTAGGGACCAGCGGTTATCTTGCGTTCGCATTACATGCCCTGCCCAGGCCCACTTCTTCCTCTTGATTTCAACTAGAATGTCATTAACGCACGTTTGTTCTCTCATCCACTCCGCCCGCTTCCTATCTAATGACCTTACACCCATTGCTCTTCTTTCCATAGCTCGCTGCGTTGCCCTTAACTTAAGCTGAACCCTCTTTGTTGGCCTCCACGTTTCTGCCCCATAGGTGAGTACCGGTAGGACACAGCTGCTGTGTACTTTTCTCTTGAGGGATATTGGTAAACTGCCGTTCATCATATGAGAGAGCCTGCCACCCCCAATGTCCGCCTACACAGCATCCCTAGAGCACCCACCCTCTCACAGTGTGCCACCTTGGCAGCCAGCTACAGGCAACAGAGTCGGCAACCACTGTAATCCCTGCCGTTTCTTAAAGATAACAAATATCACAGAGTGAAAATGCACAGTGTAGTGTATACCGATTGTTTTCCAGCATCTTGTCAAACTCCCTCCTCCTGCTGCATCCGTAGAAACCAAAAATTTCGAGGGGGCACTTTGGTGGTCTAAGGTGTGACGAGGCGAAAGCCTTTCCCGCAACGCTCTCCAGCGTCCTTACGCTATAGACAAGGAGAACTGCATGTGCGTTGGCATATGGAAGTCGGCGTAGCATAGTGGACGGGTGGCGCCATCT
The DNA here is from genome assembly GCF_055824585.1 of Amblyomma mixtum. Lineage (NCBI taxonomy): Eukaryota > Metazoa > Arthropoda > Arachnida > Ixodida > Ixodidae > Amblyomma > Amblyomma mixtum. Next base: position 16,444,525 of record NC_143015.1, read on the forward strand.
GTTGCAAACACCACAAATCACAGACGTTCTATGTAACGGACGGATGGACAGACAGAGTATGAGCCATTGAAGGTTTCCCCTTAATGAGGTAGATTACTAGTCACCTTTCTGTCGCACTGTCATTCCCACTGATGCCTGCAACAACGCATCAAAAAAGAAGAATAGGCTGCTAATATGCAATTCCACAAAAAATGCCTAATTGCTCAAAATTTCGCGGAACTGCAGGAAACTAGGGGCCTAACTAATAAAGTAATTTTTCCATTCTGTCCGAGTTTCAAAATCAGTCCGAAGAAGAGCGCCCCTCGTAATCGAAAACGGACATCCAGATTCGGATGTCCGTTTTCGGATCCTATTCATTTTTTCTTTGGACGTCCGGATTCAGCTTCGGATGTACGGATCTTAATCAGACGTCCGTCGGACAATATTGGCTGTCTGGGTATTAACAGCCTACCTAGCTGTGTATTCTCTTAACTTTTAGTGAAATTAACGACAGTAATGACGTGTGTGCTCTACAAAATGATCTATCATCTATATCAGCATGATGTGACTTAAGGCTAATGCAACTAAATTCTTGTAAATGCAAATTTGTATGTGTCACGTAATCTACTACCAGTGCATATTTAATAAAGGACTACAATGTATTTCAAAATTACTAGTACTATTACCCATGTCATTTCACAAACAGTTCCCAAGACCACACTAGAGCTCTAAATTCCCTCCACCATGCATGACTGTCATGGCAGCGTGTCCTGTTGCGTCAGAACAGGGCAAGTTTTGAATGGCTAGTCAGAAAATATTCCGCGACTACATCACACTCCGTATTCAAAACCACTTAACGAGTTTAAATAGCTGTTGAAAGTACATTGAAATCTCCAACCACTTGTGAATGCACTTTTCAATGAGTGCCATTCAATTCATTTAGTCAATCAAATGGGAGGGTTTCTGACCTGATATTCGAAACCTTCAAATATTCACGCAGTCATTACCACTGCTGAGCTAGCGAGACAGATATGCCAAGTCTCACTTCAAGGCACTAATGTGAAGTGCTGTGCAGTCACAGCAACCTTCAATGGCAGTCAAATATTCCAGCACAAATCATGATCAAAATTCAGCAGACAAAATCTACGAGTGACAACACACCTCCGCAGTCGAAAAGTACAGTCTTTGTCAAAACCAACCAGGCTGCATGGTTTGCTTCCCACTCGTACAGTAGAAACCTCACGTCTTCTCTTACGGCCAGAAAGTCCTTTGAAAGTGAGGACAGGGGTTCTCCTTACCACACAGAGATTTAGAGCTTGAGGGCTGGCATAATAGCTTTACCATACGACTGAGAAGCAAACCGTGCAGGCTGGTTACTTTTGACAAAGACTGTACCTTAATGGCCTTAGTTACTGTAGCCCCCAAAGACAGCCCAGCTTGGGGCTTGCTTGACTCATTAACCTGCCACCCTGCATAACGTTTTATTTCTGGCAAGAGGGAAAGACCAAACAGGCGGACGTTGCGATGGGTCGCAGAGAAGGCATTTGAATACATGGTTCCCCCCCCCCCGCCCCACTTTTGAGACCCGCATTGCATTGAAAAGCCGAGTGTGGAACGGCCTAGAAAGACGCATCCTGTCGAGAATCCAGGCACTGTCTCAGGGAATCAGGCACATACGTACCACCGCACAGCGAGTCCACACATGATGCCTTTCCATGACAGCCTCGTCCAATTTCAGTTTATGCTAGAAGCGCGGGTTGATGACATCCTAGTTGAAATCAAGAGAAAGAAGTGGGCTCGGGAAGGGCATATGTAATGCAAAGGCAGGATAACCGCTGGTCCTTAAGGGTAACGGAGTGGATATTCCAGGAGAAGGCAAGCGTAGAGAAGGCAGAAAGTTAGGTGGGCGGATGAGATCAAGAGGTTTGTGGGGATACGCTGGCCGCAACTGGCCAAGGACAGGGTCAAGTGGACAGACATGGGAGAGGCCTTTGCCGTGCAGTGGGCGTAGTCAGGATGATGATGGTGATGATGAGCTTTTGCAACAGATCCTGCTTAGCTGACTGCACAGGACAACAGGCGGAAGGCAGCTGTCCAGCAAAGGGAAGGATCTCTTCCAAGAGAAGGCCATGGTCTCCACAGAGAGGGGATTCCCCGGCCCCCAACAGAGGGCAGCAACAGGCACACACCACACAGTGTGTTTTTCCACCCACCTGACCAGTAAGAGAGGAATGAACCCAGCACATCCACAAACTGGCTGCACAGGTCTGGGTCTGCGTCACACAGCAGCACAATGCACCGCAGGCAGCCCTGCACACATCGAGGGGGGGGGGGCATAGGCAAAGACTCCTTGTATTACACACCACCTCTCCGTCCGTGTATGTAGCGGCCCGTCTGACCTTCACTCACTCAGTTCATTTGTAGTGTTCACTTTTAACTGCACTCGTGCGACCGTTCAACATCTTCAAACATTCAGCCAGACAATTCATTTTCTAAATCTCGAAGTATGTATCTTGAGTGAACAACATTTCAGGAATGCTAGCTTTGTGCAGTCTCAGTTCAACACACCTCCCGCAGGATGGCATCGTGGCACACATGCAGCCCAAGCCCTGACTCCACTTCTTAAGCAGGTGCCCCACACGTGTGTGCCACAGCCGGTCTGCATTTGCGCGTGGCAGCAGACACAAGTAGGTCCGACTGAGCATAACAGTGAACAGCAGAGTGCACAAAACTGCTATGTCAGCAATGCTCACAACAGGCTCGTTTTTTGTCTGTTTTTTTTTTTCATTAAAGGGGGTAGCTTGGTATTGAAAAGAAAATTTTATTCTTTTCTAGTCATAGTTATGAAGCTTTCAGGGCACACGCATTTTTGTGTGCTGATTCTAGATATGTCATTTAATTTCATGTAAGACAATTCCCTGAGCCCTTATGCAATCTTTATGCAAGTATTTTGCCAAGAGTTTTGAAGAAAATTTGCTGCGGAAGACTCGCTGAAATGTATGCCATTGGGTTGTTTGATACAAAGGAATACAGTAAGAGTATAACTGTCTTCCTGGCTATCATAGAAATTGAGTTCTAGGGTGCTGAAGCTGCCACTTCAGAAACAGGAATACACACTTTCCTTCTCATTTCTGAAGTGACAACTTCAAAACTCTGTAACTTGAAGTTTTACGACAGCCAGGAAGACAATTTTGCCCTTATTGCATTCCTTGGTGTCAAGAGAACCCAATGGCATACATTTCAGCAAGTTTCCCGCAAGAAATTTTTTTCAAGGCTCTTCACAAAATACATGCATAAAAATTACATAAGTGCTGAAGGAATTGTTTTATATGAAATTAAATGACATATTTCGAATCGGCACACAAAAATGCATATTGCCTGAAGATTTCTTAACTGTGACTTCATTAATAAAAATTTTTCTTTCAAGACCAGGCTCCCCCTTAAAAAGAATTTGGTTTGTTAAGATGGGAGGCCACATTCAATTCTCGTTTTCTTTTTTAAATAACGATTTTATACTTTTTATGTTTTAAAGATCCCTAAGCATTCTGAAATTACCTATACCTCGCTTCATTTGGAATTTAAAGTTGTAAAACCCTCACACCTGTGTTTTTAAACCGAAACTAAGTTGTTTGTGTCTCTAATGTTGGCAGTTTAGTGTTCGTATAGAGAATATTTCTCCTAATATTATATTTTTTATGTTTTTTTTTCTGTATTATCGGCTATCCTTACACTTGGTTAGGTACACATATTACCTGAGAACAACCCCAATTGGAATGTGCAAAGCATGACGACAGTATATGAAGTCAGTCGGAAAGAAAAGTTGGCCGATGCCACGCTTCGTCAGCCACACAATATGCTGCTGCATGAGTCATGCCAACTAATGCAGGAGACCTTTGAAGAAATAATCAAGCCACAACAACCAGTCACTTTCAGAGTACCTCTACATACAAGCATCAAATGTGCTGCTTGCCCCACCTGGTTCAAATGGCTCACGTGGATTAGAGTGATACAACCAAGCCTCGTAACAACAAACACGGATATTATGAATTGTTGGCTATATCAAATTGTTCCTAAATATCTTCAACAAAAACATGCACTGCTTACTTGTTACCAAATTAACGCCGATCGTTCATGAAGATGGCAGATGAGTTCGGCAAGAGAATGGCTATGCTTACACGATATCAGGTATGTTTTGGCCGTTTGAAGAGTAGATCTATGTTGCATGCAACACGTGGGTGCATGAAGTGTCTCGTTCAGAAAGTCAAACCCGAAGGAAATATTTCACTGCGCATGTGTGCTTAACTGAGCGTGCTGATTGTATCCTTAGCCGTGATTTAATTTCTTCATGACACCTTAGCTGCTTCCTGAAAATATGTGGCACACGATGATTCCGAGTAGACAAAGGCAGTCCGTGTGTGTACAAGTGTTTAGTGGTTACATTTTCTACTTTTCTTGATCCCACATTTGTAATTGTTTAGACATGCATCTAAACAGTTGAGCGTCCTTGTGTTTGCGCTGGTCGGATGCACTGCATTTGATCAAAACAAAAACTTCAATTTTGTATATCCAGTATTTCGGTGGAGCACCAGAGACTAAATTACCATGTTGCACGCAGTTCTTGCCTCCGGAACTGCGGGCACTAGTTTTCCGAAGGGGAAGAGGGACGACGGCGCATCGGGGAAACCGAGCGGCGACGCGGAGATGGAGAACGGCGGCGAATAGACGGCCTGAGATCGGAGGAAGCAGTGGTCTCAGAAGGCGAAGTGCGGTGAAAAGGCTGGGGAGGGGCGTAGGCGTAACCGCAAGGGTCGGTATCGGCAGCAGGGGACAAAACTTGGCGGCGGCAGTGACGCATCACATGGCCAGGAATGCCGCAGGCATAACAAATGGGTAGGTTGTCCGCCATGGACGGAAACGTTGCGGTGGTAGCCGGGCAGGACGAAATGGGGTCGACTGCGCTGGGTGTTGGTACGAAACGAAGGTGTCTGGGCGGGGACGCCTGACTGCTTCGGCATAGGTTAGGGGCGCAGCAACGGGAGACTGGGAGGAAACCGGCGGCAGGGCCTTGGAAACTTGCTCCCGGATCACGTGCTGGAGTGTCGGAGTTAGGTTAGATGGACTTGGAACGGTAGGAAGAAGCGAAAGCTGCCGCGCAACCTCCTCACGGACAAACTGCTTGATCTGGAGCAGTAGCGAGCTGTCCTCCGTCGTCATTCTGAGGCTAGTTACTGTGTCTGTCTGTGTCTGGCTGCCGAGTGAAAATGCAGTGTCGGCGGAGCTCGTCGTAGCTTTGGCAGTGGTCGAATATATCGGTAACAGAGGTGACATTCTTGCCCACAAGCATATTGAAAGCGTCGTCTTCGATTCCTTTCAGGACATGTTTAACTTTAGCGGCCTCCGCCATGGACGCATTGACATGCTTGCAGAAATTGACGACATCTTCTATGTAGCTGGTGTATGATTCACCACTCTGCTGTGCGCGAACGCGAAGACGCTGCTCGGCACGAAGTTTGCGTACTGCCAGACGTCCAAAGATGTCGGTGAAGCTGGCTTTAAATTCGGTCCAGGTGGTGAAGTCCGATTCGTGGTTTTGGAACCAAAGGTGGGCAATGCCGGTTAGGTAGAAGATGACGCTGGTGAGTTTCATAGTGTCGTCCCAACGGTTATGAGCGCTCACCCTGTCGTAAGAGGACAACCAATCCTCCACGCCGTGATCGTCCGTGCCGCTGAAGACGGCAGGGTCGCGCTGGCGGAGCGCACCATGGCAAGCAACGGGTGCCGGCGAGGAGCTGGCTGGCTGGTGGGCGTTGGCAGGCATGGGGGTAGTGATGGTACGGTTACGTAGCTCCAGGACGGAATCCCGCACCTCCACCAAGATGTAGCGGCCTTTATTGGCAAGAGATGACTGGTTGTTAAGGCCGGTTAGAGCGGGCAAGGGCAGGTCCGGTCCCAGAACAGTTGATGTTTTTGCCGCGCGTCGGTTCTGCTGCTTCAGCTGCTGATCGTCTTCTTCTCGCCTCGCGCTGCGCATCGGTCCTGTTGCTCCGTCTGGTAAGCGTCTTCCTCTTTACACACTGAACAATTTTCTACTCGTCACGCAGGCGGGGAAGGGATGACTGTTGTATTCGCGGACGAGCAGCCACATACCAGCACTGCCAGCACCCCTTGGCTGGCAGCAGCGTGCGGTGGCGGCACAGGCTGAGCAGGACGTCCCGGGGGAAGTGCCCGATGTAGTACCCGAGGAGGAAGTTTGTGAACTGTGGCCCGTGAGGAGGAGACGGCTCCTAATCTCACACTACAAGGCCAAGAAGGAACTGCTTGGGAAAAAAGGTGGCTTCCGGTAAGCTTTATTTCTTGTAAGCAAACAGTGGTGTTGAGGTTCGATCAGGCGAGAAACTGTGTCGAGAAAGACAATTTTTCGTGTGGCATGCCAGTTCTTACTGGAGGCCATCAAATCAGTGCAGGAGCCCCCCCTCAGTGGTCCTTGTACACATATGTCAGACATTTTGAGAACCCTTGACACAGAGCAATTATTTTTTTTATGAAAATTGATCGCATTTTTTATGATCCCTATCTGTGTAGGACAAAGAGGGCAATGTGGCCAGCCATTGCCGAGGCACTGAACAAGGAATTCAGTTGCAGTTTAAGCCCTCCACAAGCAGAGAACAAGTGGAAGAGCCTTGAAAGGGCCCACAAAAGAACACAAGCAAAAAATAACTCGTCTGGCCATTCAAGAGTTTCTTGCGACCATGAAGAGCGAGCATTTTTTTGTATATACCGTATTTACTCGCACTCTGGTGTAATTCCAGCTCACAATCTATATAGATATCGCTTAAGCCATGTATATAAACAAGAAATCCACAGGAATATCAACAATATACGTAACCTATCCCAATTACAGGACAGAACTCCAAGTTACCTTACAAGACACTTCGAGGATTGGTCAGTACCAATGTCACGTTCAAGTTACGGGAAACAGTGCCTTAAGTACACAATACCAACGCTTTTGAATTATTGTAATTCTGTCCGTTTTGACCTTTTCACGGCAACCTACAAGGACCTCCGGCAGATGTATTTGGTTTCTGTGTAATGTTATCTAGCCTTGCTGTTGTTTTCGTTTGGATTTGTAGAAGTGAGTTCCGCTGTTGTTTTCTGTTCTTTTTGTTGTTTTCTGTTGTTTTCGTTTACGAGTACTAAGTCTGTATCATATTAAAAATGTATGTATATGTTTGCATATCAAGAATATGTTATGTGATGCCGCCACTCTGCCAAAATAAGGGATTGTGGACCCGTCAAGCTGTCCAAGGACAGCTTTTTTTCCACAACCCCCCCATCTGTATTTGATGATGGCAAATAAAGATTTCATTTCATTTCATTTCATAATAGGCGCAACCCTAGTTTGGGCACGAAAAATCAGATTTTTTTTATTTCCGCGCATAATAGGAGCACCCCGAACTTGGCACTGTGATCAGTACTGTATTTACACGATTGGAAGCCGACGCCTCGCTGCCCCCTGCCCCCAATCTTTATTTTAAAGTTTTTGCTGAACTGACTACTAGTCCTCACTACTGCTGCTGCAGTCGCAGCTGCTGCGGACCCACAGCACGTACAACGACATCGCATAGAACATCCACACACAGTTTTCAGGGATGCTCACTTTAAACGTCTGTTTGGAAAGCTTCATCTCCAGCCGGAAACGTTCCCGACTTAGGCCCACGAAAACCACGGCACGCTTGCCGTGTTCGAGAGCCGTGTAGCTGTTAAGGTACATGCCCGTCGAGCTAAAACAGCAATGCTCGGCAGCAAAGCCACTAACCACGATGAACTAACGCGCTATCGCAGATACCGGCACTTCACAGCAACAAAAAAAACTGGAGCTGGAGATGCTGATGGCGATATGGATAGCGAAAGCTCGCGGCGGAGGAAAACATTGATGATGATGATGAGCTTGGCCTCGGGGGCTAGCTGTGGGCGGCGTCTGGAAGCTGCTGTGCACGTGTGTGGCCTCCGCGATCAAGCGCACGTTGCGCGCAGCCGGAGCTGATCGCGGAGGCCTCAACGCATGTTATTCCGAAGGCTATTCCCGCGTGGGTCGTGGAAAGTTTCGGTGCGGCTCTTACACGGATTTTTTTAAAAAATATTTTCTTCGGGAAAACGGGGTGCGGCCTGTACGAAAGTGCGTTTACGCAGTGCGTTTGTTTTTGCGAGTCGAAAAATTTCCAGAAATTTTACCCCGCGTAATAGGCGGACCCCGAACTTTGAGCCGGATTTTCTGGAAACAAAGTGCGCCTATTATGTGAGTAAATACGGTATGTATTTAAACGATAGCATATTGTACAATGGGTAAAGGAGATTTAATCTGCTTGCAAACATTTCGACGAACAGACTTGAGGCTTGCTTTAAACACTTTGTTCAGTTTATTTTTGAGCTGCATTATCCCATTTACTGATCTCACTACTGTGGATTTACTTTATATGCCATTCATAAAGCTTCCCATTTTTTTTCGGGAGCTAGCTGAGGTGCTCGAACGTGAGCGCCATATTAAGCCCACATTTCTGTTGGCCCCTGGAAAGGTCTTGCAGAGCGAAAATGCAAAGCAAGATTGCTCAAGTTTCATTGCTGAGAAATTTCAGAAAACAATGCTTTCAACACTAAAGCGATTGTTTCAGCACACACGAGGCAGAACCCGCACAAGAGCACCAGGAGGCCCCCACACCACAAGAGGCGCGCCGCAAGAAGGACAATTCTGTGGACGCACTCCGGAGGCCAAAAGGGAGAGGGCCGAACACTTCAACAAAAAGATGGCTTAATTTTGCTGGAGCGTCTTGTTGCAGGAGTTGAAGCAAAGTCAACGCAGGCGGGATAAAGCATTTAAAGTGGCGTGTGTTGCTATCTCGCAAGCCATATGGTCACAGCATGCTTACGATAGCGTAGGTGTTTGCAGTAATGCTCTGACCACATCTGACATGCACTTAACAATAAAGGCACAATCATGATCAATATGACTTGTAACACTTTTGCACTTTTTTCATAGCATCGCTGGCTAACTGCATAGAATTTCAGCAACACTCTGCGTTTAGAACCTACCTCCTTCCACATCATGTAGCTGTTCGTATCAAGCATAGGCACACGGACTAATGCTGAGAGCAGTTGAAAAAGTCGTAAAAGAAAAATTCACTCCAGTGATGTGACAGCATTGTATAAGCTCTGCTGATATCAAAAACAGATGTGTTGTTTAATTACACACTGTTCATCCACACTGCTTGCACACATGCCCACAACAAAAAGTGCTTAATGTGAGCACTCAAAAAGGTTCACAACATCAGCACTGTTTCTGAGCAATATCTTTTCGCAGGCTCTCGCTGAAACCTGCCACATGAGGGTCAATGAAGGTGTCCTCATCACTGCCAACTTCTTCTTGCTGAGGCAGGTGCTGCAGTTCATCAAAGAAGCCTCTCTCTCCATTGCACAGATTGCGCAGCACGCACGCACCCATGATGATCAGGACGCACTGCTTTATGCTGGCAGCATCGACAAGATACAGCCTAAGCCTGAGGCGCTGCCTCAACAATCCAAAAGCATTTTCATTTGCAACTCTTTGCTGCGAGTGCACTTGGTTGTACTTCTTCTTCCACGACGGGAAAGTTTGCTCGTTGTCCCATTATGGCATCATAAGCCACGGCAGCAGAGGGTAAGCTGAATCCCCAAGGAGATAACCACTGCTGCACTTGACCATGGCCTCTTCAAAAAATGTGCTTTCACGCAGAATTCTCGCATCGTGCGCCGAGCCACGGAACCCAATGAAAACGTCCAAAAACTTGTTCCTAACATTGGCAATAGCTTGTAGTACAATGAACAGCCATTTCTTACGATTTTAGTAAGAGTGGGGTGACTCCGTCAGCTTGTTGATTTCAACATGGCAGCCGTCAATACATCCTACGGTGTTTTGAGGTCCTTTGCCGGCGTTCTTTGCCAGGAAGCCGGCTTTGCTGCGCTCCTGCTCCTGTCTGTCTGGCCAGGCAATCACTTCCGCACTCACGCTGTTGAGAAAATCCAACATTCGCTCCACACAACTGTGTACGGTCGACACGGCAAGGTCGAAGTGGTCAGCCAGTGAGTACATGGTGCACTGCCTACCCAAGGAGCACAAAACCACCAAGCAGGTCTTTTCAGCACTGACTCTTGGACGCCCTCTTGTCGCGTTCGGGAAAAATGGTGACGACATGTACTCCACGCCAAGTCTATCAAACGTCTCGCACGATAGGCGGAAAAGCCTCTTGAATTCAAAATCCAAGTACCGACTCAGGACTTCTTCACAGTATGTACATGGGAATTCTGTTGCGTCGCAACCTAGTTAGTTTCAGTGCTAGAATTATCACAACATCATCGAACTCTTCACCTTCACTGTCGGAGTCCATCATTTCGACGACTGTTCGAACGATGGCTGCAGTTGAAGCAGCGCAATCCACAGCTCTCTGCACCAGATTAGCCAGCACCACAGACAGACACCACAGGCAGGCAGGGAACAACAAGCAAAATGGCGAGGCAAAGAGAGGCGACGCGCCGGACTAGCAGAAGGCCTGCACTTTGGCATTCGTTTTAGTCTGGCGCTAGTGTCGCCTGCACAGGTGAACTAGCGCTGCCTGAGTGCAGCACTTTTTCTGCACTGCCTGGAACTAGTTCACGCAGTGCAAGGTAAATCGAACAGACCTATAGAATGCGATGTGCCATAAAACGGCACACATTGCTCGCTCAAGCAATTTGGCACATCCACCCGCCCGACTTGCCTGCTCTCAAGATCGACTACAGCACCCTGAGGGACCATGCCCATTTCTTCTTCCCAACATCATTACTCTGACCCACTCTGCTATGTCCAGTGGTAGATACCAGTCAAAATTGCTGATTGGGCGAGTGGGTGGGACATGACTCGAAATGACCAGCGCGGAAACAGACAGAGACAAGAGGAGGAACACTGACAACAGGACGGGCGCTGACTAACAACTGTTTATGTTCGAGGAAAACCCAGCACAGTGTACATGCCCAAAACCACGTGACAGTCAGGGGGCCACAGATTGCAACCTAAAGCACAGTCATCACAGGGCGGCCGACACAAGCATGAACCGGAAAAAGTGAAATATGAATTTTTTTCAAGAAAGAGAAATTTTTTCATGTTTCGCTTTTTCCCGGTTCATGCTTGTGTCGGCCGCCTTGGGATGACTGTGCTTTAGGTTGCAATCTGCGGCCCCCTGACTGTCACGTGGTTTTGGGCATGTACACTGTGCTGGGTTTTCCTCGAACATAAACAGTTGTTAGTCAGCGCCCGTCCTGTTGTCAGTGTTCCTCCTCTTGTCTCTGTCTGTTTCCGCGCTGGTCATTTCGAACCATGTAGACACCAGGTAGGCTAGGGGAGGCAATGCCTGCACACACACGCTTCCAACCACTGCGTGCACAAGTCTGCTCACCCTGAGTGCGTGGCTGGCATCGTCGCTGTCCCCTTCCTGGGTGCACAGGATCAGCAGCAGGGTCTCGATAGCACTCGACACCTCGGGCATCAGGTCCAGCACATCCTCTGCGGCCACCCAGAGAAGAACCCTGGGGCGATTACTGAAGCCTTTTCTCTTAAGTGAAATATTTCCTCAACAGAAAAAGTTCAAGCCACACTACTACACTGTCAGTGTCAAGCGGTGCTTTGGTTATTCCAGACGTCTGAGAAAACTGGAAACGCGGCGATGCAGCAGGCGGATTTTGACACATCGAAGGGCAGCACTCACAGGCAGCTGCAACGTCCTCCGTTCCATCTACACAACTGTCGTCGTCAGAGTCCACAGATGAGAACACGTCACTTAATTTCTGCTTCTGTGCAAAACCCTACAGGGCTGTCGTCTGAAGAGAAGTCGTCAAAATAGTTTCTTTTGCACACACTTTCATTCCCGTGAGGCAGAGAGGGAGCCGTGGGTCACGCGTGGATGTCGGAGGCAGGAATATAACGAAAGATGACAGACAGACGGCCCAGCATGGATAAGTGTGGCCCTCTAGTGTCAGAAATCACAACTGGATGCAATTGTACAAGCATAGTCGTCATCTATTTGCGCTGAGAAATATTTGTTCACGACGACTGCAGCCATTATACCGTATTTACTCGCATAATGATCGCACTTTTTTTTTTTTAATTGACGCAAATTTAGGAGTGTGATCATTACGCTGGGTAAATTTTTTACAAAAACTTTTTGAGCATCGAAAACGCAAACAAGTCGCTGAGAGACAACCCTTATCACACGGGCGCGCTACCCGCGCTTATTGCGAACCAATCTCGGCTTACGTCGTTACATACGGTGAAAAGCGCAAGGGCTGGCCCACTTCAAGAACGTACTTTCTTCGCACTAAATCACGCTCCAAGAGCAACGCATCAAAATATGCTGTGTGTATAGTGCTGCGCGACGGCGCTTTTATGTGGCCTTTGATCTCGTCCGATAGCGCGGCAACAGCGTATAACAGCAACGTCCCGCGGTGCTCAAGCTGCGCATTTTACCGCCGTTATGCCGAAAAATGTCCGGTCCCTGCCGCATCGTTGATGTACTTAGGTGACACATTCGCAACGCTCGGAGCACTGGATTCCGCGCGCTTACCGCAATGGTGCCGGCCGCAAGCGCGGCGAACAACGGCGCTCTACTCCCTAGTCGTCGCTAGGCATCAATTGTTTCTTATCGAAGCCACAGTGGACGGCGCTTTTGAATTGACCAACGCTATAATGAATGGCCTACTTGTGGCGCTGCCTTACTCACAACCTAATTGTTTCATATTAAAAGAAATATATACGATCGATTTCAGCGACGCCTTCGCAGTGGAGCTGGCATGCATGCAGATCGGGTCACTCACGCTGCAACGGCGGCAGCTGCTACGCGGCTGCGAACGTAAAACTAGCTTGTATCGCAGTTATTACTCCTACCAGCAACTCGGTACAGGCCCGCGATCCTCAAGAAGGATTCATTTTTGACGTTCCCGTATCCCAGGGCTTATTATTTACGAGAGCAATAAAGTTTAGCCGGATCACCGCGTCACTTCGTTGCACCGCAACCCAGAACGGTGGCGAGACTTGCGACAATGGCGAACCGTAATTCGAGATAACCACAGTAAAGTTTGGTATCCGCCGTTAAGCATAACCGCATTTAGACTGCCCGTGTGACCGCAGGTGAACCAACAGGCGGCTGCCGCTGCAATGCTGACATAGCAAGATGGTCATCTGCACGTGCCATCTGTCAGACAGATAAGCAAGTACGATCATCGTCGGCTAGACTCGACATCGTCGACAAATTGCCGCGGCAAGTTCGGGGTGCGATCATTACGCGGGGAATAAAAAAAACTGAACTTTGCCAACAAAATTCGGGGGTGCGATCATTACGTGAGGGCGATCATTATGCGAGTAAATACGGTAGGTTACATCAGTACAAACTCTCATGATGGCTATACTCGTCAGTGGGAGAGAAAGGGTTAAAGAAGAAAAAAGCATTTAGGCCGCCTGCTACGGCGCGTACGATATCTAATATTCTTCTTGTGATTTTTCCCATCAAAACTCTGCTAGGAACCAGTTCCATTGCCCTTACACGGTATGTATGCGTCATCAACTTCTAGAACGTTTGGTTGATTTAGGTTTGGTTTATGGGGGTCTAACGTCCCAAAGCAACTCGGGCTATGAGGAACGCCGTAGTGAAGGACTCCGGAAATTTCGACCACCTGGGGTTCTTTAACGGCACTGACATCGCACAGCACACGGGCCTCTAGAATTTCGCCTCCATCGAAATTCAGCAGCCGTGGCCGGGATCGAACCCGCGTCTTTCGGGTCAGCAGCCAAGCGCCGTAACCACTGAGCCACCACGGCGGCCGTTGAATGTTTGAGCACCTTCCTAGAGGCCCATGTGCTGTGCGATGTCAGTGCATGTTAAAGAACCCCAGGTGGTAGAAATTTCCGGAGCCCTTCACTACGGCGTCCCTCATAGCCTGAGTCGCTTTGGGACGTTAGACCCCCATAAACCATAAACCAAACCATTTGGACTATCATATGGAATTGTACTAACCAAAGCCATTAATCCACCTTGTGGGGTTTTATTGGGGAGATAAATACTTTCTCCCCACTTAAGCACAGCTGACACAGTTCAAAACCGCTGGACCCCACCCCGTGGTCGCGTACGCTACCGAGCGCACGCCGACCACGGCGGGCCTTGCTCTGAGGGAGCAGAGGAACGACACACTGGCTGACACAAACAAGGCACTTATTGCTACAACAACAACGCCAGCCAGCAAAAAAATACACTGAGGAATCGAGAACGTCTGACTCACCAGCACGGTTATGAGTGAACGTTCGCCCACACTAGGGCAAAGAGGAAACTCCAGGGCCGGACGGGACGAGCTGACGGGAACATGTTTCCACACGAGGTCGCCCACCGGCGAAGAGTGGAGCCTTGCGCGTGAACGCGAGCAGCAAACACGCTATCCGTGGCGCTGGTGTCGCTGCGACGCAAGCGCCCTTCCCTGTTAGTTAAACACAACTAAGGGGGTGCAATGCGGGGAAGCTAACCACAGGGAACGAGCTGAGGGTGCAGTGCAGGAAAGCGAACCACAGGGGATGAGAGCGTCCCCACATCCCGCCAACCTTAAATAGCCCCACACGCCTGCAAGTACATGCTACGGAGGAGTCTCCCTTGGGGACGCACTCGTTCCCTGTGGTTCGCTTTCCCGCACTGCACCCTCAACTCGTTCCCTGTGGTTAGCTTCCCCGCAATGCACCCCCTTAGTTGTGTTACTTTAACTAACAGGGGAGGGCGCTCGCGTCGCAGCGACACGAGTGCCACGGATGGCGTGTTTGCTGCTCGCGCGCAGGGGGAGACGGCTCTCTTTTGCTCGGGACCGTGGAAGCACGTGGACGTTCACGAGCAAGGCTCCGCTCTTCGCCGGCGGGCACTCCACGCGTTGGCCGACTCCACCCACCGTACGCGGAGAATTAAAAAAAAAAAACGGGAGCCAGACATTAATCCGATACAATTAGCGAAATTGGCCACACAGGGCAATAAGTCGAAGTTTCTAAGAATGCTAAGAAGGTGTAGATTGAGTTCCCGTGGCAGAAAGATGAGTCCAGATTCCTCTTCACTGCACCTTTAAATGCGACACTCACCGCGGGCAGCGTGGATGGCCAGGTGGGTGAGCAGGCGGATGGAGGCCGAGGCCAGCCGCACCTGGTGGTGGAAGATGCCCTCGCGGCACAGCTGCAGCACGGGTCCTTCCTGGGGCAGCAGGTCGAACTTGTCCACGGCCACCGACTGGGCCAGCAGCACCAGCACGGACAGGGCCCCGCACTTGAGGTTCAGGTAGGGGGTGCTGAGCGCGTACTGCACCAGGGCGTGCACGCTCCCCGTGTCCCACAGGTGGGGCTGCTCCCGGGCCAGCAGGCAGAGGTCGTCCAGGGCCTGGGCCTTCACCCCCTCCCGGGGGTCGTCCCGCAGGTACTCCACCAGGGTGCCAATCTGGGGGGGGGGGGGGGGGGGAGGCACACACTCGCTGTTATTTAACAAAGAGGCATCTCATGCTGCATTTCATTTTATGACACACTGGAAGTGACACATTCACCAGCTTTATTCCCCCCGGTGAATCAAGCTCAAGTTGTTCACAGCAACTGCACACAAGGAGGCACCATCCACACTCTCTCATTGGCCACACAGTCATTTAAGGGGGAAGAGAGCCTTAGAAATAAATTTTTACTCATGAAGTCACAAGCATGAAATCTTCAGGGGACATGCATTTTCGCGTGCTCATTCCAAATATGTCATTTAATCTTATGTGCCACAAGTCCTTGTGGACTTATGCTATAAGTTAAGTAACTTTTGCCCAGAGAGTGAAAGAAATTCTACAGCAAGGAACATGTTAGATTGCATACCATGGGTTTCTCGTGGCATCAAGCTATGCAACAAGGGTAAAATTATCATCCTCCCTGTATGGACGGTGAGTTATACGATTTTGAAATACAGTACAACCTCGTTAATTCGAAGTCATCGGGACCGCGAGAAATCTTCGAATTAAGCGGGTTTTCGAATTAACCGCACACACCAAGAAATAAGACTTAGGCAAAAAAAATTTGTTGCAGGAACGTGTTACCTTTATTCGGCAAATTTTGAATTACTACTGAAAGTAATCAGAGATGCTGGTTTGCCGCGTCCGGTAGTTTGCGGCTCCTAAGGTCATGCTCTCGAGTTGTTCAAATAGACGAAACATCTCTGAACTTCCATCGCGGCACTCAACAAAACTGCGGATAACGTTCAGCGATCCGATAACTTCACCAAGAGCAGGTGCTCGGGGAGGCTCGTCGGTGTCGTCGTCGCTATCGTCGCTGTCATCGCGCATGTTCGTACCAGCAGTGATCTCACTCTCCAAGTCAGAGTAGCCAGTCTGCTCTTCGCTCTCAAAGTTGATATACTCGGCGAAGCCTCCTCTGCGCAGAGCGCATTGATGCGGTCGCAATACTCTGCTCCTTCTTCGTCAAGAGTAGTAGTACATGTGTGGTCTGCATCGGCATCAACAGTGCTTTCACTGGAAAAACCAGCGTGTTCAAAACACCGCCTGATCAATGTGGGCTCCACTTGTTTCCAAGCGTACACCATGAGGCATATGGCTCCGAGGAGGTCGATGGAGTACTCCTTGCCATTGTCGTAGCAAAGGAGCATGCGCTTGAGCAGGTGGTACCGATAAATCTTCCTAGTGTGGTGAATGACGCTTTGGTCCATCGGCTGCGAGATCGCAGTGGTGTTCGGAGGTAAAAATACCATCCTGATGGCCTGGAGATATGGGATGTCGCCATGTGCCGGGCAGTTGTCGACGACAAATAGGACATTCCTGCCCGTGGCTGCGAACTTGCGGTCAAGTTGCCGCACGTACTCTTCAAATATTGCACCTGTCATCCAGGCTTTCTTATTGTGCCTGTAGACGAGTTCATCCTTTGGCGGCAGCCGCGCATTTTTGAAGCAGCGAGGCTTCCCCGTCTTCCCGACGACCAGTAGCGGCAGCTTGTGTTTACCGCACATGTTTGCGCCGAACAGCACAGTAATCCTGTCCTTGGCCTGTTTTCTACCCTTGATGGCGGTGTTCTTCACTGAGAATGTTTTTGTTGGCAGCATCTTATAAAAAAGTGCAGCCTCGTCAAGGTTGTAAATGTCGTCTGCACCGTACTCGCTAAGCAGCGGCGCCAATGTGTGGTTTCTTTAATCCTCGACAACGCTCTCGTTAGTGCTGCCGCTCTCACCACAGACGGTCAGAAAGGTTAAATTATTGCGTTCTTTAAAACGGCAAAACCATCCATTACTGCACTTAAATTCCTCATGCCCAAGTTGTAGAGCTAGGTCGTTGGCCTTCTCCCGCAGTAGCGTTCCATTGATGGGAAGGTGGGCACCGTTTGCTTTCTGCAGCCAGCGAAGCAGAGCAGCTTCCACATCTTGATACGTGGGAGCCCGCACTCGTGACCGCTTCGAAGAATATGTCTTGCCGTAAGCCTCTAGTATTTTTGACTCGTTGCTCAATATTGTGGACAACGTCGAGAGGGGCACGCCATGCCTATTGGCCAACTCGGTCTTCGAACAAGCGCTCTTGCCTGCTTCCTGGATCAAGCAGAACTTCTGCTGCAGCGTTAAAGTCTTGTACTTTGGCATTTCTTCACTGCTACGGTCACAAAGCTAGCACTTCTGCACAGTAGCCGACCCCTAACCACAGCGCACAACACAAAGAAATGGCGCAGGCGAGACCTGCGCGGCGGTGGTGGCGGCGTACTTGCAGCGTCGGAGGCACGGGGGAAGAGTGGGCGAAGCACACCAAGGGATGGAATGGGGGCGAGGTCACGTGATAAAAACCAGTATGCCCGCCGTGTTGCAGTGAAGCACGTCTTCTCCTCTGCAGGCGCGTGTTTCGGCGGTGCGCGAGGCGCACTGTGGACCGATTTTTGTGCAGAGAGTGCTCCGGCTGGAGCGCTTCGCCTATGAATCATCACCATTACTATGTGGCTTTGCCTCGCGGCTCCGTAGGGCCGTTGTTTCGCCGGGTTTGCGGCGAAACATGGATCAGGCATTGCCGCATAGCAGTCCATGTGGACGTTCATGGTGGACGTTCCTGCTGGCTTTCGTTTCCGGGTAGGGTCAGGCAGAATCCCGAACTCAGGTGCGTCTCCTAGCAGACGTCGCCTTGCGCGGTGGACTGGACTCAGGTCCTGCGGTGAATGACTCGAAGGGCTGGCGTCGTGACTTGCTGGGGGTGTCCGGTACATGGAAGGCTACCCAGCACCTCCACCAGATGTCACGTTGTAGTGACGGCAGCCCAGTGGTCAGGAAGACACAAGAAAGACTTGCAAACGAAGCTCTTTATTTGGACTGACTTGCGCCCGCAAAAGAACTGGATCACTCGGTGGCGGCGTAAGCAACAAGCGTGTTCGTCAATCGTCGAACTACGAATGTCCGCTGCTCGCGGCATCGTTCAATTTAAAGCCGGCAAGGAAACTTCGAGATAACAGGTCGAGATCATCTAGAGTAATCTGGAAACACGTAGATACAGCTGTTCATGGCTGTGAACAATCGAGATTAGACCGGTCGCTTCTCGCGTCACGAACAAAAATGATAACACCCCTTTTCTGCGCGAACGAACGGACGCTACAATAATACGTGGCAATATTTTTCTCAACATGACACTCAAAGTTCCGTTCTTTCTCTAGCGCTGCTGCAGCCTAGAGCTAATTCTTTAACTCGAATTTCCCAACCCTGGTTCGTTCCATTTTTTCGCACTCAGTACAAACTGCAATCATTAAAACACAACCTACCAGTCTTGCTAAATAAACTCAAACAAGTAACCTTCAAATCGCCAAAGCAACTACGAATACACTTTTCACAGTTGTAAATGAGAGTATGATTGCAATGACAAATATTCTACCATGTCTCTATTTCCTTGTACATTTTTGTTCATAGCGTTGTGAATATTTTTGTTGTGCTGCTCGGAACCGACGTCTGCTGTTGCCTTTGTAAACGGCTCCAGGGCCCAGTCAAGTTGCTGGCTGCAACTTTTAGCCCTGGAGGCCGTCCAGTATTCTGGTAAATAAAATATGAATTGAATTGAAAAACCGAGTTCGAATTATCGAGGTTGTACTGTAATCAGTTCCTTCCCGTTTGTGAAGTGCCAAATTCAAAACCCTGTAGCTCAACTTCTATGATAGGCAGGATAATAATTTCACCCTTGTTGCATAGTTTGATGTCAAGAGAGGCCAAAGGCATGCGTCCTGGCAAGTTTCCTGCAGCAAAATTTATCAAAAGCTCTAGGCAAAAAGTTACATAACATATTGTATAAGTGCACAAGGGCTTGCTTTACAAAAAATTGGACTCAGCATGCAAAAATACACGTTTTTTGGAGATTACATCATTGTGACTTCATTGACAAAATATTTTTTTCTAAGACCAGCTTCCCCCCTTAACAAAGAGGCATCTCATGCCTGATTTCATTTTGTGACACACTGGAAGTGATACATTCACCAGCTTCATCCCTCGGTGAATCAAGCTCAAACTGTCCAGAGCAACTACACACAAAGCAGAAACTGTGCCTACATTTGGGGAAGATGAAAAGACCACTCCAGAGCTTTCTCCACCATTCGATTTGCCCCAAGCACCTCCCAAGCAAGTTCTCCTCAAATTTACTCAATGGTCACAAAAACAGCTTACATTCCCTTCCACGTATTGTAGAAACCGAAATACAGGTCGAACTTTTTCTCAAAAAACTATGGAAAAAAAGTCGACCCCCATCTTGTATACCGGTAAAACTACGCAAGTCTTGCAACAATGGGTGGCTGAAGTCAACAGCCTCCATCGCCATCAGCAGCAGCGCGGTGTGGCACCGCTGTTTCCCGTTTCTGTTGTCACAAAGTTATTTTGGTTTGTGGCTGGGTGTTGTCGGCGTGGAAATCTCTCCCCTCGTGCACTTTTTGCACTGTACCTTCTCGGTTATTAACGACATAAACCGAGGTCGCCAAGTTCGGTTCGCAATAACCGCGTTTAGCGGCGTAATCGTGGGTAGTGTGCTAGTATGACAAGGGTAGTCTCGCCTGGAACTTCTTCGTGTTTTCAGTGCTAAAAAATTTTTTGTAGAAAATTTACGGCGCGTTAATAATCGCACCCCTAAATTTGCGTCAATTTTTTTTTTAAAGTGCAATCATTATGCGAGTAAATAAAGTATCTGATAGCTAGTGCTGAGTTACTCAAAATTTCGTGGAACCATGCAAAAGTTACATGACAATAAAGCACGAACTGACACAAGAGGAACGCCGATCACAACGAGCAATCGCAGCTGACACAATGAGCCGTGCTCCAGTGGTGTCGGCGCATCTTTGGCACTTTCTCTTTTGGAATGTGATACCACGTGGCAGTACACCAGCTGGTGCTCAAAAGCAGCGAAAAATAATAGGGCAGAGCAAAAACAAACAAAAAAAGACACACAGTGCATGGCCATTGCCACGGCATGGTTGCTCGCCTAGGCGGACAACGCCCGCGACGCAAAGTAAGGAGTCCGTTTCCTGGGGCAACAGCGGGGGAACATGCGCATAGAAGCATATGCCTCCGCGGTCATTCTACGGTGGTGGCGCAGCTGCGTACTCTCCTCTAACTCGTTCGTGGTGCCCCCGCCTCCCCCATCTTCCCCATCCCACTCGTAGCGGCATTGCACGAGCTGCGGTGGAGGTGATGACGGCTCCTGCCGCACTGGTGCATCAGCGAGACTGTGAATGACGCTCCGCGTTTATGATTTCAAGTAAAGCTGTTTTCTGTAAATATTTGCAAAGTGATTTCACCTGCACTTATTTATTAGGTTGATTTCCGTTCTGCAGTGTCCCTTTGACTCTTGCAAAAACTGCATGTAACGAAAAATCTCAGACTTTCTTACAATTTTGTTATTACCAGGTTTAACTACTCGGCAGACCTGCAGGCAGGCCGTCGATGCTTCTGCTCGATGTGTTTCGCGGCCATCTTACCCAAGCTTCAGAACGGCCATTGCGACTTGGTTCTGATTCCAGGCGGCATGAGGCCAGTGCTGAGACATTTCACTCAACAAAAGCTAATCTTCGACAGGAGTGGGTGCAGAACCCGGCCGGAAGAAGACGACGTCAACGGAAAAGCTGCAGAAAGAGTCCCCCCCGTCAGCCATCACGAGGTGGATTTCGGAGGCATGGAACCGGGTCCAAGTTCACATTGTGGCCACGTCATTCAAGCAGTGTTCGATCACAAACCACTTTTACAGAACGGAAGACGACCTCCAGTGGGATACTGAGAGTGGTGGCTCAAGGAGTGCAACGGACTCGAGTGGGAGTGGGAGTGACTGAGTACCAGACACACACGGTGGATTCACTGTCTGCACCTGTTTTTCTTTTGAATCTTTGCCAAATAGAATGTTATTTCTCGCGCCCGTCTCGTCGAGGTATCGCCATGAAAAAAGGGGCGGGGGGGGGGGGGGGTCATTTTATATTTATAAAATATAAATATTACCCCCCTCACTTTCGGCATCGCGACTATGAAAAATTTTTTTGCACATGTGCAACAAGTTGAATGTTTCAGCGTACAAACAAGCTGAAGCTGTAAACGGACTGCTCATCATGCTTCCTTTACGTCACTGGTTGCTTTACACTCGAGCCGTTGCTTTTTTGAACCAGCACTTTATCATTTTTTTTCTTGCTGTCCCAAACATATGATACGATGTACACTTCATTAAATCACTAATAGGGTGACCTATTTGGGGCCTCCAGCTGAAAAGCTACCTCGTACCGTGCAACGCAGTCTATCGCCCACCTGGCTGGGGATGTGGGTGACGGTGGCGGCGGCCAGTCGGGTGAGCACCCTCAGGGTGGCCTGCACCAGCCGCTGGGACGGGTAGCGGGGCAGCAGCCGGTGGAGGCACTCGTCCCGCACCAGGGCAGCCGTGGGGGCGTCCTGGTGCAGACCCTCCAGCACACCCAGCAGCCGCAGCTTGGTGTCCACGGGGGTGGCCAGGCCCTGCACAGGGGATTAAAGAGGGAAGAGAGAAGGAAACAGTGCCTTGTATGCCTTGATGGCAGTCCGACTGTTGAGGCCACGGACCGAGGATCTTGACCTCTGTGGAAGGGCGAGGATCAGGGCGGTCCAGAGCGCAACGCAGCTTACGTCTTTGGTCCACAGAGACAGGGCACTCGCACAGGAGGTGAATGATTGTCTCTTCACAGGCACAGCTTACACAAGAGGGGCTGTCGGCCATCGCTTCTAAGCTGAAAGTTTGAATTAATGTGTGGTTCTACGGTACAAACACAAGCAAAATGGAAGCTCGGATGCTCACACCGCTTAAAAGCAATTTTTTTTCTTCGCATGTGCATTTCTTGCAGTTGTGCACGACAGTGTTGGCAACTCTGCTGAAGCGGATGTGCAAAACACACACCATCTACTAAAGGTAGGCACTAGAAACAAACGGACAGTGTTGGATTTTGCCAATCCTCTTTCTTGTCACAAATCAGGAGGAGGGACCAGAGTCATATGCCTCTGAACATTACGCGGTAGCCTCGACATCTTCACTTTCGCCGTGGCTCTTGGTTGCTGAACGAGTGTTTCGGCGCAGCCTTGGCACAATTTCACGAAAAACCGCCCTTTGTAGCAGCAACTAGCAGGTTTAATGCAATGGTGCAGGTTGATGCAACTGGTACAGAATTCCTATCACTGCAAATACTTACTACTACAACAATAGATACCTGACAACAAATAACGGTGTGAGAACTATACGTTGCTATTGTTATCTGTTTGGTTCTGTGCATATGTTCTTATGTGTATGAGCTGGAACGGTAATGCCCATTTAACCACCAAGCAGCCTGTTCTCTGGTTTTCCCCACAGCAACAACAGAAACCTTTAAGAATTCAAGTGACAACAAAGAAACCACAAAGAAACCACTTTTTAATCTTTCAAATGATGTAACAGACATTAGTATACATAGATCGCCACATAGTAGTTGCCTACGACTGTTCAGTAATTGAATTCTTTTTATGCCGCTTCAGTTTCATCAGCTGAATGATGGCTGTGATGTGTAGCTCATGTTTAGGTCACCTGAGGCATGAAAAAAACAGCAATATAATTGGTGACATGTCATTTGTTGTCATTATAGCAATAGAAACAGGCTGGCTTAAGTGTTATAGTGAATTAAAACTATGCATCAACAATTATATTGCTGCTTTTTTTTTTTTTCATGCCCCATGTGAGCTAAACCCCAACTACACGTCACAGCCATCGCTCGGTTAATGAAAGCACAGCCGCATTAGAAAGAAATTGAATTATAAATTATTAAGTGGTCGTAGGTGAATACCATGTTGTGAACTATGTATTCTTATGTCTCACGCATCAGTTTAAAGAAAAATACATGCAACTAATATTAGGTGTTTATGGTCCTTTAAAGGCCTACTTGACCGAAAGTTTACTTCGGCTAATTTTGTGCTGGATATAGTGCGCATGTTATGAACAATATTTATATTTAATATTATGGCTGTGAAGCGTCTAGAATTTTAGTTACAAGCGTTCAAAAACCTCTGTAGCAGACGACGCAGTCCCCTAGCGGAGTGCTGGACAACTAACAAACCTGACCGGAAATGACACACAACTGAGACACCGGCATCGCCGGCTCGACAGTTTCAGGCGTTCTGAAGTGAGTGCGCGCCCCTTGTAAGCTCCCTCTGGCGCGTTTCTGGCTGTTTTCACCGCGAAGCTCGATGGTCTCCGAGAAAAATTAACTGCTGGCATCATGTCGACGAAGTGCGTGGCCGCGGAAAGGAATACGAGGAATGCAGAAAGCACCATGTATACCTCTCGGCCACTGCCCTCCCCCCCCCCCCCCCCCCCCCCCGATCTCGAAAGCTGGTGTAAGCTGTCTGGAGCTCAGGTTTTAACGTGAATTCCCATCTTTTCTTCAAAAAAGATAATGGTGGGTAACTGACACTTCTGCCTCGCGCTAACCCCTTTTGTGGGTTGGGCTTTGTCAGTAGACCTGCCCCGGTCTACATCATGCAACAGAGCACGCACGTGTTTCTGGCCCGATCGGCAAAGCATGCCACGAACCGAGAGGGTTATAATTCGGAGAACGCTTCGAGGCGTTTCTAATCGGGAGAATAAAGAGGACAGGGGACCACTCGCACAAGCTAGCTTAGCCAGTTCAGAAGCTAAAGTGGACGGCTTTGCTCATCGAGCAGCGCCCTTTTGACGGCACGTTGTTTACACCATGCAGAAGTCTAAGGAGAGGTCTGCTTCGTCTGAAAAGGAATCAACATATGACGCGTTTATTGCAGGTACAACTCTGCCCAACGTGCAATAATGCCGTCGTGCGCCGAGTGTGTCTGCTGCCTTCAAGATTTGCAGGCCGGGCTGAGAATCCTGGAAGGCCACATGAGCGTTACTGAAAACGTCGAATTTCTTACTGCCTCGCGCCGTTCATACTTGAGGTCGATTACAGGAAGCTTCAGCGTTACCATTCAAGGCCCGTCTGCAAGACCTCGTAGAACTGAACGCATGTTATTTGAATGATAATATTTTCAAAGGAAGACCACACGTTTTTGATTATATGTTCTGCATTATTACTCAGTCGATACAGACACACTGCCTACGGTAATTTGCCCGGTGGGCATATACAGTCGACTGGGGTCCGGCAACCACGTCGTTCTGCCCAGCTGTGTGGTTTGAAAAGATTAGAAAAACTTTTCCGCCCCTGCAGTACACGGGCTTTCAGTGGTTCTAGGCAAATACAGTAATGAACGCAGCGCATAAGTTTTTGTTCATTTGAATCGGCATGTATTTCGCAATGCGCAGTGGCTGGCTCGACCGAGGCGCGCAAAGATGAACCAGCCCACCATCGGCACTGCATTGATGCCACGGCCCTCGAAGAGAAAAATGTATATTTATTTTGCAGCACTAATTTTGCTTATTCTTTCGCTTAACGCAGCGCTTAATTTTCTTGAGCTCCCTTTTTAGACGTCCAGCGGTTTTTATTTATTTATCTCGCGTTCACAGCACCTGTTCCAAATTTCTATGCACAGGCAGGAATGCCTTTCAACGGAGGAGAAAAATGAGAAGGAAAAGGAGAAGGCAGGTCATTTTTTTTTTATCAAGACAACAACCACATTGCACACACAGCAGAGCACACATGTGCTGTTGGCACGCGCGTGCCCGCTCAAAAAAGCCGACTTGATTATACAAGCACTTCTACTTGGCATCCATTTGAATATGCTTCTTTCGTCCGTTATGTCCGAACTTTGCGCAAGCTGTAATCGAATACTGCCAGGCAAAAAATGTTCACTAGCATTGCGGCGCGATCATATTCGCTGGGGTTGAGCCAGGAATTTTCTGGTCTACTACAGCAAAAAAACACGTTTAAAACTTTTTCTATGTCGTTTCATCCGTTTTAAGATGTGTGTTTTCACATATAACCAGTATTTATCGCACAAAGTGCTGCACGCGCTACCGGTACCAGCGCTTTGCTCCAGCCGCGACGAGCAGACGCTCCGAACCTGTCCAGACTCTATTCTCAAACGTGCGTCACTTCCGGCGAGCGGCAATGGCACCCGTTTTTCCAGTTTCGGTATTGAAAACTCCGATTTTTGCGCGCCTTTGGCACCGTAACTGCTTGAAACTGGAGCGTAATGTTTTGTGGGTAGCATAATAGCGGGGTGTACTATGAAAAAACAACCTTTTTATGGTTTGAAAAATTTCGGTCAGTAGGCGTTTAAGAATGGGCGTTTGCATTCACTTCTACTGCACGAAAAGGACAAAGTAAGGAAACACACGCTATATGTACAAGCACAGTACTTTCAACTTCATTCCACGAAGTGCTCAGTGGTTACGGTGCTCCGCTGCTGACCCGGAAGACGCGGGTTCGATTCCGGCCACGGCGGCTGAATTTCGATGAAGGCAAAATTCTAGAGGCCCGTGTGCTGTGCGATGTCAGTGCACGTTAGAGAACCCCAGGTGGTCGAAATTTCCGGAGCCCTCCACTACGCCGTCCCTCATAGCCTGAGTTGCTTTGGGACATTTAACCCCCATAAACCATACTCAGCCACTCCACGAAGGAAGACAAGGCACATTTCAGTGTAAAGCCAACAATCTAATGAGCACGTCATAGCACTGGATAAGTGTTCAGGGAAGACTGGCGTATTTCTGCGCTTGTGATATGCGTTTCCTTACTCCGCCCTTGTTCTCTTTGTGCAGTAGAAATGTATACCAACTAAGCCCAACAAGTATCACTGAAGGGTACCCTCCGGAGCTTTGGTCAGACGTCGTGGTTATATTCCAGCGACGGGTCCTCACCTGGATCATCTGCCCGATGCGGGCGCACATGTTGGCCGCAAAGGCCTTGGACTGAGCGGCGAAGCGTGCCGCTGCAAAGATGGCCGCCTCCTGCTCGACGGCGTCGTGCGACTCGAGGCTGCTGCGGATGCTGTGGTGCAGGTCCTTACGCTCGGCCACGATGGCGGCGATGCTGCCCAGGGTGCGCAGGGTGAGCGCCCGGGCCACCGGGTCGTTGCTGTACATGACCGAGAAGATGCGGCGCACGAACTCGTCGATGTTGAGCACCTTGTCCAGGTGCCGCTCGCTCTGCTGCACCACCTTCAGCACCAGCATCCGAAGGAAGTTGCTCCTGCGTTAGAGTTTTCA
Source organism: Amblyomma mixtum (assembly GCF_055824585.1). Lineage (NCBI taxonomy): Eukaryota > Metazoa > Arthropoda > Arachnida > Ixodida > Ixodidae > Amblyomma > Amblyomma mixtum. The sequence goes on from NC_143015.1 coordinate 16,471,210, forward strand.
CGTGACGTCACGGACGCCATCTTTGGGTACTGTGGCTAGCTTCCACAGTGTACGCGGGAACCGGTTTGCGATGGGCGGGTTAACAAATCGCCGAGGCTTTCGCTGCGCTTTCGGGACCCAGAGATGGCGGGAGCTATGACGACGGTGAAAACTGCAGAGGCATCCACTCACCCGACCCGGAACACCTCGGCCAGCTTCAGGCACGCCGAGTTGATGAGAATCGGGAACGGGTACTTCTCGAAGAGGCGCGGAAACCGCACGATCGTCTCGCATTGCTCCCCGAGGCGGCCCGAACGCAGGCCTGCACACACAGAGATTCAGCCAGTGCACTCCGTCCCTGTGCTTAAAACAAGCCTTTCCAATGCAAGGACAACGAAAAAACGCGAAGCTACTTGCATATATTGAAGAAGCATAGCTTGTTGGGCCAGTTGGTGCACGGTAAGTAGAAAACCAGCGGAAAGGACGCATTCACAAGGAGGAGAAGTACACAGGGCAACGCTGTCCTGTGTACTTCTCCTCCTTGTGAACGCGTCCTTTCCGCTGGTTTTCTACTTACTTGCATATACTACTTGGCCCCGCTAACCCGATCGAGAAACAGCGGTGCGCAGTGCAATACCACCCAGCGCCTCGCACCAGCCCCATAAAAGCAGTGGCATCTGGCGCACAGTTGCTCCGTACTGTGTGACAATGTGCCAACCTTTGTCCAGCTCTGTCAACGCAGAATTCGCATCCTGGTCCGTTTCCGAAAAAGAAGCGTCGCCAAAACCCAGCAAACGCTGCCCGGCCGACGCCATGACGCCGGACTGGTTACCAGCGTTGCCCAAGCAACTGTGCACACATGGCCTTGCTAAATCAGTTTCGTTGTTTCGAACTTTAAACGAAGATAGTATTTTTGCACCAAAATTAATTACGGTATGTGTTTGGTGTTTAAAAGTGGATTCTAGTGCGGTAAATATTACGGCAACAACGAAGGCAAAAAAACCAAACTTTTAAATGAGCGGGAGACCGATTTCTTGTTATTTTGGTATATTTTTTTAGTATTATGTGCAACGTTGATAGGCAAGCCATCAATAAACACATATCGACGCGTGAAATTCACCTGCACTCAGTAAATGATTAATTAGTTTTCTCTGGTTTAGTTCTGGTTTCGACAGTCGAACGCATAATCGGACGTTTGCTGCGACGTACGAATCACAGAGTTAATACAAGTTGAGGTCGTGCACGTAAGGCATACAAAATTTTCGGGGTAATAATTTATTTGTCGTTTTAATTATAATTATAACCACTGATCATAACTATCAGCCACGATCAGTGCTCAGAGTCACTGAAAAGCTGAACCAGAGGGAAGGCGCATAATAACTGCCCTCTTGTGACAGGTGTGCGCTGCATGCGTTGGCATTGACAACGTTTTGCCAGAAAGGCGGCGTTGAAGCCATAGGCCGTCGGGGCTCATTGTGTTCACTGACGTTGGCGTTTTGCTCCGATCACTTTAAGGAAGTGCGCATAATGGCTCCCTGGGTCAGTGGACGCCTGATCGTGCTTACGGGGGGTGATGAGAGAAAGATGCACGTGGGCTGCAGGCATTGACAAGGTTGTGCCAGAAACGCGGCGCTGAAGCCATAGGCCGTCGGCGTTCATTGTGTTCGTTGGCGTTGTCAACGTTTTACACTCGGATCATTTTAAGAAAAGGAAGGCGAGCGCGCGCGGCGAAGCACACCATCTGTGCATAGTGACGTCACTTGCGCATGCGCAGCACGGCCCTCCAGGAGCCACGTGAAACTGCTCAACCTCGGCCAGTGTAGCTCACGCTACAAAAATTTTCCAGTGACTCCATGGTGTCAGAATATTTTAGGTGTTGACACTGACCGCCCGCCGCGGCGGTGAGTGCGCACAGATTGTGTTCGCCCTCTAGTGCATGCGCCGACCGCAGCGGCGCGTGGGCGCCGATAACAGGTGGGACCGAAGGAGCCTTGACTCACATGAGGCGGAAAAGAACTAGAAAACTAACCAAAGTATGCCGGACACGAGGACGGAGAAAGGAAGAGCATTAAACGACAGGTTAGAAACGCGGAAGTTAAAAATTGGATGAATTCAATGGAAAATAAGCATACTGGAAGCATATTGATACTGGAAAAGGCAAATCATGAAGGAATTGTTTTATGATAACTTAAGAGGCAGAGCCCTACTCTTTGAAGCTAGATCAGAGTGTCTTAGACGCGCAGCTACAAAAAAATTTAACGAAGATGATGACACATGTGCTGTGTGTGGTAAATATGTAGAAACAATTGAACACGTACTTCACACTCAAGTGTGATGGTATCCATCCGGATGTCGATGGAGGCACAGTCACTCAACCGGTTATTCCCGTGAAACGAACCCATAGATGTCTAAAGTTATACACTTAAGAATCTTCTGATCACGCATTACATAACTCCATCCAGAGTTGTATGTAATTGATTACTTGTAATTACTTATGTTTTTGTGTACCCCTATAATTACTTTTTCAAAATGATAATATTTCAGGCAATTTAGTATTGTTGTTCTGTAATCGATTACCGGCCGGTAATCAGTTACTTCTTTTCAAAAAGGCTACCGAAGCGTCAGTGACGATGTGATTGCGTCGAATACTATGGCCACACACGAAGGTGCACATGGCTGACTGCATGACGTGTTGCGCTTTCCATGGTATCCATTCCTGGTGTAGCTGGCGCCATCTATGAATGCTTCTTGCAATACGACGTGCCTAGCTAATTCGTCGTAATAAAAAAAAACTACTTTTTTCTTCAACTGTTAGTAACAGCGCAAAGATGGTGTGGACGATGAGAAGGAATACTTACTAGACGGGCGTTGACTACCAACAATTTCATTTAGCTTCAAAGGGAGATATTATAGGTACAGCCATTGCCCATGCACAGCGCCTATCATAGGATCAAGTGATAAACCTATACTTTTCTGTGCAGTCATTGCTTACTAACAGCACTAGCCTCAGTTCTACACAGTAAAAAACAAGAAAGGCAATGTAAAACTGGCATATAACCTGTAATAAACCTGTGTTTATCAACGCAGGTGAGCGGGCTCTCAGTCGCCTAACGTGAATCGCCAATAAGAAATTTGGTATGTGCAGAGACGCTCTTTTATTTCTCTATAAGGCTTACGTAAGACCAATTTTGGAGTTCAGTTGCATTCTGTTCTCCGGTTGTTCTACATACAAAATTCTCACCTCTGGTGCTTTTGGAGAGGCACACTCTATGGCTTTGCCCAGGTTTGCCAAAATCAGTGGCAAACTGTGTCCTCTTTCTGGAAGTCCGCGGATGGGATTTCAACTCTCGCTTCCAGCTTCTCGCAGTGCGCACCTTGTTATGGCGACTTGAGCCTGTGCCTGGAGTGGCTTCAGTTTTTTTGACAAACCCAGCTTTGTTTTTAGACAAACATTGGCAGCAATGCAAACTGCCTCAGTTTGTGTTTACAGAGCACCTGTTGTTCAGAATTTCAGTCTCGCTTAGGTATGTGCAATGCGTTAGCAATGTGCAGGCTGCTCCAGCTGTCTGCTTCGACCATACGCTGCCGCAACATGTAAAGAACTGAACGGCAAATGCGTTAAATGGTCTCCTGGAAGAATATCTGTTCCAGTGTCTGAGCCTTGTAGTTATTTTCACAGATGCCTCTCAACATAGTGAAAAAGCAGCAGTAGGTGTTTATTCCCACGCACTAGATTGGAGTTATTCTATCCGGGTCCAAGATTATACACCCATTTATGTGGCTGAATTTCTCGCTATTGGTTCAGCCCTTCAAAAAGTTCGCCGCTATATTGTTTGATTGCTCAAGGGTCTCATATTGAAACATTGGATGAGGGACTGTCTCAAACTGTCCCTCAGTGTTGGCAGCACTTGAAAGCTCACGGACTAGTCTCTTGTACCGATCTCTAATGTACTTTGTGCCCTGTCATGTGCAAGAGGTTCATTGTCAGTGGATCCCAGGGCGCTGTGGCATTACTTCAAATTCAATGGCCAATTTCGCTAAGAAATCAGCCATCAATGGGCTTGTTGCCCCACTGTTCTAAACCTTACCCGTTTTGAACATTTCCAGCTACGCCAGAATGTGAGCCATGAGCTCATCTTTGCTACTACGAACACTTAAAATTCCCATGGAACGTTCGCTCACGTGCTTCAAGGCAGTGTGAGGTTTCCATGATGCTGTTGCATTGCAAGATTCCTCATTTCAATCTTTATTTATGCCGTTCTGGATTCAGGCCGTCGAATCTATGTGTGTCGTGTGGGGACGTTGAATCCCTAGACCATTTCATCCCCTCCTGCCGGCGGTTTGCAAGATTGAGAATAAAGTATTTGCAAATTCCTCTTGCTCAGTTAGGGCTACCATTTACTCTTTCTGTCCTCCTCTCCTTCAGTGCAAGCGTCTAAGGGCATGCCCTTAAAGGGAAGCTACATAGGTTTTAGAAATCAACTAGCTTAATAGGGACGAAGGTGTGAAACCTGTGGGTAAAGCATGCGAAGTCTTTTTGGGCTAGCATTTGAAATAGTGATGCAATCCCCGATAAAAATAGCGACACCCTTCAAGCTCCTCTGCAGCGCACAATGCTAAGTGGAGGGCACATGATGCCGTCATCGAAGGTGTCGGTACATCGCCAATGCATAAACGCCTGCTTTGAAGGAAAAAAAAATAACGCCACCGAAGGGAAACCCTGCCGTTAGTTGTTTCGCAGTGTCCAATGAAGCATGGCAGGGTGTGGCTGACGAGAGCAGTAATTTGAAATCATACCTTCCGTGACGTCACGCTGAACTTCCCCGCACTCCTTTGGTGCATTAAGGAGAAGCGCAAAATTTAATATACGATTACGTAACTATTTTAAATGCTAGTGCAAAAACACTTGGCGTGATGAAATGAACGGCGCCGCAACAAGGACACTAACAAGAGAGGGGACACCACATGCGCACTTGGCGTGCTTTACTTACAGCCTATATATACTTGAATTCTCAAATATCGCGAAATTCTCAAAAAGTGGTGCAGTTGCCCTTTAAGCTGATGTGTGAGCTTCTTCGCACGTGTGTAACCGAGAGCAGGCGATTTTTGCGTTAACTCTTCTTTCCCTTTACTTTCCTCTCAAACTATATTTATTTATGTTTATTATTTTTAAATTTCTTTTAACCCTCACCTTTTTGTTTCCTCAATTTTCATTCCAATCTTCTCAAAATCTCTCAAAATTTGTTGTTCGTTTTCCCAGATTCCTCAATTTTTTATGAGCCGCTTGAGATAGCCTGAATGAATTTTTGTTCTGTTTTGATCTGCACCAAACCCTGGCCCATCCCCCACCGTGGGAATGTGCCATCGCTACAGAGGCAACAACCAGTGCAGACAGTTAAAACCATTTGTAGCAAAGCAGTGTCAAAAATGAAAAAATAAAGAGATCCCAGTCAAGGAGTATTCAAGACGTAAGAAAATCGCAGAAAAGATGGTAGGGATCACCTTCCACAAAAAAAATAAACCACATACACGTGTCCATCCAGAAATCACAGCTCTTTATCAACGAGTGCTCTCCCACTTTAGAAATAAGGCAAGTTTCAATAATCTCTCGCTTCAGTTGGTCTTTGGTGCATGCAATTGTTTAAGAGCGGTTTACAACCACAGCTGTTGCAATGGTATGCCAAGAAACTGCCGGATTCATTTTTTGCGTTCCAAGTTCTGTTCTTAGGCCCTATCTTCATAGCAGCTTCCCGTTTGCCCATTGTAAACACTATTCCAGGTGAGGGGGATCTTAAAGATAAGTTTTCTCCTGCGTTTTGTGTACTTGGTAACATGCTTCTCAGAGCATGACTTGTGGTTTAGATCACGAAGCATTGCATAGACTTTGCCAAGCTTTTTGCCATCTTCTTAGTATTGCAGAACAGCCTGTGGAAATACGGAATAACATGGCGGTTCGCTTCGCGCTTCGCTTTTCTGTCTGTTGTTTTGTAGAGCTTGCTTTCACAAATGCTGGAAATAAACGTATTTAGATAACCAGAACTAATAAGGCGAGCGACATGGTCATCGAACTCACAGGTGAACTTGAAAATAAAAGAATGCTAAAGCTCCTCTAACAAAATTTTGGCACACAGGAGCTACTAAATCCATATACAGTTAAAACCCGACTTACCAAAGTGATGAGCAGGCTGGAATTATTTCGTTAAATCGGGAAATTTGTAAAATTGATAAGGGCACTGTTTGCTTCTTCAAAATCCAAAATTGTAACGTAGCAGCACCCAAAAGACACCGTGTCATCGTATTTGCCACTACACGTGCCTGCGCATCCAAAACAACACATCTCGGCATTCTGGAAAGAACTGAAAATTTATTAAGGCGTAAGCCTTTCTTGGCTCATAAGTGGCGTGGACGGAAGTTGTAGATAAAAGTTGTCTGAACAAGCTGTCAATCATAAATTGTGTGGTACTTAAAATAAAATGTAAAAGTTGATTAAGCAACAGTTCATAAGCGCCATATCATCATCATCAACATCATCAGCTTGACTATGCCCGCAGCAGGGCAAAGGCCTCTCCCATGTCTCTCCAATTAACCCTGCCCTTCGCCTGTTGCGGCCACCATATTCCCGCAAATTTCTTAATCTCATCAGCCCACCTAACTCTCTGCCGTCCCCTGCTACGTTTGCCTTCTCTTGGAATCCACTCCGTTAGCCTTAAGGACCAGCGGTTACCTTGCCTTCGCATTACATGCCCTGCCCAAACCCATTTCCTCCTCTTGATTTCAACTAGGATGTCATTAACCCGCGTTTGTTCCCTTACCCACTCCGCCCTCTTCCGATCTTCTAACGTTGCACCTATCATTTTCCTTTCCATAGCTCGCTGCGTTGTTCTTAGCTTTGTTAGCCTCCACGTTTCTGCCCCATAGGTGAGTACCGGTAAGATACAGCTGTTGTATACATTTCTCTTGAGGGGTATTGGTAAACTACCATTCATGATCTGAGAGAACCTTCCATATGCGCTCCACCTCATTATTCTTCTAGTTATTTCCCTCTCATTATCCGGATCTACGGTCACTACCTTTACGAACTGCTGTTCCCTTGCTAGGCTGTTGAACATTACTTTGGTTTTCTGCATGTTAATTTTTATCCCCATCGTTCTGCTCTGCCTGTCTAATTTATTGATCATGCTTGGCAGTTCATGTCCTGAGTGACTTAGCAAGGCAAAGTCATAAGCGAATCGCAAATTACTCAGGTATTCTCCAGTAACTTTTACCCCCAACTGTTCCCATTTCAGTCCCCGGAATACCTCCTGTTAGCAGGCAGTGAAGAGCATTGGCGAGATCGTGTCTCCCTGCCTGACACCTTTCCTTATTGGAATTTTATTGCTGACTTTATGGAGAACTATGGTAGCTGTGCAATCGTTATAAATATCTTCCAATATTTTCACATAACACTCCTCTACACCCTTATTCTGCAATGCCTGCATGACTGCTGAAGTTTTTAGCGAGTTGAATGTTTTCTCGTAATCAATGAATGCTGTATATGCTGTATAAGAGAGTAAAGAATAAAAAAATAAAGGTGAAGGGGGGAAAAAAGAGAAAAGGAAAAAGGCTTTCGCATTTCCACTCAAAAGCAGACTTAAGAGCAGTCCTGTAATTCTTTTGCTCTGAAGAAACCCATGATCTTTGGCTCCATGCACTTCACCGGTACTGGGGACACACACTTTTCGTAGCACACAATCGCTTTCATGGTGTCCCGGTCGCCTCGTGGGCCGCAGCAAGTTGCTAAGAAGTCAACAGCATCCATCACCTTGCTTGGAGCGGGCACGGGCGCTTCGGCATCAAGTTCAGACTGCTCTTGAGCACAGGCAACAAGCTGGGCAATGCATTTGTCCCTTAAGGCCTGTTGTGTGCTCCCATGCATCGGCGGCCACAAGCTACCACTTTACAATCTGAAGGCAACTTATGCATCCCCAGAAATCTTGCTCGCATGCTACCATGCGAGACACTAGAGGGCAAAACGAGTATAAATCGCCTCTTTTTTCTTTACTCATTTCTTTCGGGAAAAACATCGTTAGATCGGGTTTGGTGGCCAAGTTAGTTTCGTTAGTTTGGGTTGATGAAAGCATTGACGAAAGCATTGTGTACAACACACGTAGCCCTGACCGCTGGGCAGTTTCTCGCACCCGAACAAATTACGGGCGTCAAATGTTAAAATACTGTTTGCTAACTACTCTTAACTCAGAATGTATCTCCTCACTCTGAAAGAAGATTGCATGTCATTCATTTTCTCTTTTGTTTCTTTTGCGTTGTTCCGAATTTTTCCTATTGTTTTGTGCTCATTCCTAACATAGTGATCACCATAGCTGTTTTTGCCAAGTGTTTGTTAGTATTGTGTTGGTCTCGTCAAGCCTCCTGAGGGCTTTTTGCCTGCACCCACACCATTGCAATGTACGTTGTGATATTGAAATAAAATTTTATTTTATTTGATTTGAACCCTATGAATGCTGCAGCATGTGCCTTTTTCAACGTGCACAGTGTGAGAGAAATTGTGGATGAGAAAGAGGAACTCAGGACCAGCGCTGTTAGGATTCAACTGCACAAAGTATTGCAAATAAAAGCTGATTCAGGCATAATTTGGAACAATACACAACAGCACCTGATACACTCCATTATAAAGCAGTGGCATACCTTTGGGAGGCACTGACGTGAACCAGAACGCCGTGGGCATCTCACCAGAGCAGCCTCACACTCACTCTGGTTCGGTTGAAACATAATTCGGTGAAGTGGTCACTGCAAAGTTGGATGCCTGGTGAAGATTTCCATCTATTCTTTCTTAACATCATCCCCCATTGATAGCATAACTTGGGCTTGAGCGCGGGAACGTGCATCACAGTAAAGAGCAGAGTTGACAACGCTAGCAAAACGGGACGGCACAGATCTGAGCAGATGGAACGTTGGTGTGTGGTGACGTCCTGTCCTCTGCTAGTGTCGCCCCATTGCAATGCAATGGACCCTTATTTTTGAGACGTCTTCTCGGAAGACTTTGCTGGCCTCCCATGCGGTCAACGGAGTGACAGGTAGGCAATGTCGTGGAAAAAGACAGGAATGGCGAAAAGGCGAAATGCCCAGGGAAAAACAAAAACTGAAAAGCTGTGATGAGGTCCGATTTCGTGCACTCCAAAGGCTGACTTTTGGACCGGGGCCGCTTACTTATGGTAGCTTCACTTCTGGTCACCAGTGCACTGTCCAGCCCCTTAGTGGAGATCAGTGGTCCATCCGTTTCCCTGAGCGAGGCCTCTGCGATCGCGCTCAGGGACTTTGTGGCGGTTTGAGCCTATTACCGAACCCATTCAGTTAACTACCCGTCCCCTGTACACGCCACATGTCAGCAATATAATTTATTAATATTAATGGAAACTGTTTTTCACGACTGTTGAGAACACTTTGCTCAATAGAATATGCGCACATCTCTGCGAAGCTGTGGAGTTAACTTGAAACACTGATCCTGGTGATGGCACCAGTTATGTTTCTCCTCTGGATCGTCGTCGGAATGGCTGGTTTGGTCTGGTCGGACGTTCGTCGATGGCGACGAATAACGATGGCACATTGGCCGATGATCGTATAGCACTTCACGTCTTCGTCCGCTCGTCCAGCGACATGTTGCCGGTTGGGGCAGCCACTCCAAACTTCTTGAGAAGCAAAACTAGTTTATTCAAGACGAGACCAAAAACAAGAACTTAGAGAAAAAGGCAGTTTAAAAAAAGGCTTCTGAAAGAAGGGCTGTAGAAAAGCGGCCGAGACTGAGGCACGGCGCGCTCCTTCCGCTCTTTGTTTGCAGCAGGTTTTAATACCTTCGATAATTGGGCGGAGCTTTATCAAACCTGCTCTCGCCCAATTTCGTCCAATACCGCTGCAATGGCACTGTAGGTACAAGTGGGCGGAGCCCAGTGCTCGCCAGAGCCCGACTCTAGAGGCGCCAGTAAGTCCACTGCTTAGCTATTTCAGAAGTCGCCGACCTTACTGACCCCCCACCCCCTTGAGAGCTAATCTCTTTTCAACGGCAAATGGTCGTCGGCCCCTTGCGGCCCCGACAAGGCTGTTCGCGGTCTTTCTCCCCAATCCCCGCGGGCTTGGACAGCGTCCGAAGCGCGCGACGCGCTGTCGCCATTGTCAACCCCTCCCGACTTCAGACGACACGGTACTGGGGGAATTACCTACTGGCGCCGTAAGCTTCTACCTTAAAAGGTGGCAATACGCTGTGGCTCCATTTCCTCTTATGGCCATATGGTTTCAGCTAGGACATCAATAGGGACATTTAGAATAGGGTATCGGTTAGGGGCACAAGGTAATAGTGGGGGGACAGTGCACAGGCGCAGGACAATAACGCCCCTCCCTTTGGCTAGTGTTCTGTATTGCTTCATGCCCCTAACCGACAGCGTCACCCTATTCTAAAAGTCCCTATTAACTCGCACTGAGCAGCTAGGAATTAGGCTACCCCCTACTAGTGAAAGGAAACCGGAGAGGGTCAGGTCACCACACAGACTGCTAACGCTACAGGCACTGTATACTCAACGAGGCACTGGCCAACCTTACCCCTGCAAATCTACTCATCTATCAACTGTTCATCAGACTCTGTCAATCTTTGTGCACGTCTTCCTTCCCTTGGAATCCACTCCACCCCGAGGGTTCGTTGGTTACTCTCCCCCTTCGCATTATGTGCTCTTCTCACTCCCAGTTATTTGGTCTCGGGTGAGGCATCACTACCTCACTTTTCTTCCCCGACCCACTCCGTTTTCTTGCAGTCTCTTGTTGCTGCACCTAGCATTTTCACTTCCATCACAAAATGTTCGTTAGGGCTAAAGTGTTCACGATTAATGTAAAGGGAGTGCAATGAAAACATGGACACAGAAGTAGACTGGACAGTCAAAAAATGTCAGCCATTTCGGAAGGAGTCATCGAAGGGTATACGTAGTCCAACCACCTATAAACCTCTAAACCAACTAAACAGCAGGCACATCTAATGCAAGGGACAATCAAGACCTGTAGCACAGATAGTACTTACAGGACGACACATGCGTAAATATATAAGGGTTTACAGACATTCCAACTGCACCCCCCCCCCCTACACATGCATGCACATACGTGTGCACACACACTCCCTCATACTCTCTTTGGCCATGTCTTTATTGCAGCTCTCCTTACATCAATTTGTTCTTGTGCTGTACACAACTAATGTTCAAGCCTTTCTGTTAGCTTTGAAGTTTCTGCTCTGTGGGTGGGTACTGGCAAGATACTACTAAGCACTTTCCCCACGAAGGATACTGGTATGCTGCTCATCATCATCATCATCACCTGGACTACGCCCACTGCAGGGCAAAAGCCTCTCCCATGTCTCTCCAATCAACCCTGTCCTTTGTCAGTTGTGGCCACTGTATCCCCGCAAACTCCTGAATCTCATCCGCCCACCTAATTTTCTGCCTTCCCCTGCTACGTTTCCCTTCTCTTGGAATCCACTCTGTTACCCTTAAGGACCAGCGGTTATCTTGCCTTCGCATTACATGCCCTGCCCAAGCCCATTTCCTCCTCTTGATTTCAACTAAGATGTCATTAACCCGCGTTTGTTCTCTCACCCACTCCGCCCGCTTCCGATCTCTTAACGTTAACCCATAATTTTCCTTTCCATAGCTCGCTGCATTGTCCTTAACTTAAGCTGAACCCTCTTTGTTAGCCTCCACGTTTCTGCCCCACAGGTGTAGGCCGCTTTTCATGGCCTAACAATCACAACAAGAGGCAAGACAGTAAGACTGTAAGAGGTACAATCCTCAGACAGGTGTCTAACTTCTCCCCAATATTTTTCAGTCAGGAGCGTCTTATCCCGCACCGCTGGCAAGAAGACCAAGGCAGCTAACAAGTTGGAAGTCTTTTATTGACAACGGGCCAGCTGCCAAATGGGCAGAGACATTTTCTCAGATTAGAAAAAAACAAGAGGGAAAATACTTGGCCAACAACTGTGGCAGGTGCTTTAAAAATATGCTCTCTTCTACGCAGCAGATAATGACTAAAATGCTGACACACACACTCGGCTACGAAACTCACTGGCAAAAACGACACCACTAAAACAAGCATGTCTTGAATCCAATAAACCAAGAAAAGAAAAACAAACAGAACCCACCTAGGTAAGCCAAACTTCCAAAAATATACTTCTACAACAAAACTATACTGAAGTCCCAGCAGCACAAAACATTCTTCCTTAAAACACAGCTCTTTTGATGTGCTGGACTGCGTGTTAGAGGCATCTCTTGACGCATCAAGCAAGCACATCTTTCCTCTGTTAGAAGCTGCACACCACAGTGAAAGCTGCTCAGCCAAAACATTCCTCAGGTGATGACACTGTGCAAAAAAGAAGTGCGTTATGTTTAGGTATATTCACTGCTGTATCATGATGCTCATCACTCTTGATAGAAGCAGGAGCTTGGCTCTGCCACGTTGCCTTTGTGCGATAGGTCAAGCTTGACAAAGCAGGCAAGCACTCCCACCAAAGAGTGTAGCTGTCAGATCAGACGGCACAGGGTTATGCTGTATGCAAAACAAGACTCACACATTCTACGGCATAAGCAAAAAAAGTAAAATTACCCCCACACTTGTACCCGTACCCTTTAACAACATGCAGGAGAACCTGCAGTACGAGAGAAAGCTGTGCGATCATGTGCAAACACAGTGCAAGTGTGTAAACAAATATTCTGCCTTCCTTGGTTTCAGGTATTTTCAGCATCCAAAAAAAAAATCACCCAGGCGTGTTTACGACCTGGTAATGCAGTTTAGAAAGGTCAGTTATGCATCAGCTGCTAACTAAGTCCCACAAAGTAAACATCGCCAACTCCTTCAGTAGATTACGCACTTCATGCTGGTGAACAGCTCTTGGGTTGAATTTCCGGACCTTCTTCATAATAAGAGCACTGTGAATGACAATAATATCAAGAGTAAGACAGAAGCACAGGGGAGATCATATCTAATATTTCCAGAATTGTGTGCCACAGCATGATGCCCACATTTTGTGGGCAAACACGGGATGAATGCGGCCGTTACTACGTTAGCAGATATTATGATCCAAGACAAGTTCACACGTCTCGATATTGGCATTAAACAAACAAAGCAAAGGGAAGAGGCAACTGAAGTGTAAAAGCAGTGACACAGATACGGGACAGTTTGACAGTTCTGCTGCCTTGGATGACAATCAGTTGGTGTGCCCATTGGAACAGTAGAAGTTTGGTGCAGGATCTGAGAGGCCTGAAAGAGAGAGGAGTGAATCAATATCACCCTGCTGGTGGCGAATCAAGAACACGCCTTTCCAAAGAAAGAAAAGTTAGGCAATCCTCGGAGGATTATTTGAATGCGTTAGCAGCCAGATGTTTGTTATAAGATCCAAGGTTGATGCACTAAAGTTTGTCACATCCAAGGTGGTGCACTTAGGTTTGTCAACACACCAAATTTGTGGCATCCAAGGTCCAGACGCGAAAGTTTGCTATATCCAAAGTGGCATACTAAGGTCAGTAATACTCGAGGTGGCACAGTAAGGTTTCGTTGTATCTCAGGTTAACACACGAAAGGTGTGTTAACCTCCTGTTAACCCTGTTAACCTGTTAAAGAGGCAGCACAATACGCCACACTACCCTACACTACACTATTTGTATACTAGGTTCGTTCATAGCTCGACAGGCAGGTGAGCCACCTATCACTGGCTACTGACATAGGTGGCAGAAGCCGTTTCCGTTGCACACAACCTTTTAATGCTAACACATAAAAATTATTGGCAATTAGACCCACAGTAATGTGGATGATGGGCGTTACCTGTCCCATTTTGTGCTCTTGCGATTGTTGCTTTGAATGCTGTTGCCATGCATGGGTGGGCAAGGATGGTTTTTATGGTGCGAGAAATGTGTTGGCATGGACCTCGTCATGCAGTGCATCCTGAGAGGATGCGTACTATGTTCGACACGCCACACGTTTTGTGGCTCTGGCCACCCACATTAGTGCAGAGTTCAGAGCATTGCGCTCCCTCTTAACTGCACCCATGGACCCCAACCAACTCATTTATTCGGCCAAGAAATTGCGCATCTAAAGCCACAGCCACCACCCATGGGCAAAAAGAATCTATCACAAACAGAGATAGGCCATACAAACTGCTTGGTTCACATGAAGCAGACACAAGGCTCGAAAAGGTGAGAAATAACTGATAAACTAGCCAATGACAAAACAACAACAAAAAGGCTGCGTAGAACTACAAAAAAAAAAGATGATAAAAGCACCTTAGCAAGGCTTTTGTTCATCCTTCCTGTTTTCCTCACGCTGTTTCTACAAGTTCAGCTTGGACATTGCTCACACTGGATCTCAATCAGTGTTGTTCTCATTGTTCTCAGTAGTGCTCATGCCTCGAAGCAGCCTGGCGTCAGCAGCTGGCGGCCACTGTGCATAACTTGCACAATTATGCATGGTGTGCGAGCCATGGCGATGGCATTTACGAACCTTGGTTGCCATCAACATCATCATCAGCCTGACTACGCCCACTGCAGGGCAAAGGCCTCTCCCATGACTCTCCAAGTTAACCCTGTCCTTTGCCAGTTGTGGCCACCGTGTCCCCGCAAACTTCTTAATCTCATCCGCCCATCTAACTTTCTGCCGCCCCCTGCTACGCTTTCCATCTCTTGGAATCCACTCCGTTACCCTTAGGGACCAGCGGTTATCTTGCCTTCGCATTACATGCCCTGCCCAAGCCCACTTCTTCCTCTTGATTTCGACCAGGATGTCATTAACCCGCATGTTTGTTCCCTCACCCACTCCGCCCGCTTCCGGTCTCTGCACCCTGAAAGTGGTTCTTGGTGCACACAGAATGATGACAGCAGGTGGAGACAAGGTATCGGGCATGAATAAAAATGTGCCCCAGTTTAGATGCTTCTGCAATTCGTAGTGAATCTATGCTAAGCCGAGTAGTTACACTGGAGACAGCACAGGGGGCCCATACCGGAACCCAAGTCAATTTTCCCCTACACAAGAACTGCGGCAGAAGCGTGGAGGCTAACAAAGAGGGTTCAGCTTAAGTTAAGGACAACGCAGCGAGCCATGGAAAGAAAAATGAAAGGTGCAACGTTAAGAGATCGGAAGAGGGCGGAGTGGGTGAGAGAACAAACTCGGGTTAATGACATCCCAGTTGAAATCAAGAGGGACAAGTGGGCTTGGGCAGGGCATGTAATGCGAAGGCAAGACAACCGCTGGTCCTTTTAAGGGTAACGGAGTGGATTCCCAGAGAAGGCAAGCATAGCAGGGGACGGCAGAAAGTTAGGTAGGCAGAGGATGAGATTAGGAAGTTTGCGGGGATACGGTGGCCACAACTGCTTTGCAAAGAAGGACAGGGTCAATTGGAGAGACATGGCCTTTGCCCTGCAGTGGAGGCGTAGTCAGGCTGATGATGATGATGATGACACAAGCACAGCGGAGGGGGGGGGGGGGGGGGGGGACTGCACCTGAGGAGGAGAGGATCAGTCCTCCAGGGTGACATTTCGGAAGAGGTAGGACATGGACTCCTTGTGGTGGATGCGGCGGATGGCCTCCGACAGCAGCACGCTGATGTCCACCGTCTTGATCTTGTGGCACTGCATCTTCTGCACCTCGTGGGGCACCGTGTTGGTCACCACCACCTGCAGACACACAGAGCCCAAGACGATTTCACCACTCAAAACAGGAAAGGAATATAAATACATGCCACACAGACGACAGATGCTCACTTCATTTTTTGAGCCACGTTCTATGAAAAGAACAAAAGCAGAAGTTCCGTAGTTTTTGTAATTCCGTTACCTGTGCTGGTTCATCAGTACGGCAAACCAACTAGATCAACAGCGAGTGTTGCTAAATCCATGCATTCCTCAACCACCTCCTTTCCATGTACCCAATTTAAGGGGAGGTGCTGGTCTTATAATGAAAATCTTTACTTTTAAAGGTATCTCAATGAAATTAGGTGCTATGCATTTAACCTTCCTGTTTTCAAACATATGATTAGTTTCAGTATATCTCAACTAGTTCCCATATTATGGAGGAAAAAAACAATATTTTAAAAAATTCCACCTAATTTGGGATTCAGCTTGTTTTGCAAATGCTTGTAGCAGGCTGTCTTGCCACACAACCAGTAGTACTAAACTGAATTCCGGCATTTCTCAAAGGTGCACTGAAGAGGAATGAACTTGTACTTTGCTGGAACTCAATCTACACGTTCCGAGCATCCTCGGAAATTTGGAATTATTGCCCTGTGCAGCCGATTTCCCTAATTTAAATCCAATTAAACATCCCGGCTTCCGCCTTCACTTTTTGAATTCCCCGCAGACGGTGGGAGGAGTTGACCAACCCCTCAGCCAGTCCTGTGGCTACTTGCCGCTCTGCCATCGGCGGAGTGATACGTAGCGATCGGTAGAAGCAGAGTCCACGCGTATCTTTATTCCCGTGGGCCTAATTTACAGCTATGTAGTCTCTGAATAGAGCTATTTATTCATGGAAACCTAAAAGAAGCAAAATAAAAGCGAAAGCGAAGTCACCACGTGACTGCCTGAAAGGCACTCCATGCATTGGTCGACTCCTCCCACCGTATGCGGGGAATCCAAAAAAAAATAAAGCCGGGATCCGGACATTAATTGGATTTAATTAGGGAAATCGGCCGCACAGGGAATGTATCGAAGTTTCCAAGAATGCTGGGAACGTGTAGATTGAGTTCCCGCGGCAAAAAAAACGGGTTCAGATTCCTCTTCAGTGCACCCTAAAGGAGCCAATGCGATTGTGCGCTCGTTTCCGCATCTGCGTCAGCCAGGAAGGAACCCCCGCTGGGAGTCCCCTGGGGTTTTCCGAGGCTGTCGAGATCCCTGCTCTAAGGTCCGGACAAAGGGGACGCTTGGCCAAGTTGGCTCAACATCTTTGGAACAGCACAGAGACCTGGGTTCCCGAGACTGTTTGCCACACAGTGCACAAGATATGCAGAGCCACAGTAAAATCAGTTGCAAGTCAGTGCCCCGTTACTCTCCTCAAGCCCCCTCCTGAGCGCTGTTCAAATAATCTACAATGTCTGTTCTCTGCCCAGAGTGGCTGCTCCTGCAGACATTCCAGTTGGGCTGCAACCGCAGAATATTTGCACAAGGGATGCCGTTCTAATAAGCCTCAGAGAAATTGTGGAAGGCTGCCTCTTGCTTGACCCTCATTGACAAACCTCCTGATGATGACAATGAGCTGTAGAACCTGCCAACAAATTTCCACTGCCTCCAGTCTGACAGTCACCAACCAAGTAAGTGCACGCCATACCCGGTGTTTCTTTTAACTGTTCACAGACAGTTAATTTAAACCCTGCGAAAGATATATCAGCGTCGCCCGTGCAAGTGGATTGTACAGAAAGGCAGGCACGTAATAGACCTCAGTGGTAAATCAACTTTTTTACTTTTTATTTCGAAGGCCAACATTATATTACGAAATTGAAGGCCGCCTACTTAGAAGCCGAGTCCAGTTATTAAATTTCCTTTACTGGCAATGCAGTTTGAAATATTTTATGTCAAGAAGACTCATTTTTCAGCTCGTAAAGTTGGCTTGGACAAAGCTGGACAATGCATGTGCGGTCATTGCAGGCACTTATCGTCTACCAGCTCCCAGTCTAACATATCACATGGCCAGAATTACAGCCACATAAAGCAACTCTTTTAGCTGCCTTTTATTTCAGAATTACTGGCTGCGCCAAGTCGAGGGTGCAGCCCTTACACGAGTGTATACGGTATATTAAGACATGGCAGACCCAGGAGCTGCGTGCGGGGTGTGGAGACAGCACAGGAAAGTGTCGGGTACCCAGAGGGGATAATACCCACCTCGTCGATGGGGGAGTTGTCGATGAGCTGGGGCGCATCGTTGGAGAGGAGGCCGTGGGTGGCCAGCACGTAGATCTTGTACGCCCCGCGCTCCTTGAGCACCTCCGCGGCCACCACAAATGAGTGCACATCGTCCACCATGTCATCCTGGTGGGGAGAGGGAAAACACCCTTCTCACTCTGGCTTGCCAGGCACCCTGAACTTGGTGTGCAACTAGTATGCGGAAACTGTGCCCACACAGCAATGTCCCTCACACCACTCCTGCACTACACCACGCTAGCCACTGAGAACCACACTAACTGCAGTTTGCCATGGCAATGGCTGCCGTATTTTTGCAACTCTAAGCACCCCCACCTTCTTTTTGCAGAAAGATTTGGCAAGAAACAGTTTGTACGCAGATCTAAGCAGCACCTTATATCGTGAAGCAAGCTAACTGCTGGTCCTTATTAAGGGTAACGGAGTGGATTCCAAGAGAAAGCAAACGTAGCAGGGGACGGCAGAAAGTTGGGGGGGGGGATGAGATTGGGAAGTTTGAGGGGATTGGGTGGCCACGGCTGGCGCAGGACAGGGTCAATTGGAGAGACATGGGAGAGGCCTTTGCCTTCCAGTGGGCGTAGTCAGGCTGATGATGATGATGATATCGCGAAGAAGAAGACAGCAGAGCCAAGCCCGCTTCCTCACTCTGTAGCTGAGTAAGCAACCACCCCTGGTGCACCTGTTTAGGGTGCACAGAGACTTGGTGCTCTGCCACGTTCACAGAATGCGCCACCCCTGCAGGAGCTCCCGTCAAAAGATAAACATGCCATGATGTTATCACCGTGCAGCGTCTTGATACGATGGCGCAAAACTGAGGAACGCATTAAGAAAGGCCATTGCTGAAAGAAGTAAATTCTCAATAGCAAAAAGTGCAGGGTGGGTTCCACATGTGAGCGAGTTCATTACGCCACCAAATTGGGTATTCCTCGCTCCCCATGAGATATCGCTGTGGAAAGGGGGGAAGAGGCCATTCCATATTTCTGGAGTCTACTTTGGGCATCGCAATCATGAAAAAAAGAAAGGGTCGGGGGCTTAGAATCTACTACATATGGCACCTGGTGTGACAAGGTAGCCAGAGATCCGGTTTTTGTGCCCTCCTACTGTAGTCTACACTGAAGGCACTCCTCTACTTTTTGGATGCAAATGTAGCCAACATGAACAGGCATGCTAGCCTAGGCAGTGCTGCCTGTGCCAAGTGTGAAATGGAACATAGAAACCAGTCACCCTCAGCCCACATTGCGTTAAAAATTACACAGTCACTTGTCGACAGTTTTGCTTGCAACTGTGATTGTCACCACGAGTGCTTGTGACCAATGTCACAGCCACCATGGATTAAGGGACAAGCACTGGGCGAACAATGGCTCTTTTTATAATGTCGCGCGGTAAATAATGCGTAATAATGATCAAAGCATGTCTATGACTAGCTTATTCAACACCACACTGTGCTTGTGGCCCAAGGGGTTAAGCTCAATCCTGCCAAGAACTTCTATCCCACAGCTAAAGGTAGTGAGCCTAGCCAGGGCAATGGGGGGGAGACTCACCACCATGATGGCGATGCGGCCACCCACATCCCCCACCACGTAGATGGGTGGCTTCTCCTTGGCCGCAGGAACTGCGAAGACAGATGAACACGGCCGCGTGTCAGAACTCGCGCACACAACCCCAAAGACAAAAAGAATCTGGACCTACCCTGCCTCGAAACACACTCGGGAACATGGTCTACCAATACAACTGCAGTAGAATCGAATTAGAATACAATTAGATTGCTTTACAGGGTTTAAACTCCTGAGGCAACTCATGCTAGGAGGGACGCCGTAGTGGAAGGATCCAGATAATTCTGACCCCCTGGGGTTCCTTAACGTGCACTGACATCGCACAGTACACGGGCCTCTGGAATTTCGCCTCCATCGAAATGCAACTGGCTAGGCCGGGATGAAACCCGTATCTTTCGGGTCAGCAGCTGAGCACTATAACCGCTGAGCCACAGCGGTGGCTAGAATAAAATTAGAATACAATAGGAATAGAATAGGAATAGAATTCCAATGCCCTTGCATTACTCTCACATAAGTTAAAGTGCCCTTCTATAATTTTTTCAATCTCTAAATAACAAAAACAGCCTCCATGTTACAGCAGCACAATGAGAGAGTACAGATGTGTGAGGCAGTGGACAACTAGAAAGATGGGCTGACATCAGTTAGCAAGGTTATGTACAGCGGGCGTCCATTTCGTTACTTTGTAAGCTAATATCGTCCCTGTCTTTCCAACAACTCGCCACCGCATTTTTCGCACCATGTTGCAGTCTCTACAGTATCCACTAGCCCACAGCCAAGCCCTTCCAGGTGATGACAACTTGTATGCTAACAAAACGTTGAGTTGGGCTAGGTAGTACAGATTCATTGTAAAAAGCGCAAAAGACGAGGGACAGACGAGGATACAGGACATCCGATGTCCCTCGCATTTTGTGCTGTTTTACACTGAAGTTATACGGAGGGGGGTTACATGGAAGGGGGGGGTTGCTGCACCACTCACCGGGCATGATGTCGAGTCCCACCTCCATGGTGCGGGCCAGCGAGTGCACCGTGGGGGGCGAGTAGCGGCCGTCCACCATGTCCGACTCGGACTCCTTCTGCTCTCCATGGATGACGGCTATGCCTGCACCCGGGGGAGAACACACAGGCTGGCTTCCCTGCGGAACCCCCTCTCCAAGGCTGCACCACCCTCACAACGGCAAAGTGATGAGCATTTACATTGCCTGCTACGGTTTCTACACTGAGTGTCCAATGTTCTCGCGATTTTCCCACCAAAGCTCCAGTTGGAACTGGTCCCTTACAAGGTATGCTTGAGTCATCATCTTCTAGAATATTGAAGCACCTTTCATAGGAATACCGTAAGGAATTATGCTAATCCCATCCCACTATTCTGCAATAATCCATTTTTTGAAGTGTGCTTACTTCCAAATTTTTGAGGGTCCTTTGGAATTTGGGGGGTGTGGGCCAACTTCCAATTTTGGGAGGTCCTCAGATTTTTAAATACAGTGGTGATCTATGACTGGCCCACTGGTGGTCACATGGTGTCGATGACGTCACGACCCATTCAGCCAATCAAGGAATTTCGTGACAAAGAAGCCGGAAATCTTTTGCGAGACGACAACCTAAATGCTGCTACCGCATTAAAAGTGCACCCTGACAATGCCCCTGTGAAGGACTTCAGCCACTTGCTGGCAGTCCATACTACGAGCACCAAGGAGCACGACAATTCATCTGACAAGCGTGAGATGTTCCCCTAGAAAGGCCCACAAAATAATCGGGTCAACAGTGACATGGCCTACATTTGTACAGCCCTTGTACATTTCCCATTTCTGATCACTCTGACAAGTTCCACACACCGCTCCCCAAGGTGTATACCTCGGTCAACTGTCAAAGAAATGGCTGCCAGCAGAGACGCAGTACTGACCCAGCCTTAAGCGCTCGGCGTACGATGTGGCCTTGTTCGCTGTGGATGGGTTCCGGGCAACGATGACAGCATTCCTGTAGTCCGGGATCTGCACAATTACACTCCTGCCGATCAGCACTTGGTGTGAATGAAGCATCATGACACAATGAAAGGGGATAAGGGTACATAATAAAGCAAAAAAATTCCGAGAGCACTTAAGTCTGCTTACATGCAGGAATGCGAAAGCATGCATTTTGAGGAAAGAAAAGGGTGCAGTGGCTCTCACATCTCCATATCCCGGTGGACACCTCAACCGTGCCATGCAACTGAAGGTGCACATGTCCTCGGTCCGAACCCGTCACAAGCTAGCCTCCAGCTTGACCAAAATAGGTAGGCCATGTGCAAAGAGAAATGCTATGCCACCCCCCGAGAAATGTTGTGGGACAAACGGTTGCTCAAATTTCTGATGCAAATGCAGTCACCAATGCTGCCACCACATTGAGATCAGCCATAGCTGGGATTTCATCGACACCTTCATGGAATGCGGGGTGGGTATGGACTCGGTATGTCATATTACATCGTTGTCATATGACTAGGTATTATGTTACAGTCAGGTGACTTGGTGTGACGTCACATTGCGTCGTTGTCATGTGACCTGGTATGACATCAAATTAGTACATTGGTGTCACGTGACTTAGTACGACGTCACACTCATATGATGCCACCACTAATTATACTATTAAAACTTGGTGTTTGCCTAATCAAATTAATTAGACATGTCAATTAGAGCCAATTAATTTACATCACCACATGACCTGTCTGCTCGTGACATCACATGGTGCAGTTTCTTGTGGACACTTTTTTGCGAGCATGACCTGGAAGGTGAGGCCACGTAATGCTTTTGAATTAATATCCACAGAAACAAGGAGCTGTAATCCAGGGTTTGACGGAATCCCATCTGGTTAGGCAGTGGCATAGTAGAATGTAAACCTGGGTCACTGACCACGTCAAAACGTTGACGTTTCGGAACTGCTACGGGTTCCTTGTTCACAATGAATAACCGGCTGACTAAGATGCAGCTTATGTAGCTTTGACCAGTCGACGTAATGATTCTGCGTAAGCCAGGTGAAGATTTCCCTTGGTTCTGTTGACAGTGTTCGGCGTCGATTGGATTATCAGGGATTCCAAGTGCAGCCGCACTGATAGGTTTCTTTCTGTATCAGCGATTTCCACGTCATCCCAAGCGATCTCATGCCCCTCTTTCTCCGCGTGTTCTGCCACAACACTTGACGCCGTCCGGTTTTTTATGACATCATTTCGGTGCTCCTTTACCTGCCTTGACAGATTTCCGGTCTCTCCGATGTAGACGGAGTTGCAATCGTCACAAGGTATCTTATAGACGTTGCCCGGGAATTTTGAACGGGGCAGAGCATCTTTCAAGTTCAAAAGTTCCCCGCGCAATTTGCTTGTCGGTACGTGGGCAATATGTACACTGTGTTTCTTGAAGACTCGTGCCAGAGCTTCGCTTATGCCTGGAATGTAAGGAATCGCCGCACGTTTCGGTCTGAATGACGACGCTGCACTTTGTGTGGGTTCCGGCTGAGAATGCTTGTCAATCTGACACTTGGACACGCTTTCAATAAACTTCTTCGGGTAGCCGCTCTTTTCCAAGTCTTTTCTGATAGTTTCGAGTTCCTGATTGAGGCTGTGCTCATCGGAACATGTGCGGACTGCCTGGTTCACAAGTGAAGCCATGACTGACCGTTTGTGGGCTAATGGGTGCACCAATTTAAAATCAAGGTACTTTCCTGAGTGAGTAGGCTTCCTGTACACGCTGAACTTCAGGCCGTTGGGCGAGTGTGTTATGAGGGCAAAATCATGTTACGCAGAATCATTACGTCGACTGGTCAAAGCTACATAAGCTGCATCTTAATCGGCCGGTTATTCATGGCGAACAAGGAACCCGTAGCAGTTCCGAAACGTCAACTAACCCCCCTTTTTGACGTGGTCAGTCACCCAAGTTTACATTCTACTAAACAAGGAGCTACGTTAGATAAATTACCCTAAGCAAATGCCATCAACATTTTTTTTGTGCAAAAAAAAAAATGATGTGCTGCTGAGAAAATTGCAAACGAAAAATGCAATGTTTTTCCCCATTTACAACATCCAGGAATGTGGGTGGCATTAAGTCATTTTTATAAGATGTATATGAGCACAATAAAAAAAAATATCATAAACCTGAGGGTACACACAAGCTCTGTCTTCAGGGTGCGACAGGATAATGTTACAGGGTTGATGTCCATATATGTGGGATTGGTCACTCCCTACTCTACATTCACAGGTCACTGGTAGTCCTCATTCCACTCCTGGCACAGTGGTGCAGTGGTTAACCCTTTGAAGGTTCTTGCCGCATATGTACGGTGGCGGTTTTCTGTCCCGCAAGGTCTTTGCAGTACGGGTACGGTTTCGATCTTCCGTTTGAAATTTTGCGCCAAAAGAACAATGCGTGCTCACTGGGGGGTGCTGCCACCTCTTGGGACTTACAAGAAGTGTTTGAATTTTGTGCTTCCTTCTTACGGAGATAAGCAGAACTTATGTCTAGCTTTAGCACGGCGGCACAGACTGCGGCAACACCCCTTTTGTAGTTTTGGTTTCGCCGCGTGATCGCAACGGAGTCGCGCGAAATTTGAGTTTTCTTTTTGTCAGCACTATCTTGCAGGGGCTGCCGAAGTTGATTTCTATCTTTATTGGCGCTGCTCTTAGCTTGCTTATCACCGTTGCTAGCAAGGTATTCTCACCCTCTGTGGCAACCCGCCTACGCTGTTTCGATTCTGCCGCGGGATCGCAACGGAGTCGCGCGAACGTGTTTTCTCTTTGTGGGCACTGTTTTGCAGAGGCGGTGAAAGTTGATTTCTATCTTTATTGGCGCTGCTCTTAGCTTGCTTATCACCGTTGCTCGCAAGGTATTCTCACCCTCTGTGGCAACCCGCCTACGCTGTTTCGATTCTGCCGCGGGATCGCAACGGAGTCGCGCGAACGTGTTTTCTCTTTGTGGGCACTGTTTTGCAGAGGCGGTGAAAGTTGATTTCTATCTTTATTGGCGCTGCTCTTAGCTTGCTTATCACCGTTGCTCGCAAGGTATTCTCACCCTCTGTGGCAACCCGCCTACGCTGTTTCGATTCCGCCGCGGGATCGCAACGGAGTCGCGCGAACGTGTTTTCTCTTTGTGGGCACTGTTTTGCAGAGGCGGCGAAAGTTGATTTCTATCTTTATTGGCGCTGCTCTTAGCTTGCTTATCACCATTGCTTATTCTATTCTATGGAACATTTTCCAGTTGTGAGTGATGCTGTCACCAAAGTACTGTTCCTAATTTTTTTTTACTATTTATTCTCGATTATATACATTTTGTAGATTCAAGATCCGCAATAAAGTAATTTGACCACCTGGGAAAGTTTT
This sequence comes from Amblyomma mixtum, assembly GCF_055824585.1. Classification (NCBI taxonomy): domain Eukaryota; kingdom Metazoa; phylum Arthropoda; class Arachnida; order Ixodida; family Ixodidae; genus Amblyomma; species Amblyomma mixtum. The sequence continues at coordinate 16,495,992 of NC_143015.1, forward strand.
CTTCAAAATAATTCGACCCTCAAAGGGTTAAGTGGTGCTTGCCCAACAGCTTGCTTCATAGAATAGGAGAAACAAGAAATGCACAAAGACTGCGCCCAGTGGGAAGAGGAGGAGAAGAGAGAGAGGGAGACAGGACGCACGCATTCGGTGATGTACTGGAGCAGGAAAGGGGAGGCGCGCAGGTTGTCGACGGGGATGTCGAAGAAGCCCTGCACCTCCTTCTGGTGCAGGTCCATGGTGATGATGTGCGTCAGCCCTGCATAAACGGAAGGAAAGGGTGTGCTCACACACTACGCTCCCTTTCCCTGGTTACTCTAGTTATGGCCTCACAGTGAATCAGGTGCATTCTCTGCTGTAGCTGATGCTGGAATAACTGGGTCACAGGTAGCTGAAAGCATTCACAGATGCAAAGCTGTGACCGACATACATGGCTTAACTTGTTGACCACAAACAGGATGTGAGCCAAGCTGCGCATGGTGCCTTGACACGTGACAGGTACAGTCTCTGTCAAAAGTTTAGAGCCCAGGGGAATCACTTCTAAGCTTTATATTGGGACTCCAGGAGAATTCATGGAAGACGTACCTACTGCAGGAGGCAGCACCAGAAATCTTCTCACGTCCAGAGAATTTGGAGCGCTGGAGATCCATTAAGAACGCCACAGTGTGGCTCAAAAGAAAACCCCCTGGGCTCCAAACTTTTGACAGAGGCTGTACTACAAGACCAGTGCACAGACCAAGGCAGCAGCAGTACGTTGCACAGGGGGTGTTGAGACGTTTAGTATTTGGGCGTCCTTAGGTTATTCTCACGTGTGGGCTCGCTCATGTTCCAAAGATATCGATGTTACTAAGGATGTTACTAAGGTTTCCAAGGTATACACAGCTTAGAGGTTGGTGACTAGTACAAATACACCATTGTTTCCGTTTCATCATACACGTCATCCCTCGCAATACAATTACCGTATTTTCCTGTCTACAAGACGCGGCTTTTTTTCAAAAATTTTGGTGGTGTGTCCTATACAAGGGTGCATCTTATCGGGATTTTTTTTTTTTTTTCCGAGTTCAGAAATTACTCAGGTTCGTGTTCAAGCTTTTTTCGGTGAAAAAAATATCACTACGAATCATGCGGTTGTAACACGGTTAAGACTTCAATACGGGGACCACCGTGCGCAACTTTTTTACATGAACTTTATCATGAAACGGTGGGGCTGATGACTTCCAGGATCATAAACACGCGGCCGTTTCGGAGGCCCCAAGCAAAAGTAATGTGAAATGCCAAAAGGTGGCGAAAATCGCGCTTCTCGGCATTGTCAAGACAAGCCAAGACAAGCGGGCATTTTTTTTTTTTAGTCTCCAGAAATGCCTCCAGAAATGGACAAACTTTTTGATATCGCATCCGAAGATGAAGACTTCGAAGGTTTTAAGTAAAAATAAAAGGTTGTTATAGACATAAGGAGAGTTGTTTCATTTTTTTTCTTTTTTGCTAAAACATGGGAGGATAGCCTTTTTCGATCACTTAGCGTTGCTTAAGAGCTTCTCACAGGTACGGTGCATTTCGAGATGGTCGCACAAGTGTGTTTAATTAAGCCTCACTAGCCTAACTGGGTAAACTGGGGGTGCACCTTATACACGGGTGCGTCTTACATACCAACTTTTTCAATGACAGCCTGCATGTATGGCGGGTGCGTCTTATACAAGGGTGCGTCTTATACAGCGGAAAATACGGTAGGTGCCTTGTGAGGTCAACCCTGCATGACTAACAAGTGATGGGAAGGAAGGCACAGAAGGGTTCGGAGCCAGTCCCGTGCCAACAAGGGCGGACGCACCAGCCTTGACCAGCATCTGGGCGAGCAGCTTGGAGACTATGCAGCCCCGCTTGCGCATCTTGCTCTGCTTGCCATAGGGCAGGTAGGGGATGACGCCCACAATCTTGCGCGCACAGGACGTCTTGCAGCAGTAGGCCATGATGAGCAGCTCCATGATGCTGTTGTTGACGTCCCTGCAGGGGTTATAGACACACGCACACAACACCGGTGGAAACAGTGCCGACCCAGGGAGCAACAACAGCCACAGAGGCCTCCCTTGCTCTAGGACAACACCCAGCGAAAAGGAACTCTGAAACACTGGAGAAAATTTGATAAGTGCTACAACCTGCTTAGATTCAGCCCGCTCCCTTCACAACCAGTGCAGTCAGATGGTTCTATGCACACGTACATTAGACTTGGCCAGATGCACGAAAAGACAGGGAGCAGTTGCTCCCAGCTTGCCAGAAATGATGACAGCACAGCACGCAAGTGTTGTGCCCTCCTGCCGATTAAAATTCTGCCCTCTGCAGCGTGTCTCCCGTGCTAGAATCTTGGAGCAAATGTATCAACATACTGAAAATGACATCACGCACAACTTTTAACATGCACTTTGCTTGTAGAATGTAAACTTGGGTCACTGACCACGTCAAAAACGAGGTTAGTTGACGTTTCGGAACCACTACGGGTTCCTTGTTCACAATCTTGTGAACAATAGATTGTGAACCACTACAGGTTCCTTGTTCCACAATCTTGTCTTGTGAACAAGGAACCCGTAGTGGTTCCGAAACGTCAACTAACCCCCTTTTTGACGTGGTCAGTGGCCCAAGTTTACATCCTACTATGCCACTACCTGACCAGACAGAATTCTGTCAAACCCTGGATTACATGCACCTTGCTAGTAACCAGTTCAGTGCCGATAAAAATCTGTGGCAGCAAACAGAACACACAGACTCTAGACCAGAGAAATCCATGAGAAGGGCTCCGAATCAAGAGAAAGCCCTAAAGCAAGGCAGTATCTCACTGCAGCTGGACACATCAGCAAAGATTTTGTTGCCACGAGTAATGCAGGCTGTCGGCCTCGTTGCCAAGACGTCTTGAAACGAACTAGTGCAAAGAGGCAGCAAGCTGGTGCTCTGGCCATCTCCTCCGTTCTTTGTCCCATCATTTTTGACTAAGAGCCTGGAGATTGTGAACTTATTTTTTTTACTAAGAAGGGTGCCCACAGGATGTGAGTGAGCACAGCTGACCTAACCCAAAGCTGCGTGTTCCCCTGTTGCTGAGCGAAAATGCTGTCCGGGTGGGTTGAGGAGCTCCACTGAAAATGCCAAGTGACACCCAGAACACAGAGTGGTGCCTCCCCTAAAGAGTGCAATTCAGCACGGCAGCCACTTCATGACCCCAGAGGGAAGACAGAGCAGCATTGCCAGTTATGCACTGGGGAGCCAGCTTTGCTCTTTGGGACGCCAAAGGAAGGTACACTCACCAATGTAGTCAGCGCACTTGTAATGACATGAAAGGTTATACGCAAAAAAAGACGACACGAAGAGAGACGATACTACAGGACGAGTGCAAACTAACAACTGGTCGATTCAGAAGTTGACACACACAGCAGATACACCCACACCATGCCTGGAAAATGTGATAACACCATCATACCCTACAAGATAGATCTTAACAACCTTGTAGGGTATGAAAACGTGATAACACCATCATACCCTACAAGATAGATCTTAACAATCTTGTAGGGTATGATAGTGTTATCACATTTTCCAGGCATGGCGTGTGTGTGTGTGTGTGTGTGCCGTGTGTGTGCACCAGATCGTCTTATATTTAGAGGTGTCAGCTTCTGAATAAACCAGTCGTTAGTTTGCGCTCGTCCTGTCGTGTCTCCTCTCTTCGTGTCGTCTTTTTTTGCGCATAACCTTTCATGGCATTACATGCATCAAGCCAACTAGCCCAGCAACATCTCTTGTTGTAGTCGGCACACAAATGAGAACACGACAGACAGGAAGAAAGAAACAACGTGCGACACCTCGCCACTTCAGTCAGCCACCTGGGCGGCATCTGTAGATATGCCAGCCCCACTTGCAGTAGTCAAAAGTTAAACAGCTCCTGGGACACTTACGCACATACGAGGTACGTACTACTGATGCACAAAATGCAAACAGGGTATGCAAACACAAAGGCGAGACAGGCAACACTGTGCACATAACACACCTCACTTCTGTGCCATAGCGTTTGCATTTCTGCACATCCGTACAACGTAGCTCATACGCACAAAATGTACAACGGAATGCACAACCCTCGTAGCTTTGCTAGCTTCTTGGACACTTAGTTTTCAGCAAAGGGTCGCATCTGCACGTGACGCACTGCAGCCGATGCCTGCATTCACTAAGGAGTCTGCCTAGCTGGGTTTGAGTTGGGGCACCAAGTGCCTCACACCACCTGTGTGGCTGCTTACCCAACTGTCAAGCCCAGACAACTGTAATGTGACCAACAAAAATCACGCGTCACACAGGTGTTTGGCAAAGTGGCGACGAAAAATTAAGAAAACAGAAGACTCACTTGGAGCCGGTCTGGATAATGTACACATCCCTACACCTCACGGACTCCCCAATGTCGACAAGAGTTTCTGAAAAGTAAGCAAAGACATGAGCAATGACCAGGTGTTAAAGGATGCACCCATGTTCAGTGTGGCTTGTATCAGTGAACGCACGTCTCCAGCTTGGAAACAACTGGAAATCGCCAAAACATTGCATGAAAAAAAAAAAAGAGGAAAGATAGCAAGCCAGGATAGAATCTGCAGATTCCCAAGGCTCTCCCAAGAGGAGACTAATGCGTGTGCAATGAATAATCATACTACATACAGGTGTTTGCCCAGAACATCAGTCTGTGGAGCTGGTCAACAATATGCCTCAGCTATCTTTAAGTGCACTCTAAGCAGAAGGGTGTAAAAAGGGAATAAGCCACCCTTCAGCACACTTCCTTTTACAAAAGAGAGTGCACCAGAGTACACCTCACTCCCTTTTTACTCCCATACAGGCGTATTAGAGTGTGCTGCACACTACGGCCACGATGGGAACCCAAACACAGAGCATCGCTCGGCTCTACCTGGCCCCAAAATGCAGCTGCCGATTTCAAGGCACCAGGTTCTGAAGTGGAAAATGGGTTTACCATTGCCTGCCCCTCAATACCATGTCTCCCGAGGAGGACACTGGGCTCACCTAAAGCCATAAGCAGCACTGTGGCAGGGCAAGTGAATGGCTGTGGTACCAGCCATTAGCCACAGTAAGTGAAGCAAGGAAACCTGGGCGACGCTCAAGCTTTGCTTTAAGAATAGAACGCGACAGTGTTATTGGGTTACGTTCGCATCGCCTACTCAGTTATCCAATTCCTAATTAGTATACTCAGAATTACTCATCTACACATCAATACTGTCTCTTAAGACACTTCCCAAGTCAAAGACCGCAATTCATTCACTAGGTCCATCTTTATTCAGCTTGAACCAACAAGCCTTAGTGGCCTACAGGTAGCGTGCCAGTCTTGCAATTTGAAGGTCCTGGGTTTGATTCCCACCCAAACCCAAATTACCCCAATTTTATTTTCAGCTTAATTGTATTAACCCTTTGCTTCCACTGAGGTTTTCTGCTCACGGCCAACGATAATGCCACCGCCAAATTGTCTGGGACACGGGTCCCTTAAACGTGCAGTGAAGAGGAATCTGAACTCGTCTTTTTGCCGCGGGAACTCAATCTATGCGTTCCCAGCGTTTTCAGAAAATTCGACTTATTGCCCTGTGTGGACAATTTCCCTAATTAAATCGGATTAACGTCTGGCTCCCGCCTTTTTTTTAAAAATACTCCCCGTACGGTGGGCGGAGTCAACCAACGCGTGGAGTGCCTTTCAGCCAGCTCCGTGGAGGCTTTGCTTTTGCTTTGTTTTTTAGGTTTCTATGAATAAATAGTTTCACTCGTAGATAATATAGCTGCAAAACAAGCCCGTAGAAATAAAAATACGCGTGGACTATTTGCTTTCGCGTATTACTACGTATTACTCCGCCAATGGCAGAGCGAAAGCAAAGCCTCCATGGAGCTGGCTGAAAGGCACTCCATGCATTGGTCGACTCTGCCCACCGTACGGGGAGAATTCGAAAAAAAAAAGGCAGGAGCCGGACGTTAATCAGATTTAATTAGGGAAACCAGCCACACAGGGCAATAAGTCGATGTTTCTAAGAATGCTCGGAACGTGTAGATTGAGTTCCCGCGGCATAAAGACGAGTTCAGATTCCTCTTCAGTGCACCTTTAACACTTTCGCGTCAAAATGCATCCCACAGTGTGGCATCCACACACGCTGCCGCAGTCTAGCACAATGCCTTTGGTGCAGGCACAAGCCACACGCTTCTAAGCCTGTGCTGACATTCCCCCAAAAATCCTCTTACTAATTTGTCCTAATAGACAGCATTGTTTTTAGCACACTATGAAAGTTACACTTCCCTTTGCAACTTGCATGCACTCAGTGCAGACAGAATGGACGAATAAGTGTGGTAGGACACAATGGGATGCAAGCCAATCCATTCTGTCATCCCTTCTGTCCCCACTAAGTGCACTCAAGTTGCAAAGCAGTGCAACAACTAGCCCCGCTTCTCACACTGCTGACAGTTAGTGCCTTGCTTCAAGCACTGAAGCTAAATGCTCGTGCGCTGACTGGCTCACAGGCATACTAGGACAACACCGGCTTTTTTTTCTGTCTCTTTGGATTTTACTGAAAGGTCCATGGTATGTTCAACGCAGTTCTCTGGTCCATTGTGCCAAATTTTGCAGCGGGACGGTGTATTGTTACAGCGCAAATTAATTTCAAAATTTCATATTTCGTGGCCTCAATTGGAGATATTTCCACGGGCAACCTTACTGGACGCATGGCCATCGATGCTTTGTGTTTGCCGCCATCAACCTTCATTCACACTTCCCCTTTCCCCAGTGCGGAGTAGCAGGCCAGGGCCTTGTTACCACTGGCCGACATCTCCCCCTTTTCCTCTCATTAAAATTCCTTTCTCTCTGAAAGACAAAACTGAGAGCTGGCTTTTGGACATTTTAGACAAGTAGCTACTTGAGCTCTAAGTTACATTCACCGGTTCAGCCAATCAGCACGCACACAATAAGTTCTGTGGAAGCATCCACGACATTATAGGAAGGCCTGTTGCGACATCGTTTGGTCAAAACACACTTTCAATTTTGGTTTCCTGGTTTATATATTTTTAAAAACTTCTACTTGGCATTTTGAAAAACGCTTTTTTTTTTTGTACTGTAGCGAGGGGATTAAAGAATGTGTTAAAAAAAAACCCTGGGAGTTTGCCTTCAAGGAAAAAGAAGCTCTGAAAAAGATTCCCCCGGCCTTCTAGACAACAACATGCATGCACAGTTCATGCCTCAACTGCACACAGCAAGAACCACCACCTAGGCATGCAGTGCACACAACAGTGCCAGCACACCAGTCACAAGCAAGACAGCACAAAGCACCACCTCAGCCCTACTTGTGTGCAGGAAGAGAAGTCAGACCTACCCTGCCACAGCGGGTGGGGAAAGGAAATCCATCAACTCATCATCGCACCGAGTGGGGAAGAAACAGCACAACTCTGCCAATGTCTTACAAGTGCAGAGGTCACACATGCTCACCCTCGGCAAAGGGTGCAAGTTACGCGATGCTTGGATAAAAATGAAACAACAAAAGACACTGCAGCTGTTGCTCAATCAGCACGCAAGGAAGTTTCTCTCGAATATCCCTTGATCCTTGACTCTGTAATCCCTGGCATCTCACCCAAGATAGAGAACTAGCTGAAGAGCTTACATACCGTATTTTCCGGTGTATAAGACGTGGATTTTTTTCAAAAATCTTGCTGGTGCGTCTTATACGCGAATTTATTATTATTTGTTTTGCGAGTTCAGAAATGACTGAGGTTCATGTTCCAGCCTTTTTAACCAAAAAAATATAACTGCCAAAAACGCGGTTGTAACACGGTTAATACTTCAATATCGGGACAGCCGTGCACAACTTTTTTAGGTGAACTTTATCATGAAACGGCAGGGATGACATGACGACTTCTGGGATCACAAACACATGGTCGTTTCGGAGGCCCCAAGCAAAAGTAATGTGAAATGCCAAAATATGGCGACAATCACGCTTCTCATCTTGCCTTGTCTTGACAATGGCAAGTCGGTGTTCTTTTTTAGCCACCCTTTGCAACTTTGTTTGCTCCGTGTAGGTAGTACGAAGAAAATGTTTTTGTCACGTTGCCTTCAGAAATGGCCGACTTTTTGATAGCGCATCCAAAGACGAAGACTTAGAAAATGTTGTTCTGGACATAAGGAGAGTTCTTTCGTTTTTTCTTTCTTTTTGGCTAAAACGTGGGCGGGTAAGGCGTAAGTGTTCCCTTTTTCGATCACTTAGCGTTGCTTAAGAACAGGTAAGGTGCATTTTGCGATGGTCACGCAAGCGTGTTTAACTAAGCCTTACTAGCCTAACTGGGTAAATTAGGGTGCATCTTATACACGGGCGCATCTTAAATACCAAGTTTTTTAATGACAGCCTGCATATATGGCGGGTGCGTCCTATACAAGGGTGCGTGTTATATACCGGAAAAATGGTACTTAAAGAAATGGCCTTTACCAACACATCTGTCAAACAAAAGTCCAAGTGCCAGCTGCCACAGATGTAGGACACCTGCTAAAAGATACTGTCACAGACTAGAAGACTTCAAGTGGGCAGTGGTGTGCATTAGTGTGCTCATGCTATGCCCGCAGCCATTATATCGCATCACTGCCATCTGTGATGACATGTCATGACTTGCCACAGCATAACAATACAGGTCTGTTCGATTCAGCTGCACTCGCTGCACCAGTTCTGCAAAAGTTCTGCCTGGTACTGGTTTGGTTTGGTTCATTAAGGTTTAACGTCCCAAAGCGACTCAGGCTATGAGGGACGCCGTAGTGGAGGGCTCCGGGAATTTCGACCACCTGGGGTTCCTTAACGTGCACTGACATTGCACAGCACACGGGACTCTAGAATTTCACCTTCATCGAAATTCGGCCGCCGTGGCCAAATTTCGCCTGGTACTGGCTGCATCCAAAACAAATGGCTGAATGCAGGCCTGGTGGTTTGCTGCCCTGGCATCGTCTCCAAATCACAACCATCTGCGTGCCACCCACATGAATGGCCTCTCAAACAGCAAATCGCAATGGAGGTCTGCCACGAACCAGCCCCGGGGAATCGCCGTTTTCCTGGAAAAAGTGGCTGCATGCATTGCATGCATGATTTACGAATGTGCGCTAAAATGCTGCCCCTGTGGCTTGACTTCACCGCTCAGGTTTACCAATCCTGACCCCAAGAACAGCTGTCCACATCCTCCTTTCAGGAAAAAACTGCCATCGTTTCATTACCTACAGATGGGCATCACCATCTTACTGCACCGCAGTTGCACTTACACTTCAATGAGCGCAAGCCAGCAGAGAGCTGGCACAATAAGTGCTGCGACAGCGTTACTTGTCCAATGTCCACAATGTCAATGTCCACAAACTAGCTATTCTTTGAGAAAAGATGAGATTCGCAATGTGGTTATGAGGTGTCATGGCTCCTGGCATGCAATGGCCTAATAACTAACTGCCCTTGAAACGCATTATGCAACAAAAGAGATTATTTCATTCAAGGTGAACATCTTGCGGTAAGTGAAGTATATGCTTCTGTGCAACGAACTCTTGGGGCACTGCAACAGATGAGGCAAAGGCTGGCACCTCCCACCCCCGCATTGCTATCCTAAGCAATACTGAGGTCATCGTTAGAGACCTACAAGACTCACTGTGATCTTTTTCACCTTTGCCTTTATAAGCCAGGCTCATTCCACACTCTAGCTATCTTGTTATGAATTCTCAGTTTTCCATTCGTCACTTAAAGCAACACATGAAGTGTCTTTTGTTTATTTTCCAAGCAATTAAACTAGTCTAATTTATATTTTGTTACAATCCATTGCTGCATACAAAGGCACCCTTTCCCCACGCTTTTTCCCAATCTAACTGGTCCATGTCTACGTCAAAAACCTACTCTTGGCAGCCTCCATCAAGCTGCATACCACTGGCACCATCACAAGCTTCAAAAAAGTCTGTTGTGACTGTTCTAACTGTGCACAAATAAATCACATCCTAATCTTCACCAGATGCCTCCAGAGGATTCCAGAACTTTCCAGGTGCCTGCTTATCTCTCCTTCGAATATCTGCCATCCACTTATCAGTTAGAGCTTTAATCTTTTCCTGGACCACATTTTGGGCATGGTTCTTTTGCTTTCTGCATTCCTCTCATTTCATTTCAATTTCTGGCAAGGGTCTATTTTTCTTGCTTCGATTTCCGCACCTTTTGGCTTTTTATTGACTCTCCACTGGTTTTTCTTTAGCACCAACTTGATCTCTCTCCAAGTTATCTCTACAACTTCATCATATGTCCATGATCTATTTGAGCCTTTTCGTATACACTTCTACACTGCGGTATATGAATAACAAACGATGGTTATTCATATACAGAATTCTGCGCTGCATCTATGCTCTTGTGGTCCAGCTTCCCCCATACCCAAACATTGCAATTAACCTGCTACGGTCGCTCCCAATACTATCTATTCCTTCCTCGCCTACTCCCACCGTATTCAGCTTTCCATATAAATCCCCCATCATTATGCAGTAGTCTAAGGATGGATGGACGGATAGGAGCGCCCCCTTTGAAACTGGGTGGTGGCAATTGCCACCATGCTCAGCTTTTCTTTCTTTATTTTTGTTGAACTGTGTTGTCAATTCTCATGAAGATTCGCCATCTTCTTTCACTACGGTTTCCTACACTTCTAACCTTATGCCACATCTCTGCTTTTCAGCCACCAATCCTCCAATCGCTTTTTGCTGACTTCCACTGCAGATTTATTTACATGACCATTGTTATCTTTAAACCCTAGGGCCTCAGAAAGAGTGACTGTGCCTGCATCGACATCCGGATGGATACCATCACATTAGAGTATGTGGTCAATTGTTTCCACAGATCTACCACACACTGCACATGTGTCATCATCATCGTTGAATTTTTTTTTTTGTAGCTGTGCGTTCTACGACACCCTTACCTAGCTTCAAAGAATAGGGCACTGCATCTTGAGTTATCATAGAAAGATTCTTTCCTCATCTGCCTTTTACAGTATCCATATAGTTCTACACTATGCTTCTTTTCCATTGAATTAATCCAATTTTTAACTTCCGCGTTTTTTAAACCTCTCGCTTAATGCTCGTTCTTTCTCCGTTCTCATGTGCGGCATGCTTACTGGTTAATTTACTAGTTCTTTTCCGCCACTGTGAGTCAACAATCTTTCTGTATAAGTATTTAAAGGTGCACAGAAGAGGAATCTGAACTCGTCTTTTTGCCGCGGGAACTCGATCTACACGTTCCTAGCATTCTTAGAAACTGCGACTTATTGCCCTGTGTGGCTGATTTCCCTAATTAAATCGAATTAACGCCCGGCTCCCGCCTTTTTTTTTTAATTCTGCCTCGTACAGTGGGCGGAGTCGACCAACGCGGGGAGTGCCTTTCAGCTAGCTCCGTGGAGGCTTTGCGTTCGCTTCATTTTGTTTTTTAGGTTTCCGTGAATAAACAGCTTCATTTGCAGATAATATAACCGCAAAATAAGCCCGCAGAAATAAAAATATGCGCGGACTATTTGCTTCTACAGACTACTACGTATTACTCCGCCGATGGCAGAGCGGCAAGCCGCCACGGGACTGGGTGAAAGGCACTCCCCGCATTGGTCGACTCCGCCCACCGTATGAGGCAGAATTAAAAAAAAAAAGGCAGGAGCCGGGCGTTAATTTGATTTAATTGCGGAAATCGGCCACACAGGGTAATAAATCGAAGTTTCTAAGAATGCTCGGAACGTGTAGATTGAGTTCAAGCGGCAAAAAGACGAGTTCAGATTCCTCTTCTGTGCACCTTTAAATACCATAGCTGCCCACCTCTCATTGTCCAGTTTCCTCAGGTGTTCTTCATATAGTATTTTACTCTGAGCTTCCCGTGCTTCGAACGATGCCCAGCCCATATCCCCTCGTACTGCCTCGTTTGTGGTTTTGCCGTGGGCACCTAGTGCTAATCTTCCAACAGCTCTCTGGTTTACGTCTAATCTCGACTGGACTTCTGCCCTTAAGCACAGAACCGCATTTCTGAAAGTAAGCCCCGGCACCATTATTCCTTTCCAAATACCTCTCAGTACTTCATATTTTTTGTACCCCCATAATGCCCTATGTTTCATTATCCTGGTGTCTCTTCTTCCGTCTGAGCATGTTGCATGCCAGTGGCATCTGGTGGCTGGAAACGGAAGCACTGCCCCTTTGCCCCTTCCGCATGTTTTGGCATTAATAAGACACCTGACTGACGTTTGCAAGCACATAGGGACACTTCAGAGCATCCATGGTGGCAATTACACTTCTTCCTTCCTGACAAGATGCCTCCATTTTGCCCCACCAGGTGTCACCTCACTCTACGCCCCCTCACCACGGCTCCTGCACGCGATAAAATAAAGCTGCACAGCTGCACATGCACCGACAGCATCTTTTTGCTACATGGAGGCCAATGACACAGCAGATGTTATGCCACACGCAGGCATGGAAGAATTATGCCCCCACATACTAGAATGCTACCAAGTATGGTTTGACGTCACAGCACAGGGACTCCCTGAGGCACCAAGTAGATTCTTCGGTGCACTTCAGTTCAAATCGTTATCACAAAAACTTTGAAAGGAACATCTTTTCTGCAGCACATAAAAGAACTGAGGTATTGCTGACACATTCTGACCCTGCTCTCTGAATATAATATGACTATCGTTTCACGGGTTGTTTTTGACTTGCTTGTGCTCAGAATCCTCACTCCCGAAAACACCGCTGTACAGCCCTTGCAAGTAGCTTGACAAGGTTAGCGCCTTCCCCCTTCAGGGAGCACGCAAGAGACCTCAGGAATGGGGAAGGTGCTAACCTTGTCAAGCACTGCGCTACTTGCAAGGACTGTACACCGGTGTTTTCGGGAGTGAGGATTCTGAGCACAAGCAAATCAAAAACAACCCATGATAGAGGCATATTATATTCAGAGAGCAGGGTCAGAATGTGTCAGCGATACTTCAGTTCATCTGTACGCTGCGGAAAAGATGCTCCTTTCAAAGTTTTTGCGATAACGATGTGAAACGAGTTTTTTCCTGTTTACCTTGCGCGGTGTGTGCCTGCGCTGGTCTGAGTGCGTTTAAGCTGCGTGTGCGTCCCTAAATAAGCAGTTGACAGTCAGCGCTGTGTTCGTCCTTCTTCTCTTCCTGCCTCTTTCCTTTGGCCATGTGCCGTTGCGCTGAGAAACTGTGACCTTAAATTCTTGGGTGGTATACCTAAATATGGAGCCAACATCGTTTCTTGGCCAAAGCCAATTTGTCTGCACAGAAAAAAACGGACAAGAAGCTGACACAGCACAAGCATCTAACGGGAAGGAAGTGGAGGGGCAGCAGACCGAGAGGAAGGTGACAAATGACTCGGGACACGAGCGGATGTCTACGCAAAAGCCCACGATGTTTCACCCGCAGAACTCGGGCGCTTACCCACGCAGTTTGTGATGTCGCCAACTGCGAAGGGGTGGGGGAAGAAGGAAAAGAGAGAGAAAAAACAAGGGAAACAAAGAGAACAAAAAAGAAGGCTTTAACAACGTGCAGCACAGCCAGCGAAAAATAAATGTTGCCTCTTCCCAACACCCATGACCAGAACATCTGTTCCAAGATTCGTGTGTTTGCTGCTCAGCAAAAGAAAGTCACGATCAAAACTAATAAAAAAGAAACAAAAACTACAGAGAAACACATTTTATAGCTTAAATAAAAAATAAAGGCTGACTGCAAGCCTCTAGCTTGCAATATATATATATATATATATATATATATATATATATATATATATATATATATATATATATATATATATATATATATATGATTGATTCATCAACATCGTTAGCAGAAAGCAATACCTAGCGTCCATCTGCTCCTCGCCTTACATAGATCATTTTTATTTCTTGTATTTTATTTCTTTTTTATTTCTTATATATATATATATATATATATATATATATGACAGAAGCCAACAGCCACAGAAACCAAGGGGCACAGGGGATTTTTAATTTTTATTTATTTATTTTGTGGTCTTGATCAATTTAGAATATTACTGAATATGTTATCGCTTAAAGTAATTGATTAGAAAAGCAGAAGAAAAAACAACCACATGCTGCCGGTGGGATCCGAACCCACAACCTCCGAATTACGCGTCCGGTGCTCTACCTCTGAGCTACGGCGACGGTTGTCAAATCTTCTACTTTCGGGGGTATTTTATGTTTACAAGTAACCTAACCTTGAGAGTGTTCATCAGCGCTACCCACGTTCATAAGCGGCGGACGTAGAACGTCCTGATTTACCGCATGTGTGACGTAGAACGTCATCGAATGGCGAGGGTGGAAGCTGTGTGGGAACCCTCTTGTGCTTCCTATGGCGTCAAGGCTGCCAGAACCGAGGCCCTCGCTAAGCAATTAAGCAAACAAGAGAAGGGGAATGAGGGGCTCGTTATAAATATGACAGAAGCCAACAGCCACAGAAACCAAGGGGCACAGAGGATTTTTAATTTTTATTTATTTATTTTGTGGTGTTGATCAATTTAGAATATATATATATATATGTGACCAATCATAAATTCCTTTCAACAGAGAAGCAGCAGCACAAGAAATAAAAATGATCTATGTAAGGCGAGGAGCGGACGCTAGGTATTGCTTTCCGCTAACGATGTTCATGAATCAACCACCCACTGCAACCCCCCTCACATGTTCGTAACACATCACCCCATCTGATGCCACACCCACCACATTAACCCGCACCACAGGAAAACTGCCCCCAAAACTGCAGAAAAAAATGTTTGCCTAGGTTCGGACCAAGGCTTGGCACTGACGGCTGCCCACTGCTAGACCAGAGTGAGCATGATTATTTTGCTCAGCCAAAAGCACCCTACCTTCAGCAGTCAGTCAGCAGAGCAGTACAGACAATGAGCAAGTGCTTCGCAATGGGCTCAAAGAAAACCACGGGGCAATGAATGTTACCTGTGCCCTCCACACATCCATCCCACTGTCACAATACAAGTGCAGTACACAGTGGCGGGAATGCATAGAAGCCAGCTTTGTAGCAGGGAAAAAGAATTTTTCTCTAAGCTCCCGAGAAGCAAGATAAGAGAATGCATTCTCACTTTTAGACATTCAAATTTTTATCGTTATTATGATGGCTGTGCCGCTATAGAAAGCAGTCCTGCGAGGACATGAAGCGAAGGTACTTGTGGGATGTGCTGCAGATTACGTTTGTTCTGAGTTGTTTTCTTTTTTTTTAAGCAGAGCTCTTAGTTCCCCACTTTTTTTTTTCTTTTTTTTTTTCAGCTGGTAGTTAACAGGCCCTATGGGTGAAAAGGGAGCGTGGGCTTCCTTGGCATTGTCATAATCAAAAATCTGCTGGCGCATTTCGCAAAATACCTTGGCAGTATGTTGCAAACACTCTAAAGGACCAAATAAAACCACTCATCATTTACAAATCAGAGGTATAGAATACAACGGGCAGGGCAAAGCAAAACACATGAGCATGGGCCTCAAAGACGAAGGCAGCTCGCAATCGGAACTGAAACCCGACCATTCCACATGATTGCCTAGCTCACCACTTCTGCTCTTAAAAAAAAAAAAAAAAAGTGCAAGGTGTAGCTTCTCGCCTTCCAGGAACACGTGACGCAACAGATGCCATGACTGCCGACCAGTGGACCATGTCCGGTCAAAGTTTCATTTCATAGCGAAAGCTCTACTTCACAACGAAAGCTGCAAAAGCCGGGCCACTGCTCAAGCTTGACCTTGAATAAATAAATAAAATAAAATACCGTATTTTCCGGTGTATAAGACGCGGGTTTTTTTCAAAAATCCTGCTGGTGCGTCCTATACAAGGGTGCGTCTTATATGCGAATTTGCCGGTTTTTTTTTGCGAGTTAAGAAGTTACTCAGGTTCATGTTCAAGCTTTTTTCACCGACAAAATATTACTAACAATAACGCGGCTGTAACATGTTTAATACTTCAATACGCGGACTGCCGTGCGCAACTTTTTTAGGTGAACTTTATCATGAAACGGCGGGGTTGACTACTTCCGGGATCTTAATTACGCGGCCGTTTCGGAGGCCCCAAGGAAAGGTAATGTGACATGCCAAAAGATGGCGACAGTCGCGCTTCTCGCCATTGTCAAGACAAGCCAAGAGAAGCCGATGTTTTTTTTTTTAGTCACCCTTTTCAAGTACGTAGTGCGAAGAGAATGCTTTAGATGCGTTGCCTTTTCGATAGCGCATCCGAGGATGAAGACTTTGAAGGTTTTATGTAAAAAGAAATGGTTATGGACATGAAGAGAGTTCTTTCGCTTTTTTTTCTTTTGTGTTAAAACGTGGGCGGGTATGGCGTGAGTGTTGCCTTTTTCGATCACTTAGCGTTGCTTAAGAACTCACACATACGGTGCATTTTGCGATGGGCGCATAAGCGTGTTTAATTAAGCCTCACTAGCCTAACTGGGTAAAGTGGGGTGCGTCTTATACACGGGTGTGTCTTATATACCAATTTTTCCAATGACAGCCTGCATATATGGCGGGTGCGTCTTATACAAGGGTGCGTCTTGTACACCGGAAAATACGGTAAACATTGCTGTGACTGGAACTCGAAGCCACGGCAGTGCAAACAGATCAGCCCTGCCGGCCACCGCGCGAGAGCACTATGCTATCGCCGCCACCAATCACGCCTCAACTGCAACACACTCTGCGAACAGCTACACACCATCGCGCTGTGCATTGCACATCGCTGTCCTCCATCGGCGGCACAAACAGATCAGGTCGCTTAACCTCCATCAGTGCTTAACCTGTCCAATATCGTTGCCAGACAACCCAGCAAAGCAAAGCCATGAGCCAACACAAGCTTTCACACATCCACTCTGTCTAAGCTCCTCCAGCTCAGTCTCCTTCACCTGATCTGAGCTGAAAAAGCTGCTTTAGATCAGAAAGAGACAAAACTCTGCCTGCTGCCGTCATCCCAAAACTTAACAGTTTTCATACTTTTGAGGCTTCACGAGGCTGTAGACTGCAACATACCATACAGCTGTATTCATTTCAACAGGGATCCCCGACGGTTTTGTCCATCTATTTGCCAGATGGCACCAAAGAAATGTGCCACAGAGAGTGCAAGTTCAAAACTCGCACTCTTCTAAAAGATATCTCCCAGCATCGACTGCACCATGACACGGGGGCTTTCAGACTTTGGCTCCGTAAAAAAGGTGGCTTTCGAAATTTGTCCCGTGGATACCGCACTTTCCTGTGCACATAACCACCTTAAAAACACAATGTCATGGCTGCCTGATTTTATCCCTTTCACTGGAAAACTTCAGCTGTGTGTGCCAAAAAGGTTTTTTATTTTATTTATTTACTGAGCAAAACTGTGAGCCTTTGACAGGCCCATAGGGGCATTCACAATGTGCACTGCTTTGTACAGGATATTGGCACATCAGTGAAATACTCAAACAAATGCATCGTTCCACCCAGGTTTGAAAAGAACAAACACGAAATTCCCTGTTTAAGGGACAGAATGGATGAAAGATCGTAACTTAGTGACAAAGCTGGACACAGAAACCCTGTCAACAACATCTCGCGTTAAACAATTCCAAACTGCGAGGGACGATAGAAAAAAAAAAGAAAACTTAAATGCATTGCAATGAATGGCGTACAGCCTAACGTGCTTACATGATTTCTTCGCTTAGTGTGTGGTCTTGTGGCTGCAGGCACTGACCTTTGTTGATATTAACAGTCCCACGATAAAGCATGAAAAGGAACTTCATGGCAGCAATGAGACGCCTGCTTGAAAGTGTGGAAATACCTGCCTGTGTTCTAAGTGCGGTGTTGCTATCATAAAGAGAATGCTCTTTTTTTATCATTTTGTACCCTTTCTAGCTTGCCTATTAGTATGTACTGTCGATGAGGATTCCGGACTATGCTACCATATTGAATATACCATACTGAAAATAGACCTAAAATTGAATATGCCTCGGCTATTTGGGACCCTTACCAATCTTACCTAATAAATAACATTGAATCATTGCAGAACCGCGCCGTTCGTTCTATTTACTCTGATTATTCACGTAACACCAGCATCACAACCTTAAAGAAACGCGCAGGTCTCCAGGATTTATGTCTCCGCCGTAAAATTGCACGACCATCACTTTTTCATAAACTTTATCATCATCCATCACTTCATAACGACTTTTTTTCTTTGCCTCCTTCGATCTTTGACCGCTGCGATCATCCCTTTAAAGTTAGACGTTTCACGTGCAGAACTTTTATCTGTGCGCATTCATTCTTACGACGCACAATATCTGACTGGAACACTCTGCCTTCACATATCGCAACCACCACTGATCCTGATAAATATTTTAAACTTATATCTTCAATAACTGCTGCTTAACTCTTCGCATACATTGTTATTTTATTTGTTCATGGCTTCCTTTTTTGCAGGGTTTGTTATTAAAAATATTCATTGTACTAGTGTTCTGTTTGTATAATTTTAATACTGCGGTAATCTTCGTTTTTTGCCGCGCTGCCATTCTTTTGATTCTTTTGCTTACTTATGTCATGCAAACTGTCTTATTTGTGCTTTTGATTGATTCTTTTGCTTATTTATGTCGTCCAAAGTGTCTTATTTGTGCTTTTGTTGTTTGTTTTATATTTGTGGTTTTGTTTTATTCTGTTCAATTGCCTGTGCCCCCCCCCTATGTAATACCCTCTCGAGGGCCTTTAGGGGTATTCTGTATAAATAAATAAATAAATAAATATTCCAAAACTGGTTGGACTAGGGTTTTTTAGGCTTGGAGTTTTACAACACAAGGTGCCATGGCCAATTTTCTTCGTAAAAATCCTAGTGTTTTAAATACTTTAGCACACATGTTAATATCCACGTCGCATTTCCGGGTACGCCTAAGTGCTACCCCTAAATACTTAATGGTGTCTGTTTGGCTGAGCTTGGACCCCCGTGATGTACAGTTAAACCTCAATTGAGATTTTTTTTTTTATGGCTTACACTTAAATACCCAGTTATCTAGACATTAATTTTCGTGCCCCACATCTTGCCCAAGAAGCATTGCTATTTAATGACATGTTTGGTTTTGGTCCTCTGGTCCCCGCACAAGTGCGTAGATCACGCAATCGTCCACGAAAAGCCGGATTTTTACCTTTTCCTCAACACAAGAACAGACCTCATTAATGTATGCAAGAAATAATAATGGTCCCAAAACGGATACCTGCGGCACACCGGAAACCACTTCCAGGCTCTCCGATTCACCATTATTTGTCACAACATACTGGTTGAGATTTGATAGATAAGCTTCTATCCATGTTATTACTGCAGAATTAATGCCAATAAGCTTTAATCTTTCAATTATTTACAACCTACGACAGGGTCATAAGCCTTAGAAAAATCATTAAATATCCCGTCAATTACTTTCATGAAGTCGTGTTGTTTCTAATAATAGGTGGTTTAAGATGAGCGTGAATTTCCCTGTCCATTACAGTAATACTCAAACCCATCCATGACACTCCTGCTGAAGGGTTCGGCTGGAAGCTACACCCTCATCTTTTCAGAAGCAGTCTGGCCGAGATGGGAGGAAGGAATCTGCTCTCTGGCTCTCTGCAGTGGGCCCAAAATACCGAATATACTCGTGTAAGGGCCACACTTTTTTTCTGCGGTTCTCATGGGGTGCGGCCCTTACATGGAACTGGCGTTTTTCCGCTAAAAATTTCTGCTACAGTGCAGCCCCGATTACGCGTCCGTTTTTTACGCGGCGATACCCATTTTTATGATGAATTAGCGCAGGCGCGACAAATACTTCGAATACACAATGCATTAAAAGTGTGGATTGTGCCCGCATGATCTGCGCGGTTACCACCCACAGTAAGACAGGTTGCTAACGGTTGCTTGATCACTGTATTACTCTACTGGCAAATTTCACGTGATCCTAAGTTGAGATCCACCTAAGGTGCGGCGCTTGTGATGGCTTGGACCCAACACGCCTGCACCCGATCCTGACTTTTGCACAGCATAACGTTTTGTCAATCCTTTCTGGTGCGAACGCCGAGCGAGCTAGTGTCGATGACGGACTGCGTGTGCGGGGTTCCAGGCCGAGCACGGCGTGCAGGACGATGCGTTCGTGGTCGTAGCGATTTTTACGCGGCCAAAATTATGCGCACATGAAACAGTTTTTGGCTGCCTTTTTTTTTTTTTCGAATTGCCGGCGGCCAAATTGGGGGTGCGGTCCTTACACGGGGGCGACCCTTACACGAGTATATATGGTATTCCCACACCAGTGATCGTCAGGACACATTTGATCAGATGTGCAGCATACGAAAAGATGAACACTTTCCAGTCGTTACCAAGACGGTGTACAAAGGAGATGCAGGCATTCCAAAGGTTGCCACTAATACTGAACTCTTTCCACATGAGGCAGTTCGTCAGGACACTGCTGCACACAATTGCCTAAACAAACACGCCTGGATTTTGGACTGTTATCTTCTTTATAAGCTGGGCAAGGATGGTTCTTTGGGTTGGACCTTTGCTAGCGAAAAATGCGACCGGTTGCAAATGTTTGTCTCCAAACGAGTGGAACGTGAGCACCAGTCCATGGCCAGCCAATTCTTCACTTGGTAGTGCTTCCAAGTTTTCGATTGTACTGCAATTATTTTGCGAACTTGAATCTTGTCAAATACAAGGATTCCGTGCCGTTGAAAAGCATCTTTTTCTTGAATGCATTAGAGAAAATAAGGTCCAACTCACATTTAGTCGCTACCATGCTCTAGTATCTTCTCATGGTTGATACTGCCGCGAATGTTTGTAGTGTTCGTTTGTTCATTCTACAAAAGCTGACGGCACGCTGCTTTGTCCCTTTGTTTGTGATGCAAGACGCGCCTAGATTTATCTCGATCGATCACATCCAGGCGCAGCCTACTCTACGTTGTTCTAGAGTGTTCTAGTAACTTCCCAAGCTTTCTCTCGAAAGTTCACTATCAGCTTTAAAAAGAGCACGGCTGAGAGCGGCGGGGATTCTGTTCCGACGACCGCTGAGCATGCTTGTTGCTACGCCGCCGCCGAGTGATTCAGTTCTTTGCTGGCGCAAGTCGTCCCAAATAAAGAGTTTCGTTTCGAAGACGTTCTCGCTGTTTTCCTGTTCGCCGGACTG